>NC_041392.1:722665796-722740936 GCF_002162155.2 Triticum dicoccoides
TTCAGGATGGGGGCGGTGGTCGCCGGCGGTGGCGGGGCGTTGGCGTGGCGGTGACGTGGGGATCGCCAGAGAAAAAGCTCGGCACGGGGGGGCTTAGAGGGATGGCCGGGGCGGCGGCGGACCGGCGGTGGGGAGTGTTTTCGAGGCGGGCGAGGCGGCGCACCGCCGGCCGCGGGTGCCGGGGGGCTGCTGTTTGGCCGGTTGTGGCTGGCGGCTCAGGGGGGTGGAGGTTGAAGATGAACCGTAGGCCCTTGATTTCGTATCCAACGGCTGCAAAATCGATAGACCAGGGATGAAAAAGTCAGTCGACCGACGTGTAGCCTCACCTTGCTAGTGCGTTTAGTTTCGACAGCAAAATTCAGTTTCGACAGCAAAATTCACTTTCGACAGTTAAGTTCAGTTTCGATAGTTAAGTTCATTTTTGCCAGTTAAATTCAGTTTCGATAGTTAAATTCAGAGATGAGAGGCTGATGTATTTTACATCTAGCACTTTGTGGTTATGTATTTTACGTCATGTATTGGAGATGCTATTAGAATTCCACTCAGGTTAACGTTGTTCGTTGTCTCTTTTGTCCTGCTTCAGCCTCGGCGTCGTACAACTCACCGGAACTGCTCCAACGACGAAACCCTCCATCACAGCGGAGCAGTACCTCAGACTCCATCTCCAGACGCCTAAGATCTTCTTCCCCTCCTCCGACAGCCAAGTAAGCTGGAGCATCCTCACCGGCCAACCCAATCACGCTGAGATCGACATGGCTTCGCCAAAGAGGTTGTACACTTTTTGCATCTCTTTTTTACTCTACATGTTATATATATTATCCACTGAGCACTCGTAGTAACGGGAAATATGATTATTTTATCTTACTATATGACAAGCAGTGAGGTACCAGGCAACTTAGCTATCCGTGATGGACTCTCTTGAATGCCATCATTATTTATCTATGCGCGTTTGAGCTGTGCATTTGTCGATGGGACTGGGAGTTGAGCTAGTATGGCAGTGGCCTAGGTCCAAAGTAATAGAAGTAGCACAAAAACATTTTTTAGTGTAGGATTTTCCTTGCTCAAGCCTGCCTACTAGAATCGCCAGTGCTTGAAAGGAAAATTGAATGAAAAACATCAGAATTGGAAAGTTTCCGATGGTACTACTTTTCATGAATCTGGTGCAAAGGAATGGAGCAAAGGAACACTGTAGGATTTGTTCCTTTAGTGTCTCCTTGAAAGAAAAACCATAGGAATTCTAATTTCCACTTCTCCTCCTTTTCATATTCCTATTCATCAAGCACAAGACTAAGAGATAGTAGCATAATAGCATTATAACCGTATATTTTCTTGTGGTTTGACTTAATCTCACCATGCTTTTTTGCATCCCGTGATCTTCCAATTGTTGTGAATCAAACACCCAGATTGGCAGAAAACCTGTGTTTTTAAATTCTCTGTTTTGCACGTGCATTCCTATCCTATTCCTGTCTATTTCCTATCCCTGCATTGTTAGAATCCTCAAATTCAAACAAGCCCTTACTCAATTACTTCTGTTACAGATATGTGTCAAAGAAAACCTTGTGTGGTTTGTCCTGCTCCTGCGGCGTTGTGTTCCACCCCAGCTCAGGTGCTCCAATGATGGAAGGATTCACCACAGCAGGGATCCGCTCTCCAAACTGTCTTTCGCCGCCTCAGATCTTCTTCCCCGCCGCCGGCAGCCACGGCAACTGCATTACCATCATCAACTGAGCAGATGACCTTGAGGACTACACGGGTCCGCAAGAGAGGTCACACTCTTTCGTGTCTGCTTATGTTATGTGTCGCTTAATATGATGACATGCTACATTATCGTCGTGTTCACCTATTAGACTCCGAGTCAGGTCCAAACTAATGTTGAAACTTGAGTTTTTAAATGGTTGTGGGGTACATATTGGGGCAGCAATCAGTACTATCTGTCTACTATCTGGTTAATCTCCGGTGTCTACCATGAGTTTCATGTTGGGTGTAAACAAACATTAAAGGAGCCATTATCTGTATTTTTTAACTAAAGCTATTATCTGCCTGCCATCATTGGTTTTGGGTCTATCCACAGTTTGCTACCATCACTCTGGATTTGTGCATGCACTCCTTACATAATCTCACTATGTTTTATTCCTATGCATGCCAGTTATTGTACACAATGGAACTAACCATGTAGAGAAAAAGAGATGAGCCTTGTGTGGCAATAAAATTTCATGCAAACGTAGTTCCATGGTGGGCGCAAAGGCAGCCCCCCCCCCTCCACCCATTTCGGATCGTAATCAAGAGGAAGATAATTGTTCTGAGGGGGATTCAGAAGGAGAAGACCACTCCTATTTACCCCATGAGGTCTTCGCTCTAACTTGGCATGCTGATGTTGGTAATATCATGCATATGGTGCCTTGCATTGCTTACTGTATACATTAAAGATGTCATTTGCTTAGTTTAGACATGCTTTGTGTCAATGCCATCTGTTTAGTTTCTTTATTGTATATGTGAATCATGCAATGTCATCTTGTCTAGCCAGGCATCATATATGTGAATTTTGCAATGCCACCCTGGTTAGCCAGTCATCTTATATGTGAATTATATCATGCCATCATTTTTTTTATTACGTGTTTTGTCAACAATTTTAGTACATTCAATTAGTCTTCTTGTGCATCAGCCATTCGACGCGGTCATGGAAAAATCTGGAGTGGAAACAAGGTCTTCAGAGCAGACAATGCTATCTGACGAAGTGCATGTCTTGCTGGTTACCGATAGCTCCTCAGAGGAGGATTCAGAGATAGATGACCAGTCATATCCCCCCCCCCGACGTGCATGCCCTAACTTGGCAGGCTTATGTTGCTCATATCGTGCGTATGGTATCTTGCATTGCTATGTCATTTTCTTAGTTTAGACATGCTTTGTGTGAATGCCACATGTTTAGTGTCTAATTACCATATATGTGAATTATGCAATGCCATCTTGTTGCAAGACATTATATATGTGAATTATGCAATGTTATCTTGTTGCAAGGCACTATGTATATGAATTATGCAATGCCATGTTGTTTAGGCAAGCGTCATATATGTGAATTATATCATGCCGTCCTTTTTTTGTATTTCTCATTGCTTTTGTCGACACTGTTTGTATATTCAACTGCTCTTCCTGTGCATCAGCCATTTGAATTGGTGATGGAGAAATCTGGAGTGAAAACAAGGTCTTTAGAGCAGACAGTGCTACCTGCTGAAGCAGATATCTTGCTGGTTACATATCGCTCTTCAAAGGAGGATTCAGAGGCAGATGACCAGTCCTATTATCCCCCTGAGGTGTATGCTCAAACTTGGCAGGGTTATATTACTCATATAATGCATATGTTGTATTGCAATGCTTAGTTTTTACATATACACAATATTGAATGCCATCTCCTTAGTTGACACATCATATATGTTATTGCCCTCTTCTCACTTCCTTAGTATATAAATCATATATTTGAATTATGTCATGCCATGATGTTTACATAGATAGCATGTATCTGAATTATGGAATGCCAACCCATTTTCTAAAGACATAATATAGTTATATCATCTCATCCTATTTACATAGTCATCATATTTTAAATTATGTCATCCTATCCGTGAATTATATCATGCCATCATGTTTCCATCGACGGCATGTTTGTGATTTACGGCATGCCAACCACTTTAATAGACACATCATATAGTTATATCATGTCATCTTGTTTACATAGTCATCATATTTTGAAGTATGTCATTCTATCCTGTTTAGTTAGTCATCATACATGTGAAATTGTGTCATGCTATCCTGTTTAATTCGCCATCATATATGTGAAATTATGTCCTGCTATTCTGTTTGCTTAGACAACATAAATGTGAATTATTTCATGCCCTGTTTTCTTCCCTACTATCCATTGCACATTCTATCTTACAATGTCTGTACATTCAATTACTTTTCTTGTTTATCAGCCATTTCAATTGGAGGGAGTGATGGCAGTATCTGTGGGAGTAAAAACATGTTCTTTAGAAAAGATCATGCTACCTATCGATGCAGATAGAACCACGGTTGTACTTGCCCAAGAACCAGCCCCACCACACATAACCCACACTCATGCAGATTGTACCCCTACCCAGTTGGACAAAGAACTAGCTACACCCCTTCTAACCCCAACCCCAGCAGATAGACACCCAGTTCCCGTTGACACAGCACCGTCTCCACCACAGAGCACCCAAACATGAGCAGTTAGTAAGGCAACTGCAGTGCCCAAATCACGAGGACCACCACTCCAAACCTGAAGCCAACGCTTAAAGCAGAAGAAGAATTGTTCTCAGGTCAGGTTCCATAGCTATGGTTCATACTACTTTGCTCTTGCATCACTGTATGTACTGATACCAGCTAATTTCAAATTTGAAGGATGCAATTGAAACTCCAATGGCGCAACAGGTATGTATTAAACCTGTTTCTTCAACGTGTTTGGCTATTTGCTGTTGTAACTTGCTCTATGTTGATTTCAGTTTCAATTGAATAAACAGTTATGTTCTCATGCCACGCATATTACAAGTGTTGTTATTGCTGTGTAGTTTCCCACACTTATGTTCTGTCTATGCTGCTTTGTCTTAAATAGATAAGATTCGAAATGTATCTATCTTGATTTGGCAACATAAACTAGAATGATATAGACCATACAGTGACCATACTACATAGATATATGTTTGTTTCATGATGTTATCCTGTCCACCTTACTACTGAACTGGTTTACCAAAATGAGTTTCATATACTACATTGTAAACCTAAGATGTGTTTGTTTGTTGCTCTTTTAGAACGCGGATAAAATATTGGAGAAGAGTACCCTGTTATGCAATGGTAAAGGAAGTAATGCAGATAAGGTTCAAGATAGTGAGACATCCCTATTGGTCTCCAAGAAAGCTGATAAAAACTATATTGAAGACACTTAGACAACCCCAAAGTCCTGTCTTGATGTAGTGTTCGAGTTACTGGCTACCACTGCTGGCACCAGCTCTTCGAACTCGTTGCCTGAATCAGTTCGGCTTCTTGAGTCTCAACTTCAAGTTGAAAGACATCGATCAGATGTTATGCGACAGGAAGCCAAAGGACTAAGGAAGTCCCTGTAGAATTCAGATGCATACTTTCTGGTGCAACAGCAAGCGCTGGAGGACTTAAGCGCCAAACAAGAGAAAGTTAATAAGCTTGCTAAGCATATTGCCAGCATTATGGGTACCTAGGATATTGTTTCTTGAGCTCTTCTGAAGTGGTTTCAGTTCTGGACTTGTTTTGCTGCGGCGTTTATATGCTGTTGTGTTCCCTATGTTTGCACTGGTGGCGAACTTTGATGCCCAGTGGTTGTAATATGTGTAATAGTCGTGATAGCCTAGTGTAAGTTGCTTGCTTATTTATTTCCTTGTTTTCTTGTTTATTTGTTTGCTTGTAGTCAGTGCAGTTCTTTTTCTGTGATTTGCTAGTGACTGCAATAACCTATTTTTTAAAACTAGGCAACAATAACCATGGGCTAATATTTACTGTAGTGACATTGGGCCTCTTACGGGCCGTAAAAACAGTGGGCCTTCTACGGGAGGTATAAACAGTGGGCCTTCTACGGGCCGTATAAACATTGGGCCTTCTACGGGCCATAGAAACAGTGGGCCTTCTACGGGCCGTAGAAACTATGGGCCTTCTACGGGCCGTATCATCAATGGGCCTTATACGGGCCGTATGATCGATTGGCCAAACATGGGCCAAATAGACCGCATTCTGGCCGTAAACGGGCTAGAGTTGGAATCGTCCATTCATGGGCCGACCATAACGGGCCATCATTAATAGGCCGTATTTGATGACGCTATGAAAATGGCCCAACATATTAATGGACCACAAACAGGCCGACTGTAACCACGGGCTGAATTTGGCATGCCAACCACTTTAATAGACATATCGTATGGTTATATCATGTCATCCTGTTTACATAGTCATCATATTTTGAAGTATGTCATTCTATCATGTTTAGTTAGTCATCATACATGTGAAATTCTGTCATGCTATCCTGTTTAATTAGCCATCATATATGTGAAATTATGTCCTGCTATTCTGTTTGCTTAGACAACATAAATGTGAATTATTTCATGCCCTGTTTTCTTCCCTACTATCCATTGCACTTGTCTATCTTACAATGTCTGTACATTCAATTACTTTTCTTGTTTATCAGCAATTTCAATTGGAGGGAGTGATGGCAGTATCTGTGGGAGTAAAAACACGGTCTTCAGAAAAGATCGTGCTACCTGTCGATGTAGATAGAACCATGGTTGTACTTGCCCAAGAACCAGCCCCACCACACATAACCCACACTCATGCAGATTGTAACCCTACCCAGTTGGACAAAGAACCAGCTACACCCCTTCTAACCCCAACCCCAGCAGATAGACACCTAGTTCCCGTTGACACAGCACCGTCTCCACCACAGAGCACCGAAACACGAGCAGTTAGTAAGGCAACTGCAGTGCCCAAATCACGAGGACCACCACTCCGAACCCGAAGCCAACGCTTAAAGCAGAAGAAGAATTGTTCTCAGGTCAGGTTCCGTAGCTATGGTTCATACTACTTTGCTCTTGCATTACTGTATTTACTGATACCAACTAATTTCAAATTTGAAGGATGCAATTGAAACTCCAATGGCGCAACAGGTATGTTTTAAACCTGTTTCTTCAACGTGTTTGGCTGTTTGCTATTGTAACTTGCTCTATGTTGATTTCAGTTTCAATTGAATAAACAGTTATGTTCTCATGCCATGCATATTACAAGTGTTGTTATTGCAGTGTAGTTTCGCACACTTATATTCTGTCTATGCTGCTTTGTCTTAAATAGATATGATTCGAACTGTATCTATCTTGATTTGGCAACATAAACTAGAATGATTTAGACCATACAGTGACCATACTACATAGATATATGTTTGTTTCATGATGTTATCCTGTCCATCTTACTACTGAACTGGTTTACCAAAATGAGTTTCATATACTACATTGTAAACCTAAGATGTGTTTGTTTGTTTCTCTTTTAGAACGCGGATAAAATATTGGAGAAGAGTACCCTGTTATGCAATGGTAAAGGAAGTAATGCAGATAAGGTTCAATATAGTGAGACATCCCTGTTGGTCTCCAAGAAAGCTGATAAAAACTATATTGAAGCCACTTAGCCAACCCCAAAGTCCTGTCTTGATGTAGTGTTCGAGTTACTGGCTACCACTGCTGGCACCAGCTCTTCGAACTCACTGCCTGAATCAGTTTGGCTTATTGAGTCTCAACTTCAAGTTGAAAGACATCGATCAGATGTTATGTGACAGGAAGCCGAAGGACTGAGGAAGTCCTTGCTGAATTCAGATGCATACTTTCTGGTGCCACAGCAAGCACTGGAGGACTTAAGCGCCAAATAAGCTTGCTAAGCATATTGCCAGCATTATGGGTACCTAGGATATTGTTTATTGAGCTCTTCTGAAGTGGTTTCAGTTCTGGACTTGTTTTGCTGCGGCGTTTATATGCTGTTGTGTTCCCTATATTTGCACTGGTGGCGAACTTTGATGCCCAGTGGATGTAATATGTGTAATATCCGTGATAGCCTAGTGTAAGTTGCTTGCTTATTTATTTCCTTGTTCTCTTGTTTATTTGTTTGCTTGTAGTCAGTGCAGTTCTTTTTTTTCGGTTTGCTAGTGGCTGCAATAACCTATTTTATAAAACTAGGCCACAATAACCATGTGCTAATATTTACTGTAGTGACACTGGGCCTCCTACGTGCCATAGAAACAGTTGGCCTTCTATGGGCCGTATAAACAGTGGGCCTTCTACAGGCCGTATAAACAGTGGGCCTTCTATGGGCTGTAGAAACAATGGGCCTTCTACCGGCCGTATCATCAATGGGCCTTATACGGGCCGTATGATCGGTTGGCCAAACATGGGCCAAACAGACCGCATTCTGGCCGTAAACGGGCTAGAGTTGGAATCGTCCGTTCATGGGCCGACCATAAGGGCCATCATTAATAGGACGTATTTGATGACGCTATGAAAATGGCAAAACGTATTAACGGACCACAAATGGGCCGACTGTAACCACAGGCTGAATTTGGCCCACAAGCAGAAAATGACAGTAACGGGCCCTAAGTAAAAGAATGCTGGAAAATAGCCCAGGAATAAATGGGCTCTGAGAAGGCCGAAAGATAACATGGGCTGGAAATGGCCCAACGGAATAACGGGTCGTTAATGGGTATAAAGTGATACACTGTTCTTTACGGGCCAGATTCACCACGGGCCGTTAATGGGTGTAAAGTGATACACTGTTCATTACGGGCCAGTTTCACCACGGGCCGTTAATAGGCCAAGAGTTACATAGGGCCTCATATGGGATGAAGGACATCATGGGCCATACATGGGCCAGAAGTGAAAATGGGCTGGAATCATATTGGATGGCCCAGATGACGCTACTGGGCCAAATTTGAATAGGGTGTAACGGGCCTTGGGTTAGCGGGCTGTAAATGGGCTATATACGAATGGGCCATTAATAGGCTTTCCATGGGCCGGCCCGCCACCTTTTGAACAAGTCAAACGGGCCGGCCTTTTCACAGGAATGGGCCTCTGTTGGGCCGTGCCACGTGTCGAGGTATCATAGGCGCCTTCTGTCCAACGAGTGGATGACACCTGTCCCAGCGATGAGCCGACACGTGTTTCCTCCAGCCAATGATGATTTTACACGTGGAAAATCCCCATTGGTCGGGGCTGTTAGCGGGTTATCGGATCCAAAACCCGACCAATAGCTTAACAGTGTTTCGTTACGGTGGATGCCACGTGTCGGCCCTTGACGAAAGCACTTCTGTGACGCGCGATTTATCGTCATGGAAGTGGACATTTCCGTGATGATAATTCTGGTAATGTCATGGAACACTTCTACGACATCACAGGTATGACTATCTTGATTCTGTCATAAATTTTTCATGGATGTACATGCATGACAGAAAACGGGACCTACTGTGACAAACACGTATCATCACGGAAGTGTATTTTTTTGTAGTGAGAGCAATTTTTATTGCTTGCACCGATGACAACTTACTTGAAGGATCTTACTCAATCCATATGTAGGTATGGTGGACTCTCATGGCAAAACTGGTTTAAGAGATGTTTGGAAGCACAAGTAGTATCTCTACTTGGTGCAAACAATTTGGCTAGCATGAGAGGGAAAGGCAAGCTCAACATGTTGGAGGGTCCATGAAAATATACCTTCTATTCAGATATAAGCAAACATAACTCATTATGTTATCTTCCTTGTCCAACATCAACCTTTTAGCATGTCATATTTTAATGAGTGCTCACAATTACAAAAGATGTCCAGGATAGTAGATTTATATGTGAAGCCTCTCTTTTCTTTATTACTTCCTATTAATTGCAACAGTGACCAAAACTATGTTTGTCAACTCTCAACAAATGTTATTCATCATACTCTTTATATGTGAAGTCATGCATTACTGTCCATAAGATCACTATATGATCTTTCTATTTCTTTTTATTCTTACTCTTATTCTTTTATTTCCTCAAGATCATAGCAAGAAAGCAAAGCCCTCAACTCAAAACTACTCTTTGTTATATATAACTCACGGACTCGATTACATAGATAGAGATCAAAACAAAACTCAAAGCTAGATCATACTAAAACTTTATTCTACTAGATCAAGATATAACCAAAAAGATCAAACTAAGAAAAACGATAAGGGTAAAGATGTTAGGGTGATACGATACCGGGGAACCTCCCCCAAGCTTGGAAGTTGCCAAGGGGAGTGCCCATACCCTTGTATTTATGACTCTTTCTTCGGAGGTGGTGATGTGATATTCTTGGCGACGATGCTCCTTAGGATGCGATTCTCCTCCTCGAGCTTATTATTTTGCTGCTTAAGATCCATTATTTCCTTGCCAAGTTTATCCGTGACGGCTAGAGCTCCCATCACCCATGGATGTTTCATAGCTGCGGGGGAAAAAGAAACACTCCTTTTCATATTTTCATAAGAGAGAAATCTAGCATTGGGAGTGATGACCGAATTTGGTATCGATGATCTCTGAAGTTCTTCCAGCATAAATCTAGGTTGAAGACAAGAGGTTGCTTCTTGAAAATAGAGTGGTAGAGGCTAGTGAAGAGGGTCTTGATGAAGGGAATGAAACACCCTATTATGACTCAAATGATGATTGGTCATACGACAAGGAAAGTGATGGTGAAGGAGGTACAACTATGGTTAGGAGAAAAGTCAATGGCCTCGAAAAACACCAATTGAGAAATGGAACTTTAAAATAAGGACCACAAGGCAATACCTCTTTGAATGGGTGAGAGACGCCAATGGGATGCTCAAAAAAGAAAACAACAACCCTCCACCATTATTGACACCAATGGGATGTACAAAAAAATTGCAGAGACTCACATCTTGTTGGAAGAAGAGAATGAAATGAAAAATCAATCCAATGAGAGGATTGCATGTCTTTGTTCAGGATGGGTCGAAGGTCAAGCGGATCTAAAAATTTATATCACCAATTACTGGAAATCTCCATTCAGGCTGTCGAATGAAGGGGATTTCACCTTTGACAATACCCGAATGCATGATATTCCACAAGTCACGGCAAGAGAACGAAATCCTCACCCTGCCTTTCTCCGAAGAGGAGATGAGAGTTGTGGTGTTCCAAATGAAACATGACAAAGCCCCTAGCCTAGATGGTTGTCCCCCAAAATTCTATTAGAATTTCTAGGATGTGACCAAGACTGACCTATTGGAATTGTTCGATTGTCTTCATGCCGACCAACTTGACCTATTTAAACTTAATTTTACTGAGATTGTTTTTTTGCCAAAAATTATGGAGGTGGAGCGAATCTAACAATATTTACCCATATGCCTCCTTAACGTCATCTTCAATATTTTCATCAAAGTGACTACAAATAGGCTGAACACGGTTGCTGACCATGTTGTCCGGCCATCTCGAACGACTTCATGAACGAAAGAAACATACTCTATGGACTAGTAATATAATACATAACACCGTTCATGAGATGCACCAGAAAAACATGAGTGGAGTGGTTTTCAATATTGATTTTCAGAATTCCTATGACTAGGTCAAATGGACACCTTCAACAAGGCCAAAGAATGAAAGAATTCTCTAGTAAATGGTGCGAGTGTATCCAAAACATTGTTATTAGAGGTAGTGTGGCAATTAAAACCAATGATGACATCAGCCATTACTTTCAAGTGAAAAAGGAACTATCTTAGGGTGACTCCATGTTTCCAACAGTACTACAGAACATAGTAGCAATGGCAGGTGAGGCCATAAGGGGCGCTCACCATTGACCTCCCGCCACTGCCAAGCCCGGCCCTAAGGGGGCAAGGACCGCGGGAGGGGCAACCGCCCTAGGCCCCCGAAACAAAGGGGCCCCAACCTAGCGTATATCCTATGTACTAATGTGTACTGGGTATGGCCCAACCGCAAAATGCCTAGTAGCATTTGCAGGGCAGGACGTAGATGACGCATACGACATGTTGAGATTTCTTGATTAGCAAACAGAATTGGTTCTTTCCTGGCTCACTACAACCTCTGGGATCCTTCCTGGTCATTCCACATCGAGGCGAAGCCCTAGCTTGAGGTTGGCGCCGCCACAGCTATGGTATTACTTTGATTTGTGGGACAAATTCGTCGACTACTACGTGCAGTTCTTCCGTGCGGCTGTGCCGATCCAATATTGTACGTCATGAACCCATCCTTCTTAATCTCCCTCCTCCCTCGTTCACCCATCCCATTTGACTATTTCCTTCATGTACACCTCGATCTGATCCGTTATATGTTGCCTACTATCCAGACTTGCTAAGAGATGAAGATGGAAAAGATTAGCAACATATTTATTGTTCCCATGACTCGTGGACATGATGTTGATACAAATAATTCAGGAACTGAACATATAGGGTAGCAGCAAAATCAGAAGGGAATGGGCAAGAGGCAATACTATGTTTTTTCTGGATTTTATTAAGGATGGTCACAACTTGTAGTTGAGTAGGTTGACATTTGATTAACTCCCATTAGCCTGGTTGTGTACGGTGTCTTTAAAGAAAATATGTGGTATTGTTGGATCCTTTTTCTGGTACAGAATAGTCAATTCCACTTACCAAATGATTGATAGACAATCAAATATTGACTGTTGTTTTCTCAGAAATGACAACCCTATTCGCCCTTTGCTACTCCGACCGTGCAACCAGACCTGTGTGCGATGTTTGACTCCAACCTGTAGGATCTACCATGCATGGATTTCCCATCACTTGTCCAGAGGTTAGAGGCCGCTGAGGGAAGACTGCGACACATCAACTGGTTGCCTCAATGATGTAATTAAAGAAGGTATTTATATATTTGATATCAATACTATTTTTGATGTATTTCAGAAATGTTTATCAACAAGATTTCATGTATACATATATACATTGGTAAATATTTTGACCTCCACTTTAACCTAAATGATAAATGACACACGTGTGGCATGAAATAACATGGTCAAAACGCCCCTATTGCCATTCCTTTTTCCATATCAAGCAGATAACATCAGTGGAATCTTTTTGGTTTTTCGAGCTTAAATTTTTTTATCTCTTAAATAAAAAATACAATTAAAATTTTGTTTTCATCATTATATCCATCTCGACGAGATCTTCAAAACTAGATCCCATATTGATATGTTTCAATGACTTTTTTGGTAAAAAGTTACCATGATGTTACACTGAAGTTGCCATAGTGTTTACACTAAAGTTGTCATGATATATTTCATATTTTTTCTAGATTTAAAACTACCATTGTATTTCAACTATTCTCGTGGTAAATTTTATTAATTGAACATTGCAGTTTTTAGTAATTAACCACAACAAATTTAATTCATGGATCATGGCAATTTTTAGTAATTCATGATGGCAATTTTAGTTTATAGATAATGGCTATTTTAGTATTTTGACCATGGAAATTCTAATATTTTGACCATGTAAATTATTTTTTGTATGAACCATGGAAAATTTAAGTAATTCACCATGGCAATTTTAGTTTCTGGTTCATGGCAAATTTGAGTCATTGACCATGCATTTTTAAAGTAACCGACGACGTATGTCTTTTTAATTATGAACCACATTAAAATTATTTCATGGATCATGGAAAATTTCAGTAATTCACCATGGCAAGTTTAGTTTCTTTAAAAAAATAACATGTCAAAATTTACTTTAAACATAGAAGAAAAAGTAGTTGAAACATATCATGGCAATTTCAGCGTAAACACCATGGCAATTCATGTGCAATAGACATGGTAACTTTCGACCGCCAAAATATAGCATCGAAACATATTGATATGGGATCTAGTTTTGAAGTTCTCAGCGCGAAGGATTTAATGGCGAAAATAGATTTTCAATTGGATTTCTCATTTAAGAGATAAAACGTTTTAAAGTTTGAAAAACCCAAGAGATTTGCATTGACATCACATGTTTTCTTCTCTGTTTGCATGCATGTGTGGAAAAGACAAAAAGGCTTACGTGTCACAATGGATGGCTAGAAGGGTATGTGGCCCGACCTCCTTCAACTCACACGTGTTGCACTTATCAGGGTCCTCTTTTAAAGGGCCTCAAGTTGTAGCTTTGTTCTGGTCCTCCAAAATCTCAGGACTGGCCCTGGCCACTACTATAGGTCAACAGTGGTGGGCAGGGCCCTCGCCGATATTATAGGTAGCAATGGCGTGCTCTCTTATTCAAAAAGAAGACCCCACATTCGAATATTTCCTTGGATTCAGGAGCCGACATGGAAGATAGAACTCGCCTACATGCCAAAGACTAGGATAATGAAGTTGTTCCGAGGAAAGACCCGATGACCTCGGCTTGAAGACTAGTTCAGGAGCTATTGACGTTGTCCTGTATTAGTGGGTACACATCACGTCGGCTTGCCATTCACGAGCTAGGCCAATGATCCACCAAAAACTGAAGAATGGACCACGCGTGCCTTGGTGCTTCATGTAATAAAGATGGAGACCTCCGAAGAGTTGGCGTACAATTCAAGGCGTATTTGAATGAATGATGTGTTTATCTCTAGATTGTAACCAACCACGTGTAAACCCTAAATACCAATGCCTATATAAGTTGAGGGTTTAGTCTATAGAGGCATATTTTCAAGGTTTTAGAGGATAGAACTCATACATATGATCTCGAGGTAGATCATCTTGTACTTTGTACCCCATCACCAGAATATAAACAAGAGCAGGAGTAGAGTTTTACCTCTTCGAGAGGGCCTGAACCTGAGTAAATACCATGTCCCCTTTTTCTCCTGTTACCTTCGTGGCAAGATCACCAACTTCGGACCCCCTACCGAGACCCATTGGTTTTAGCACCGACAAGTTCAAGGTTCAAAATGACAAATCCATTGGATTTTGGTTTAACTTGTGAGTCAAACTTGATCCCATTTGGATGAAGATTCGGGATCTATATGCAATTGCAATTGATATCTCGATAGCCGAGGCTCTCAGCACCTCCTACCAGCGATTAGTTCCGTCGTGAGATTTCTTCCAAAGAAGCCACCAACGGGACTCGATGTGTGGGAGGCTTGGCAATATTATGTTATCTGCGGACATGAAAACATGGTGTCGTGGCACCCATTGTCTCTCGCCAATTAACGGCTAAGTCATTGTATGCCAAGCATGCAAAGGTCCCTATCTGGACATAGCTAGGGGGCTATGGATCGCTAGTCTCCCTCTTAAAGTGAAAATCTTCCTTTGGCAAATGTTCGTAATCGTCTCCTAACCACTACCAATGTGGCTAAACGCAGTGGGCCCTCCAATGGGAATTGCACGATTTGTGCTATCTCGGAGGATGCTAATCATGTTTTCTTTTGCTGCCCCTAGTGTGCTTTACGAGAGGCTATGATCTGAATTGTTAGCCTGAACTATGAGCTACGTGCACTAGTGATGAGCTATGAGCACGAGCGAGGAGGGAACGAGAGGCATTGAATCTTGCATGAAGTTGTTTTTCTTTCTATTAGTATCACTAGTCGTCAACCCGTGCTACTGCACTGGCTAGAAATTTTTAATATTACAGGGTGTAATGCACATAAAACTGTAATACTGTAGTTGAGTTTTTGTAAGTATTTTTGTCTAAAATCTTGTCAAAATTAGAAATAAAATAATACTTATCATAATATTTTATTATTTTATTGTCTATTTTCATACCGTATAAGATATTATGTGCTTGGTGCCACACCCAAAATTGGTGACACCATTATATATATTTAACGTCTCCTAATTTTAGCAATTATTAAATACATATGAAGATATGTTTCTTTTTGGTTGTACTATATATACATATATCATCAATGATTTTTTTTCTGTCTACCGGTTACTATTGGCACGGTAACTCCATATGGTTCAATATGCATAGGTGTGGTTGACATAATACATTAAAACATGGTGCAACAACCGCTCTGCAATGTTAGTTTATGCCTGTCACTCTCGACCTGCCCACACATCCATATCTAAATAAAATATCTTTCTTTTACTTTGACTAAAATATGCCACTTGGAAAAAAGTGGTGATGCTATTTTTCTTTAGGCGATGACCTCTAGCTAGCTGCTATCATAACCATAGTTTAAAACGTGGGCGAAAAGACCGCAATATCCGTGCTATCTCCACGTGAAATCTGTCTCGCGATTTGCTGCCTTCCTAGAAACACATGAGATCGCACCGCTATCGCGGGCGATTGCGCTGTTTCCTCCTTAACTGTCGCGGCAAAAATTCCTTTCGCGATTCCCCTTCGTCCGTGATTTTAAACTATGATCATAACCCATGATATATTGTTTTACTCGGCTAACGCATATGTGCATATGTCCTTTTGGCTACTATTAACTTTTTTTTACTAATTAAGTACTCTAGCATTATTGTGGTCATATTTCTAAAATATAAAACCTAAACGACATGCCCAAACTTTAAAAAAAATTGTGGGTTTTCGTATGCGCTTGCACAGTTTATATTTTTTATTTTTAAATGGAATTTAATTTTTTTATTAATACATTTGTCACATGGTTTTAAAAAAATTCTCCTAGATGTACGTATCACACACTAAAATATGTACGCAGATTTTTAAAGGAAGAAGACAACGTTGGTATGTAGCTTTGAGACATGATACATATATATTGCTAGCTGCTCCATGCATGCATGGGTAACTTTGGTGGTACGTTTCTGGAAGGAAAAATAATAGTTTGTTAGATTATTTTATTAATTTGAACGTTCCCTAGTCTGTTTTGAACCCGTATGTTTCTTTCCTATCTTCTCTTTCTACGACCTGAATATTTCTTTCCTATTGTGACACGCATGGACTCTTGGACCTCATAAAGCGTACAAACATCTAAACATGAGGTGCTAGAGTTTCCATATCTCGTTTAATCCTAGATGCACAATTAAGATCTAATGGTTATTTTTTAGTTTTCAGGATTAACGTGGGGCTTCGTATGGTGCTTCTAATTAGTAAATATAAATATAAGGTCAGACTAGTCTTTGCTTTTGGAGCTAAATTCAAGGTTCAAAATGACAAACCCATTGGATTTTGGTTTAACTCGTGACTCAAACTTGATCCAATTTGGATGAAGATTCGGGATTCGTATGGAATTGCAATTGATATCTTGATGGCCGAGGCTCTCAGCACCTCCTGCCAGCGATTAATTCCGTCGTGAGCTTTCTTCCAAAAAAGTCACCAACCGGGACTCGATGTGTGGGAGTGAAAGCACAAGTTCTCCCTGGGTGGTTTTGGTAATTAATGTCAACATATCTGTTGTTGGACTAATATTTTTATCTAGTATATTTCAGACAAGTTCAACAAATGGAGTGGCGTGAACAAGAGGATATGGAACCTCTGCAAGATGCTAAGAACAGAGGATTGGCTCAAGCTCAAAAGCTCAAGACTCTACATTTTCATTTAGTGATCCAAGATCACATTGAGTCCATAGGAAAGCCAATACTATTAAAAGGGGATGAGGTGTTGCTTAATGGCTTGCTTGCTCAAAGTGCTTAGTGATATGCTCCAAAGCCCTCAGCCACTTTCTCATATCCACATATGTCCCAAATCAAAAGTCAAACTCGGCGCCACCGAGTTCACTTGACATAGCCACTGCCAGAAACCCTAATCAATTCGGTCTCACCGATGGGATCCCGGTCTTAACGAGATGGGCTTGCAAACTCTTTGTCACATGTTGTAATTATTTCGGTCCCACCGAGATAAGCAATCGGTCCACCGAGTTTGCCTGACCAACTCTTTGTTTTGCTTATTAACAAAACCGGTCCCACTGAGTGTGTGTAATGGGTCAAACCGAGATGAGGTTTTACCCAAATCCTAGCACATCGGTCCCACCGAGTTGATCATATCGGTCCCACCGAAATGCCTAACGGTCACATTATGAACTAAATCGGTCTGACCGAGCTTTCTGATTCGGTCCCACCAAGTTTGGTGAATTGTGTTTAACGGTTAGATTTTGTGCGGAGGCTATATATACCCCTCCACCCTTCCTTCACTAGTAAGGAGAGCCATCAGAACGTGCCTACACTTCAGTATTCATTTTATGGGAGAGAACCACCTACTCATGTGTTTAGACCAAGATATTCCATTCCAAACATTTGAATCTTGATCTCTTGCCTTCCTGAAGTTGCTTTCCACTCAAATCATCTTTCCACCAAATCCAAATCTGTGGAAGAGAGTTGAGTGTTGGGGAGACTATCATTTGAAGCACAAGAGCAAGGAGTTCATCATCAACACACCGTCTATTACCTTTTGGAGAGTGGTGTCTCCTAGATCGGTTAGGTGTCACTTGGGAGCCTCCGTCAAGATTGTGGAGTTGAACCAAGGAGTTTGTACGGGCAAGGATATCGCCTACTTCGTGAAGATGAACCCTAGTGAGGCAAGTCCTTCGTGGGGGATGTCCATGGTGGGATAGACAAGGTTGCTTCTTTGTGGACCCTTCGTGGGTGGAGCCCTCCGTGGACTCGCGCAACCGTTACCCTTCATGGGTTGAAGTCTCCATCAACGTGGATGTACGATAGCACCACCTATCGGAACCACGCCAAAAATCTCCGAGTCTCCAATTGCGTTTGCACACTCCAATCTCATCCCTTTACTTTCTTACAACTTGCATGCTTTACTTTCTGCTGCTCATATACTCTTGTCATGCTTGCTTGAAATGTATTGTGAATGCTTAAACTTGTGCTAAAACTCCACCTCAACTTAAAAAAATTAAAAACTGCTACTTTTCTTTGTTAAGAGTCTATTCACCTCCCCCCCCCCCCTCTCTAGACACCTCTTATTGATCCTTTCAATTGGTATCAGAGCTTTGGTCTCCATTGCTTTTGTTTAAACACCTTTGAAGGAAGATGGATGAGTCTACGTTGGGGAGTCTTAGACGTAGAGTGCCTATACTTGATGGAGAGTTCTTTCATGAGTGGAAAATTGAGATGCTTGAGTTTTCAATGAATATCATTTGAACAAGTACATTACTAGCCCTAGTGCACCTCATGTTGATCCTTTGCATCCTACCCTTGATGAGTCTATTGACATGATCCGTAATCTTAGAACTATCAACCTAATCACTAGAGGATTACCTAGAAACTTGTTTGCTAGCTTGCCTGCTCTTGATTGTGCCTACACCATATGGAGATTTCTTGAGGAATGATTTCCAAACTACTCCTTCCAAAACTTGGATGAAATTCTTCATAAGTCTATTACTTTGAGTAAGATGATTTCCAAAGATCCCAAATTTGGTGATTGTCTATTTGAGATTACTAATCTCATGCGTGCCAAAGGACATGTTGAAATCATTAGCAATATCATCTCCGAAGCCATTAGAATTCATAAAGATGACTATTGTGATGACCATTTATCTAATGAATTACCCTCTCTAGGAATTGATCCATTACAAGACGATGTTGAACATGGATACTATGATGAGGATGATGATAGTGACTTTGATCTCGACGTGTCTATGAGACACTTTGGTCTTATGGCAAATCTTCGCGTCTACATGGCTGGAGGAAAGGAATGGGTTCCTGATAGTGGGTGTACCGATCACATGACCGGATACAAGGATATGTTTCGTGAGCTTGCTGAAAACGACGGCCCTCGAAAGTATGTCACTTTTGGTGACAACTCTAAGGGTAAGGTGGTTAGCCTTGGTAAGGTGGCCATCTCACATGATAGCTCCATACAAAATGTTATGCTCGTTGAATCTCTTGGATACAATTTACTTTCCGTATCTAGAATTGCTGACTTTGGTTTCAATGTCCTATTTACCGAAGTAGATTGCCAAGTGTTTCGTAGAGATAACCACAATATGGTCTTTACCGGTATACGTAATGGTGATCTTTACATTGTTCACTTCGCTAAAAACGGCTCAACCTAGAACTTGCTTAATTGCTAAATCTTCTGAAGGTTGGTTATGGCATAGAAGGTTAGGTCATGTGGGCATGCGAAATCTTGATAAGCTTATTAAAGGTGATCATATCCTTGGAGTAAAATATGTTATATTTGATAAGGATAGATTGTGCAGTGCTTGTCAAGCAGGAAAACAGGTTGGAGGAAGTCACCCCGTGAAGAACATTATGACCACGAGAAGACCGCTCGAGCTACTTCATATGGATCTCTTTGGTCCCAATGCCTACAAAAGTCTCGGTGGTAACTCATATGGTCTAGTCATAGTCGATGATTTTTCAAGATTTACGTGGGTGTTCTTTCTTGATGATAAATCGTAGGTCCAAAAGATCTTCAAGAACTTCGCTAGGAAGGCCCAAAATCAATTTGAAGTGAATATAAAGAAGGTTCGAAGCGAAAATGGAACGGAGTTCAAGAATGCAAATGTGGATACCTTTCTTGATGAAGAAGGGATTTCACATGAGTTCTCGGCTACATACACGCCTCAACAAAATGGAGTTGTTGAGAGGAAGAACTGGACTCTTATTGAGATGGTGAGAATGATGATTGATGAGTACAAGACCCCAAAACACTTCTAGGCGGAAGCGGTTTAGATAGCTTGCCATGCACCAAATCGCATGTATCTTCACAAGCTACTTGGCAAGACGGCATACGAGCTTCTCACCGGTAACAAACCCCAAGTTGGATAATTTCGAGTATTCGCCTCGAAGTGCTACATTCTTGACAAGCATCGTTGTTCTAAATTTTCTCCTAAATCTCATGAGGGTTTCCTACTTGATTATGGCTCAAACTCTCACACTTACCGTGTCTACAACAATTTCACCCGAACGGTTGAAGAGACGGTAGATGTGAAGTTTGATGAATCTAACGGCTCGCAAGTAGAGAAATTGCCAATTGATGTAGGAGACAAAGACCCTTCGAACGCTATCCAAGACTTGTCTATTGGCAAGATCCATCCAACGGAGGTGAAGGAAAGTACATCGTCCATCCAAGTGGAAGCTTCTACCTCACGTCAAGGTGAACCAAGAGTTGACATGGAAGCATCCACAAGTCGGACACACCAAGATGGAGAAAACGAGGAAGTACACCAAGATGAACCTCATCAACGTCCTTCTCCACCTCGACAAGAGAACGACAATGCCAACAATGAAGAAAGCCAAGGAGAATAACAAGATGATGAAGAAGATGTTCCACCCTGCTACCTCTTAAGCACGGTGTTGGTTTTCCCTTGAAGAGGAAAGGGTGATGTAGTAAAGCAGCGTAAGTATTTCCCTCAGTTATTGAGAACCAAGGTATTAATCCAGTATGAGACCACGCGCGAGTCACCTCGTACCTACACAAACAAATAAGAACCTCGCAACCAACGCGATAAAGGGGTTGTCAATCCCTTCACGGGCACTTGCAAGAGTGAGATCTGATAGAGATAATAATAATAAGATAAATATTTTTGGTATTTTTATGTTATAGATTGAAAGTTAAGATTGCAAAATAAAATAGATTGGAAACTTGTATAATGGAAAATAGACCCGGGGCCATAGGTTTCACTAGTGGCTTCTCTCAAGATAGCATAAGTATTACGGTGGGTGAACAAATTACTGTCGAGCAATTGATAGAAAAGCGAGTAATTATGAGAATATCTAGGCATGATCATGTATATAGGCATCACGTCCGCGACAAGTAGACCGACTCCTGCCTACATCTACTACTATTACTCCACACATCGACCACTATCCAGCATGCATCTAGAGTATTAAGTTCATAAGAACAGAGTAACGCCTTAGGCAAGATGACATAATGTAGAGGGATAAACTCATGTAATATGATATAAACCCCATCTTTTTATCCTCGATGGCAACAATACAATACGTGACATTTCCCCTACTGTCACTGGGATCGAGCACCGCAAGATTGAACCCAAAGCTAAGCACTTCTCACATTGCAAGAAAGATTAATCTAGTAGGACAAACCAAACTGATAATTCGAAGAGACTTGCAAAGATAAACCAATCATACATAAAAGAATTCAGAGAAGAATCAAATATTGTTCATAGATAATCTGGATCATAAACCCACAATTCATCGGATCTCGACAAACACACCGCAAAAGAAGATTACATCGAATAGATCTCTAAGAGAATCGAGGAGAACTTTGTATTGCGATCCAAAGAGAGAGAAAAAGCCATCTAGCTACTAGCTATGGACCCGAAGGTCTGAAGTAAACTACTAACACATCACAGGAGAGGCCATGGAGTTGATGTAGAGGCCCTTCATGAGCAATGCCCCCTCCGGCAGAGCTCCGGAAAAGGCCCCAAGATGGGATCTCTTGGGTATAGAAGGTTGCGGCGGTGGAATTAGGTTTTCGTGGTGCTCCTAGATGTTTGCGGGGTACGTGGACTTATATAGGAGGAAGAAGTAGGTCGGTGGAGCAACGAGGGGCCCATGAGGGTGGAGGGCGCACCCAGGGGGGTAAGCGCGCCCCCTACCTCGTGGCCTCCTCGATTGTTTCTTGACGCCCACTCCAAGTCTCCTAGATCACGTTTGTTGAGAAAATCACGTTCCCGAAGGTTTCATTCCGTTTGGACTTCGTTTGATATTACTTTTCTGCGAAACACTGAAATAGGCAAAAAAACAGCAATTTGGGCTGGGCCTCCAGTTAATAGGTTAGTACCAAAAATGATGTAAAAGTGTAAAATAAAGCCCATCAACATCCAAAACAGATAATATAATAGCATGGAGCAGTCAAAATTATAGATACAATGGAGACGTATCAAGCATCCCCAAGCTTAATTCCTGCTCGTCCTCGAGTAGGTAAATAATAAAAAAGAATTTTTGATGTGGCATGCTTTCTAACATATTTCTCAATGTAATTTTTCTTTATTGTGACATGAATGTTCAGATCCAAAAGATTCAAGATAAAAGTTTAATATTGACATAAAAATAATAATACTTAAAGTATACTAACTAAGCAATGACGTCTTCTCAAAATAACATGGCCAAAGAAAGTTATCCCTACAAAATCATATAGTCGGGCTATGCTCTATCTTCACCACACAAAATATTTAAATCATGCACAACCCCGACTACAAGCCCAACAATTGTTTCATACTTTTGATGTTCTCAAACTTTTTCAATCTTCACGCAATATATGAGCGTGAGCCATGGATATAGCACTATACGTGGAATAGAAAGGTGGTTGTGGAGAAGACAAAAAAGGAGAAGATAGTCTCACATCAACTAGGCGTATCAACGGGCTATGGAGATGCCCATCAATAGATATCAATGTGAGTGAGTAGGGATTGCCATGCAACAGATGCACTATAGCTATAAGTGTATGAAAGCTCAACAAAAGAACTAAGTGGGTGTGCATCCAACTTGCTTGCTCATGAAGACCTAGGGCAATTTTGAGGAAGCCCATCATTGGAATATACAAGCCAAGTTCTATAATGTAAAATTCCCACTAGTATAAAAAAAGGTGATAACATAGGAGACTCTCTATCATGAAGATCATGGTGCTACTTTGAAGCACAAGTGTGGAAAAGGATAGTAACATTGTCCCTTCTCTCTTTTTCTCTCATTTTTTTATTTGGGCCTTCTTTATTTTTCTTTTCTTTTTGGCCTCTTTTCTTTTTTTATTTTTCGTCTGGAGTCTCATTCCGACTTGCAAGGGAATCATAGTCTCCATCATCCTTTCCTCACTAGGACAATGCTCTAATAATGATGATTATCACACTTTAATTTACTTACAACTCGAGAATTACAACTCAATACTTAGAACAAAATATGACTCTATGTGAATGCCTACAGCGGTGTACCGGGATGTGCAATGATGCATGAGTGACATGTATGAAATTATGAACGGTGGCTTTGCCACAAATACGATGTCAACTACATGATCATGCAAGCAATATGACAATGATGAAGCGTGTCATAATAACGGAACGGCGGAAAGTTGCATGGCAATATATCTCGGAATGGCTATGGAAATGCCATTATAGGTAGGTATGGTGGCTGTTTTGAGGAAGGTATATGGTGGGTTTATGGTACCGGCAAAAGTTGCACGATACTAGAGAGGCTAGCAATGGTGGAATGGTGAGAGTGCGTATAATCCATGGAGCCAACATTAGTCATAAAGAACTCACATACTTATTGCAAAAATCTATTAGTTATCGAAACAAAGTATTGCGCGCATGCTCCTAGGGGGATAGATTGGTAGGAAAAGACCATCGCTCGTCCCCGACCGCCACTCATAAGGAAGACAATCAATAAATAAATCATGCTCCAACTTCATCACATAATGTTTCACCATACGTGCATGCTACGGGAATCAAAAACTTCAACACAAGTATTTCTCAAATTCACAACTACTCAACTAGGATGACTCTAATATCACCATCTCCATATCTCAAAACAATTATCAAGTATCAAACTTCTCATAGTATTCAATGCACTTCTATAAAAGTTTTTTATATTATTCCTAAAAGCAAATTTCCATGTTGTTCTAAAGGACTCTCAAAATAATATAAGTGAAGCATGAGAGATCAATTATTTCTATAAAATAAACCACCATCGTGCTCTAAAAGATATAAGTGAAGCACTAGAGCAAAAACTATATAGCTCAAAAGATATAAGTGAAGCACATAGAGCATTCTAATAAATTTCAAATCATGTGAGTCTCTCTCAAAAGGTGTGTACAGCAAGGATGATTGTGGTAAACTAAAAAGCAAAGACTCAAATCACACAAGACGCTCCAAGCAAAACACATATCATGTGGTGAATAAAAATATAGCTCCAAGTAAAGTTACCGATAAACGAAGACAAAAGAGGGGATGCCTTCCAGGGCATCCCCAAGCTTAGGCTTTTTTATGTCCTTGAATTTTACCTTGGGGTGCCATGGGCATCCCCAAGCTTAGGTTCTTGCCACTCCTTGTTCCATAATCCATCAAATCTTTACCCAAAACTTGAAAACTTCACAACACAAAACTCAAAATAGAAAATCTCGTGAGCTCCGTTAGCGAAAGAAAACAAAACACCACTTCAAGGTACTGTAATGAACTCATTCTTGATTTATATTGGTGTTAAACCCAATGTATTCCAACTTATCTATGGTTTATAAACTCTTTTACTAGCCATAGATTCATCAAAATAAGCAAACAACACAAGAAAAACAGAATCTGTCAAAAACATAACAGTCTGTAGTAATCTGTAGCTAACACAAACTTCTGGAACCCCAAAAATTCTAAAATAAATTGTTGGACGTGAGGAATTTATCTATTAATCATCTTCAAAAAATAATTAACTAAATATCACCTTCCAAATAAAAATGGCAGCAATTCTCGTGAGCGCTAAAGTTTCTGTTTTTTACAGCAAGATCGAAAAGACTTTCCCCAAGTCTTCCCGATGGTTCTACTTGGCACAAACACTAATTAAACACAAAAAACACAACCGAAACAGAGGCTAGATAAATTATTTATTACTAAACAGGAGAAAAAAGCAAGGAATAAAAATAAAATTGGGTTGCCTCCCAACAAGCGCTATCGTTTAACGCCCCTAGCTAGGCATAAAAGCGAAGATAGATCTAGGTATTCCCATCTTTGGCAGGTAATTCTTCAATAAGACACCTATAACCCTTAGGAGTTTCTTTCTTTTTATTAATTATCAAACTCATAGGCACGAAATCAAGAAAATCATTTGTAGCAAAAGGTTCCTTAAGGATAGTGAGAAAATTGGGGTGAACACTTATGGATTTGAGGTCCGCATTTTCCTTACTAGAAGTTCCACCCTTATTTTTAGGAACATACATCAATTTGGCAATCTTAGTATTAGGAGGAGTGTTTTTCACGGAAGAAAAGGCGGACCCAAGGTTGGTAATAATATCCTCAATTTTATCAATTCTAGTGGAATCTTGATCTATCTTTTCATTAACCATAGGTCCCTTTTCTTTAAAAAAATTAAGAGCAACTCCTACCTTAGATCAGTATTGGGTAATTTGGTTATGGATCTTTCTATCCAAATTTTCAATCAACTCTATGGTGGCAACTTTATTTTCAATAATTTAAAGCCATTGCATCACGTGTTCCAAAGTTAAAATAGTTCCATTAACCAAAAGAGGTGGTGGGCCAAACAAATCTATCATAGAATTATAAGAATCAAAAGTATGGCTACCCAAGAAATTCCCTTCGGTAATGGTATCAAGAATATATCTATTCCAAGGAGTGATGCCTACATAAAAATTTCAAAGAAGAATGGAAGTAGATTGCTTCCTAGTAGATCTATTTTGCGCATTGCAAATTCTGTACCAAGAATCTTTTAGATTTTCTCCCTCCCTTTGTTTAAAATTAAGAACTTCATTCTCAGGAGACAAAGGAGTAGATAAAGGACTAGCCATAACGACGAAGCAAGCGAAAAGGAGGCGAACGGAAAGAGAGGGCGAATAAAATGGCAAGGGTGAAGTGGGGGAGAGGAAAACGAGAGGCAAACGGCAAATAATGTAATGCAGAGGATAAGAGTTGTGATGGGTACTTGGTATGTCTTGACTTGGCGTAGATCTCCCCGGCAACGGCGCCAGAAATCCTTCTTGCTACCTCTTGAGCACTGCGTTAGTTTTCCCTTAAAGAGGAAAGGGTGATGCAGTAAAGCAGCGTAAATATTCCCCTTAGTTTTTGAGAAGCAAGGTATCACTCCAGTAGGAGACCACGCACGAGTCACCTCGTACCTACACAAACAAATAAGAACCTCGCAACCAATGCGATAAAGGGGTTGTCAATCCCTTCACGTCCACTTGCAAGAGTGAGATCTGATAGAGATAATAATAATAAGATAAATATTTTTAGTATTTTTATGTTATAGATTGAAAGTAAAGATTGCAAAATAAAATAGATTGGAAACTTGTATAATGGAAAATAGACCTGGGGGCCATAGGTTTCACTAGTGGCTTCTCTCAAGATAGCATAAGTATTACGGTGGGTGAATAAATACCGTCGAGCAATTGATAGAAAAGCGAATAATTATGAGAATATCTAGGCATGATCATGTATATAGGCATCACGTCCGCGACAAGTAAACCGACTCCTGCTTGCATTTACTACTATTACTCCACACATCAACCGCTATCCAGCATGCATCTAGAGTATTAAGTTCATAAGAACAGAGTAACGCCTTAGGAAAGATGACATGATGTAGAGGGATAAACTCATGCAATATGATATAAACCACATCTTTTTATCCTCGATGTCAATAATACAATATGTGTTGTTTCCCCTACTGTCACTGGGATCGAGCACCGCAAGATTGAACCCAAAGCTAAGCACTTCTCCCATTGCAAGAAAGATCAATCTAGTAGGCCAAACCAAACTGATAATTCAAAGAGACTTGCAAAGGTAAACCAATCATACATAAAAGAATTCAGAGAAGAATCAAATATTGTTCATAGATAATCTAGATCATAAACCCACAATTCATTGGATGTCGACAAACACACTGCAAAAGAAGATTACATCGAATAGATATCCAAGAGAATCTAGGAGAACTTTGTATTGAGATCTGAAGAGAGAGAAGAAGCCCTCTAGCTACTAGCTATGGACCCGAAGGTCTGAAGTAAACTACTCACACATCACCGGAGAGGCCATGGAGTTGATGTAGAGGCCCTTCGTGATCAATGCCCCCTCTGGCGGAGCTCCGGAAAAGGCCCCAAGATGGGATCTCTTGGGTACAGAAGGTTGCGGTGGTGGAATTAGGTTTTCGTGGTGCTCCTGGATGTTTGCGGGGTACATGGACTTATATATGAGGAAGAAGTAGGTCGGTGGAGCAACGAGGGGCCCACGAGGGTGGAGGGCGCGCCCAAGGGGTAGGCGTGCCCCCTGCCTCGTGGCCTCCTTGATTGTTTCTTGACGCCCACTCCAAGTCTCCTAGATCACGGTTGTTGAGAAAATCGTGTTCCCGAAGGTTTCATTCCGTTTGGACTTCGTTTGATATTCCTTTTCTGCGAAACACTGAAATAGGCAAAAAACAGCAATTTGGGTTGGGCCTCCAGTTAATAGGTTAGTCCCAAAAATGATATAAAAGTGTAAAATAAAGCCCATTAGCATCCAAAACAGATAATATAATAGCATGGAGCAATCAAAAATTATAGATACATTGGAGACGTATCCCGACCCAAGCAAAAGCTCTCACGAGTTCGAGCAAGAGTCTCAAGAGACCATCCCGTCGAACAAATCTTCAATGATATCCAAACCGGGATAATCACTCGCTCTAAAATTCGTTTGGCTAATTTTTGTGAATATTATTCATTCATCTCTAGCATTGAACCTATGAAGGTTGAAGAAGCATTGGAAGATCCGGATTGGATAAATGCCATGCATGAAGAGCTACACAACTTTGAGAGAAATCAAGTGTGGACATTGGTCGAGAAGCCCGACAACAACCACAACATCATCGGTACAAATTGGGTGTTTCTCAACAAGCAAGACGAAGATGGACAAGTTGTTTGCAACAATGCACGTATCATCGCCAAAGGCTACACTCAAGTCGAAGATATGGACTGTGGTGAGACATATTGTAACGACCTAACCCGAAATCGGTCAAGTCTCTGTGTAGCTGTACCATCCCAAGAATGCTGGCACACACAGTACATTGATGAAAATATTCAAAGTTCAATCACACCTGAATTTATTACACGATTCTCATATTGAGACTTTATTACATCATAATAAATTCGGACGAAGGCCAACTCATGAGAAATAAAGTAAATAAGGCTGCGGAAGCGTAGATGATAAGCGAGTCCATCCGACTCCATAGGGCAATTGCCAAGCGTAGATCGTAGCCTCACTCCTGGTCGGAAAACTCCTCTGCAACATGAGACATTGCAGCCATGTTGGTCAGCATTTTGAATATGTCGGCAAGTCATGAAGAGAGAACAACAATAAAATTGCTAACACTATATGCAATTTGGCAGTGGGGCTCTAAGTTTTATGTATTTGCGAAAAAGCTAGTTTTTCCCTACAACAAAGGACTTGTTTGCAATTTCTACAAAATGTTGGTTATTATTGAGATGGTTCCGCCAACCAATGTCTCATTCCCAATTACTAATTAACCCCTCAATTAATTTATTTGTTCGGTGTTGAGATTTCCGAAATACTTCAATTTCCAGAGGCTCAAATGTCTGTAACCGGGGACACGGCTAATAGATTAGGTTGTTACTCTGCAGAGTCTTGTGCACTTTACCTGCAAGATTTGTTCCCTCCTTTATGTCCTCGCACTACATGGTGTTTGAAGACGGGATGAACGAAACAGGATCTTCCATAGAGTTTCTCTGGGCACTGCCGGTGCCCATCCATGTCCTACCGTTCTTCTACATTTGCTGGCACCGTCCGTCCAGAGTCACGCCTAAGGTCAACCTAGCCAGAGCCCATAATGGCTTGCGGCTGCACAGGTAAGCTTCCGGTCAAGGGGTATCCATCCATCTCTTCGTGGCTGGTTGAAGCTTTCCGCAAAATGTCATGGCGCTTCTCCATGCATCCCGACCATCCGCAGGTTCCTCCAGGGTGCCCGTCAACCATCCTCGACCCAGTAGTGAATTTTAAGTCCATCTTGAGCTGGAAGTCATGGGTTTGTCATCATCTTGACTCTCACATCTCCCTTATGAATCTCTCAACCAACCCCATCTACGAGCATAGAAAAATAAACTACATCGTCCTGGGCATTAGTAACAAGGGGAATCTGGTTCATCCTACCTCATGATACTACTCAAGACATAACTTAAAATTCTCCTACTGCATGCATGGTGGGGGGGAATAATTCTAATGGAACAAAATCATAGGTATTGTAAAACATGATCAAATGACTTGCCTGGCTAACGGTCTTCAAACGCTAGTGACTCGAGATAGCAAGCTTTGCACTTCGGAAATTCTATCGAGTCAAACAATAGCACAAATAAATATTCCACTAAATATCATAACAACAAGCTAAAGGAAATCACACAAGCACTCAAACCAAAACCAAAGAAAACTCAAAGAACTCCAAACCACCAACTAGCAAGAAAAAAATAAACATTTTATTTTACTGTAAATAAAAGTTCACCCTCTGTAACTACAGAAATTAATCTAAAATATACTATAACAGAGGTGAAATAAAATCCTAAATTAATTAGAACAACAGAAAATAGCAGCAAGCTAAAATAAAACTAGAAAGGCTGTTTTCGAGTAAAACTATTTTTAAAAAAGAATAAAAATACTCAAATAAATTCCTACTGTTAGGCAAGGTCCAAACAAAGCAGTGACAAAAAGAATCAATAAAAAGGAATAATCCTAACTCAAATTATAGCAGAAATACTAATCTGACTAAAACTAACATAAAACTATTTTTATAAACTTAAACATGGCCGAGTCTATTTTCTACAGAAACTATAGGAAATTTTAAAACTAACAAAAAAATAATCAACTAAAAATAATAAATAACCTAAAAGATATAGACTTTACAAGAACAGAACTACTCTGTTTTAAAAATAGAAACTAAAAAATAACTTATAAAAACAGGCGCTACTGGGCCTATCTAACGCTCACGAGAACACTAACTAAAACACGCCCGCGGCTAAACAGAATAACCGACCGGTTCGATCAATTGAAATACACCGTAAGTAAACTGGGAAAAGACCGAACTATTCAAAAAAACCTAACCTTTCGTGTGATCTAATCTAGATCCTAGGTTTCAGATCGGACAACGAGGGGAGGTGGCGGCTTACTACGGCGGTGGTCGATGGCGACAGAGGGTGGCGGTGGTCGGCGTCGAGCGGGGCAGGGTCTCCGGTGGTCGGCGAACGTGGCGAATACATCGGGGAGAGGCGGCGGAGTGTTGCAGAGGCGGTGGTGATGTCGAGGTCGCTCGGGGAGGACGAAAACGGCCGGGGCTTCGACGGCGGGGTCCTGGTGAGCTGCAGCTCCAGCGAAGAGCGGCGATGCTCGGGCGGCTTCCTGTAGGCGTCGAGGGAGATCAAAAGGATGTCAGGGGGTGTGGGAGGATGATGCAGTTCGCGTGGTGGAGTTTGGAGGTCGAGGGGTTGCTCACAGGCGGCGGTGGCGGCGATGAACTGCAGCGGCGGCAGCGAGATCCAAACATCGACGGCGCGAGCTATGGGTGGAGTTGGGATAGGTTTTTTTGGGGTTTCGGAAGAGGAGAGGCCTGACCTTTTATAGGGCAGGTTTCTTGCGCGAGGGGAAGGCTCGGGGTAGGGTTTTGGGAGAGCGTGGACGTCGAGGGCGTCGGGTGCGAGCAAGATTCTGGCGCGGGAGAATCAGGAGGCTGGGGATGGCGCGGGCCCCGCGGTCAGAGAGAGGAAGGAGAGAGGGGGTGATCGGGCGATCGAAACGGAGCGGTTTCAGGCGTGCGCGCGGCTGGGCTGCGGCTGGGCTAGCTGCTGGGCCGCGTCGGGTGGCTGGCTGGGCCGGTTGGCCTGGCGAGCTCGGGTTTTTTTTAATTAAGGCAGAGAGGAAAAAGAAAATGTAAAGGAATCTATAATACTTTTATATAGATCATATATATATCTAAATTCTCACGGGAAATAATCCTACAACGTGGACATTTTTCCAGAGGCAAAACACAAACTAAAAAAACATTTTCTGGAAATCCCAAATAAAATTCAAATCTAAATTCAAACTTTTTGGCCATATTTTTCTTCTGACATTTTTGGAGTGTCATGTTTACTCCTCTCATATTTTTTCTCAAGTATTTGTCAGGATTTTTTTTTGAAATAAATTTCAATTGCCAAATTCAAATTCAAACTCCAATAAAACACAAATGCCTATGAAATTTCCAAATGCCACTCAATTCAAACAAAATGCATAGATTCTTAGCCAATAATTGTAAAACATTCCAAATTCAAAATTTGGGATGTTACAAACCTACCCACCTTAAGGTGAATCTCGCCCTCGAGATTCGGGTTGGCTAGCAAATAGGTGCGGGTGGTCACGACGGAGATCTTCTTCTCGCTCCCAGGTGGCTTCCTCCTCGGAATGATGAATCCACAGAACCTTGCAAAACTTGATGATCTTGCTGCAAGGTAACTCTGTTCACAGTCTCGAGAATTCTAACAGGTTTCTCCTCATAAGTCAGATCACTGTCAAGCTATATGGCCTCTAGGGGCACTGTGTCTCTCAAAGGAATATCGGCCATCTCGGCATGGCATTTCTTCAGCTAGGAAACATGGAAGGCATCATGAACTCCTGACAATCCTTCCGGCAATTCCAGCTTGTATGCAACTTCTACTCTGCGTTCGAGGATTTTGTATGGGCCAATGAACCAGGGTGCTAACTTTCCTTTCACACCAAATCTCTTGATTCCACGAAGTGGGGACACACTTCTGTCTCAACTGGGCTATCTTCAGTCTATCTTGAATCAGCTTGACTTTCTCTTCAGCGTCTGATAAGATCGGGACCAAAAAGTTTTCGGTCTCCAACACCATCCCACAGCAATGGTGTTCTGCACCTCCTTCCGTATAGAGCTTCGAAAGGGGCCATCTTCAGACTGGTCTGGTAGTTGTTGTTGTACGAGAACTCCGCGTATGGCAAATTGTCATCCCAGCTAGACTCGTAGTCTAGCGCACAGGCTCTCAACATGTCCTCTAGAATCTGGTTGACTCTCTCGGTCTGTCCATCTGTCTACGGATGAAAAGCTGTGCTGAATTCTAGCCTCGTACTCAAAGTTTCATGCAACTAATTCCAAAACTTTGAGGTAAATTGTGTTCCTCTATCTAACATGATACTCCTCGGAATTCCATGCAGACATACGATCCTGGTCATGTATATCTTGGCTAACTTAGCGCTGGTATATGTGGTCTTCACGGGGATGAAATGAGCTACCTTGGTCAAGCGATCAACTACTACCCAGATAGGATCATAACCTGAACGGGTCCTGGGTAATCCTATGATAAAATCCATTCCAAGTTTTTGCCCATTTCCACTCGGGTATCAGCAAAGGTTGAAGTAACCCTGCTGTCTTCTGGTGTTCCGCCTTTACTCACTGACAAACATCGCATACGGCTACATGCTCGGCAATATCCTTCTTCATACCTGTCCACCAGAAACTTTCCTTCAAGTCCAGATACATCTTGGTGTTACCTGGGTGAATCGAGTATGGTGAATCATGGGCCTCCTGAAGAATTAACTTACTGACCTCTGGGTCATTGGGCACATAGATGTGATCCTCAAACCATAAAGTTCCATATTCATCCTCATGAAAACCTTTAGCCTTTCCGTTAGTCATCTTTTCCTTTATCTCTGTAATCTCCTTGTCCGTTTGCTGGGCTTCTCGGATCCTTTCGGTCAAATTGGATTGAATATCCAAGGTGGCGACAAATCCTCTTGGTACTATCTCCAATCGGAGATCTTTGAGATCGTCGGCTAATTCCTGAGGTAATCCTCCGGCTATGAGGGTGTTCACATAGATTTTACGGCTCAAGGCATCTGCTACAACATTTGCCTTCCCTGGGTGATAATGCAATCTCATGTCATAGTCCTTGATCAATTCTAGCCATCTCCTCTGCCTGAGGTTCAACTCCTTCGGCGTGAATATATACTTCAAGCTCTTATGATCCATGTAAACATCACAACTATTACCGACAAGGAAATGTCTCCAGGTCTTGAGTGCGTGCACTACGGCTGCTAACTCCAAATCGTGTGTGGCATAATTCATCTCGTGAGGTCGTAACTGTCTAGAGGTATAAGCCACAACTTTTCCTTCCTGCATGAGCACTCCTCCTAGTCCTTGACAAGAAGCATCACAATATACCTGGTAATCCTTGTGTATGTCCGGCAAAATGAGCACTGGGGCTGTAACCAGACGTTTCTTCAGCTCCTGAAAACTGGCTTCACAATCCGGTCCAAACGTACTTAGTTTCCTTCTTCAACAGCTCCGTCATGGGCTTAGCAATCTTGGAGAAATTCTCAATAAATCTCCGATAATATCTTGCAAGTCCGAGAAAATTGCGGATCTCCTTGACTGAGGTGGGGGACTGCCAGTTGGTGACCGATTCCACCTTGGTGGGGTCGACTGCTATTCCTTCTCCTGAAATAACATGTCCGAGGAATCCGACTTCCTTCAACCAAAATTCACATTTGCTGAACTTGGCATATAACTGATGTTCTCAGAGTTTCTCCAGAACTAGACACAGATGTTCCTTGTGCTCTTGCTCGCTCTTGGAGAAAACCAATATGTCGATGAACACTATGACAAACTTGTCTAGATATTCCATAAATACCTTGTTCATCATGCTCATGAAATACGCATGGGCATTAGTCAATCCGAATGACATGATGGTATACTCATATAAACCATACCTGGTGGTGAAAGATGTTTTGGGTATATCCTGTTCACGAATCTTCAGTTGATGATACCCTGATCGAAGATTGATCTTGGAGAATACTTTGGCTCCGACTAGCTGATCAAATAAATCATTAATCATCGGCAGAGGGTATTTATTCTTGATGGTCACGTCGTTCAATGAATGATAATCCACAACCATTCTCATGGTTCCATCCTTCTTCTCTACCAAAAGAACTGGGGCTCCCCATGGTGACGAACTTGGGCGAATATATCCTTTCTCCAATAATTCCTTGATCTGCTTCTTGATCTCTTCCAAATCATTCGGGGGCATCCGATAAGGTCTCTTGGATATTGGGGCTGTGCCAGGTAATAACTCGATCAAAAATTCTATTTCTCTGCCCGGTGGCATTCCTAGTAATTCCTCCGGAATACATCCGGAAAATCTTGTACTACAGGCACTTCCCCCTTGAACAACTCCCGTGAGGGAATTCACCTGATTCTTCATCTGTGTGCGTCTGGATACATACTTGATCCTCTTCTGCTCCGGGGTGGTGAGCAAAATTGTCTTCCGGGCACAGTCGATGTTCCCTTCAAACTTCCTCAACCAGTCCATGCCTAGGATCACGTCCAATCCCTGGGATTCTAAGACTATGAGGTCTACGGGAAAATCATGATTTCTGATGCTGAGGGTTGAATGACAGCCTAAGCCTGCCATCATCTCTCCTCCTGGGGAAGTGACCCGGAGTAGGGTTCTAAGGGTCCTAGTGGGCAACCCGTACTTTTCCACAACTACCCTTGATATGAATGAATGTGTTGCATCGGAATCAAAGAGTACCAATACTGGACGTGAATTTAATAAAAACTTACCAACCATAGTGTCTAGCTGATCATAGACGTCCTCCACGTCAATGTGATTCACCTGAGCAGGAGGAAAAGGGTTGGGCTCGTTTCCATTCCTCTGCTTGTCCTCCGGACAATCGGTGGCATAGTGTCCTGTCTTCTGGCACTTGAAACAGGTGATATGACTCAAATCCTTCTGAGCCGGAGCAGGACGGTGCTGGTTGCCATTGCCTCCATTGCCTTACTTGGAATTGTTGTCGTGGTTGCGATTGTTGCCATTCCCTCCATGGTTATGTCCTCCATGATTATGTCCTCCATGGGTGTGATGGGTATGTCCTCCCGAGTATGGGGCATAGCGGGGCTTCTGCTGAGCTCCGGAGTTGTACTTTCCCTGGCCATATTTCCGCTTGCGGCTTTCAATCTGCTGCTGCTTGCGTTCAAGTATAGTGGCCTTGTCTACCAGCTCCTGGTAGTTGTTGAAGGTAGCCACCATTAGCTGCATTCCCAGCTCATCATTGAGTCCCTCAAGAAACTTCTCCTGTTTAGCGGCATCTATGGCCACATCATCTGGGGCATAGCGAGATAATTTGCCGAACTCATTCACATACTGCCCCACAGTACGGTTCCCCTGGCGTAAGTTTCGGAACTCACGCTTCTTCAGACTCATGGCTCCAGCTGAGACATGAACGGTGCGGAAAGCCTGATGGCACTGATCCCATGTCATGGTGGCGACCGGATAAGTGGCGGCGTATTTCTCCCACCAAGAGGCTACAGGTCCATTCAGTTGATGTGCGGCATAACGCACCTTCTCAACATCTGTGCATCCAGCGGTTGCTAGATCCCTTCCGATCTTGCGGAGCCAATCATCAGCTTCAATCGGCTCGGTGCTACTAGAGAACACCGACGGATTCAGCCTTAGGAACCGGGTCAGGTTATCGACAGGGGGTGGTGGCGGTCGATTGTTGTTGTTGTTGCCTTGGTTTTGGATGAGCATTTCCATTAAGGCATTCTGCTGTTGAATTAGCTGGGTGGGCTCCGGCGGAAAAGTGAAACCGGGGTCACGTCTTGGAGGCATCTGGTGTTTTGGAGTGGATGAGAAATTAGAATAGAACAAGGGTCTAATGAGAAAATAGCACTACCCAAATGAATGCACAAACATAATCACACCAATCATTTATTCATTCATCTCAAACAAGGTTCAATCTCGGATTAGAAAATCTCACGACTAATCGAAAATAACGGCCTAACTGATCGACAAAAAATAAATAAAATAACATGGCGGTCGACTAAATGTCTTCATCAATTATCCTTGCGTCCTCTGGTGTGGCGTCCTCTGGTGCAGCACCTCCTCTTGAGGCTTCCTTCGGTGGAGCTCTCCTCATAATCCTGGTCATTGCTCACGAGGGGTCCATCATCTCCACTTGGATAAAGGTCTTCTCCCAGAACCATCTTCTCCTCCAGTGTGGCAATATATTTCTCCTGGTCCTCGAGTCTATCCATAAAATCCTTGACTTCTTCTTCATGCTCATAGTGGGCTTCACGTGTTGGATCCTCCAGTTCCATTTCACAAAGATGCAACTTTTGGACCGTCTTCAAGCTCCTGCGCATTTGAATCTCTAGAGCCCTGATGTGAGCCTCCAAGTCTTGGACATATAAGTGAATGGAGTCATCATCTATGGTGCGGATGAGCTCTCCATCTGCAGTCCTGCGAGAAATCATGGTGTGGTCGGATCCAACGAGCTCGGCCTTGTATTCCTCCTGGATGCGTCCAAGTGCAGTATGAACTGCTATGTCTCTCCCGAGGATCCAAGTGGGAGCAGTGAACCTGAAGTCAACGGGCGCCGAGAGACTTCCGAAAGTCCTCCCTGGTATGTGTACCTTAATCCTATAGCGAGGGTCTTCTGGAAATGCCATGAAAGGGGTCCCGGTGATAGACGGCAGAGCAATCTTCAATTCCTTGATGATCTGGACTAGCTTCATGCCGAAAAGCATTGTCTCATCTGGCTGGCAAAACTTCGGGAGCAAAACTGGGATGAACTTGACGGCCATCTAGAATGTTGAAATCGGAGAGAAGTCGGAAATGAACAGGGGAGAATTACGGAATGATAAGGACATAAAATAAAATAGTTTCTTCCTATGGCTTTCCGATCCTAGGGGTTACGTCCTACGGTCAATGTGTGCTCTGAATACCATCTCTGTAACAACCCGACCCGAAATCGGTCAACTCTCTGTGTAGCTGTACCATCCCAAGAATGCTGGCACACACAGTACATTGATGAAAAGATTTAAAGTTCAATCACACCTGAATTTATTACACGATTCTCATATCGAGTCTTTATTACATCATAATAAATTTGGCCGAAGGCCAACTCATGAGAAATAAAGTAAATAAAGTTGTGGAAGCATAGACGGTAAGCGAGTCCATCCGACTCCATAGGGCAATCGCCAAGCGTAGATCGTCGCCTCACTCCTGGTCGGAAAACTCCTCTGCAACATGAGACGTTGCAGCCGTGTAGGTCAGCATTTTGAATATGCCGGCAAGTCATGAAGAGAGAACAACAATAAAATTGCTAACACTATGTGCAATTTGGCTGTGGGGCTCTAAGTTTTATGTATTTGCGAAAAAGCCAGTTTTTCCCTACAACAAAGGACTTGTTGGAAATTTCTACAAAATGTTGGTTGTTATTGAGATGGTTCCGCCAACCAATGTCTCATTCCCAATTATTAATTAACCCCTCAATTAATTTATTTGTTCAGTGTTGAGATTTCCGATATACTCCAATTTCCAGAGGCTCAAATGTCCGTAACAGGGGACACGGCTAATCGATTAGGTTGTTGCTTTGCAGAGTCTTGTGCAGTTCACCCGCAAAATTCATTCCCTCCTTTATGTCCTCGCACTGCATGGTGTTTGAAGACGGGACGAACGAAACAGGGTCTTCCGTAGACTTTCTCTGGGCACTGCCGGTGCCCATCCATGTCCTACCGTTCTTCTACATCTGTTGGCACCGTCCGGCGAGAGTCACGCCTAAGGTCAACCTAGCCAGAGCTCATAATGGCTTGCGGCTACACAGGTAAGCTTCCGGTGAAGGGGTATCCATCTGTCTCTTCATGGCTGGGTGAAGCTTTCCGCAAAATGTCATGGCGCTTCTTCATGCATCCCGACCATCCGCTGGTTCCTCCAGGGTGCCCGTCAACCGTCCTCCACCCAATAGTGAATTTTAAGTCCATCTTGAGCTTGAAGTCATGGGGTTGTCATCATCTTGACTCTCACATCTCCCTTATGAATCTCTGAACCAACCCCGTCTACGAGCATAGCAAAATAAACTACATCGTCCCGGGTAATAGTAACAAGGGGAATTGGGTTCATCCTACCTCATGATACTACTCAAGACATAACTTAAAATTCTCCTACTGCATGCATGGTGGGGAGGAATAATTCTAATGCAACAAAATCATAGGTATTGTAAAACATGATCAAATGGCTTGCCTAGCTGACGGTCTTCAAACGCTAGTGACTCGAGATAGCAAGCTTCACACTCCAGAAATTCTTTCTAGTCAAACAATAGCACAAATAAATATTCAACTAAATATCATAACAGCAAGCTAAAGGAAATCACACAAGCACTCAAACCAAAACCAAAGAAAACTCGAAGAACTCCAAACCAACAACTAGGAAGAAAAAAACATTTTATTTTACTGAAAATAAAAGTTCACCCTCTGTAACTACAGAAAGTAATCTAAAATATACTATAACAGAGGTGAAATAAAATCCTAAATTAATTAGAACAACAGAAAACAGCAACAAGCTAAAATAAAACTAGAAAGGTTGTTTTCGAGTAAAACTATTTAAAAAAGACTAAAAGTACCCAAATAAATTCCTACTTTTAGGCAAGGTCAAAACAAAGTAGTGACAAAAAGAATCACTAAAAAGGAATAATCCTAACTCAAACTATAGCAGAAATACTAATCTGACTAAAACTAATATAAAACTATTTTTATAAACTTAAACATGGCCGACTCTATTTTCTACAAAAACTATAGGAAATTTCTAAACTAACAAAAAAAGAATCAACTAAAAATAATAAATAAACTAAAAGATATAGACTTTACAAGAACAGAACTATTCTGTTTAAAAACAGAAACTAAAAAATAACTTAAAAAATAGGCGCTACTGGGTCTATCTAACGCTCAGGCGAACGCTAACTAAAACGCGCCCGCGGCTAAACAGAATAAGTGACCGGTTTGATCAATTGAAATAAACTGTAACTAAACCGGGAAAAGACCAAACTATTCAAAAAACCTAACCTTTCGTGTGATCTAATCTAGACCCTAGATTTCAGATCGGACGGCGAGGGGAGGTGGCGGCTTACTGTGGCGGTGGTCGACAGCGACAGAGGGTGGCGGCGGTCGGCATCGAGCGGGGCGGGGTCTTCGGTGGTCGGTGAAGGTGGCGAACACGTCGGGGAGGCGGCGGAGTGTTGCGGAGGCGGTGGTGATGTCGAGGTTGCTCGGGGACGATGGAAACGGCCTGGGCGTCCACGGCGGGGTCCTGGTGAGCTTCAGCTCTGGCGAAGAGCGGCGGTGCTCGGGCGGCTTCCTGTAGGCGTCGAGGGAGATCAAAAAAATGTCATGGGGTGTGGGAGGATGAGGCGGTTCGCGTGGTGGAGTTTGGAGGTCGAGGGGTTGCTCACAGGCGGCGGTGGCGGTGATGAACTGCAGCGGTGGCAGTGAGATCCAAACGTTGACGGCGCGAGCTACGGGTGGAGTTGGGATAGGGTTTTTTTGGGGTTTTAGAAGAGGAGAGGCCTGACCTTTTATAGGGCGGGTTTCTTGCGTGAGGGGAAGGCTCGAGGTAGGGTTTTGGGAGAGCGCGGACATCGAAGGCGTCGGGTGCGAGCGAGATTCTTGTGCGGGAGAATCGGGAGGTTGGGGATGGCGCGGGCCCCACGGTCAGAGAGAGGAAGGAGAGAGGGGGCGATCGAGCGACCGAAACGGAGCGGCTTTGGGCGTCCACGCGGCTGAGCTACGGCTCGGCTCGCTGCTGGGCCGCGTCGGGTGGCTGGCTAGGCCGGTTGGCCTGGCCAGCTCGGGGGTTTTCTTTTTTTTGAATTAAGGCAGAGAGGAAAAAGGAAATGTAAAGGAATCTATAATACTTTTATATAGGTCATATATATATATATATATATATATATATATATATATCTAAATTCTAGGGGAAATAATCCTACAACATGGACATTTTTCCAAAGGCAAAACACAAACTAAAAAACATTTTTTGGAAATCCCAAATAAAATTCAAATCTGAATTCAAACTTTTTGGCCATATTTTTCTTCTGACATTTTTGGAGTGTCATGTTTACTCCTCTCATACTTTTGCTCAAGTATTTGTCAAGCATTTTCTTTTGAAAGAAATTTCAATTGCCAAATTCAAATTCAAATTGCAATAAAACTCAAATGCCTCTGAAATTTCCAAATGCCACTCAATTCAAACAAAATGCATAGATGCTTAGCTAATAATTGTAAAACATTCCAAATTGAAAATTTGGGATGTTACACATATGCCCCTGTTGCTAGACTTGAGTCCATCCGCATCTTACTTGCCTATGCTAATCACCATGATATCACCTTATACCAAATGGACATTAAAAGTGCTTTTCTAAATGGAGAAATTGTGGAGGAAGTTTATGTTAAACAACCTCCCGACTTTGTTAATCCTAAGAAACCCGATCATGTTTACAAACTTCACAAAGCCCTTTATGGTCTTAAACAAGCTGCTAGAGCATGGTATAAATGCTTGACCAAGTTCCTTATTGAAAAAGGCTTTGAGATTGGAAAGATTGTTTCTACTCTTTTTACTAAAAGGGGTAATGGTGAATTATTTGTGTGCCAAATTTATGTTGATGATATCATATTTGGTTCAACTAACCCCCATTTTAGTGAAAAGTTTGGAGAGTTGATGTCGGAGAAGTTTGAGATGTCTACGATGAGTGAACTCAAGTTCTTTCATTGGTTGCAAATCAAGCAAACCAAGGAAGGCACCTTTTTCTCAAACAAAGTACACCAAGGACTTATTCAAGAAGTTCAACATGCAAGAAAGCAAAGGTATGAAAACTCCCATGCCTACTAGTGGACATCTTGACTTGACCAAGGATGGCAAACCGGTTGAACAAAAGGTTTATCTCTCTATGATTGGTTCATTGTTATATATACATGTGCCTCCCATCCCGATATTATGCTAAGTGTGTGCATGTGTGCACGATAGCAAGAGGCCCCCAAAGAATGTCATCTTAAGGCTGTGACAAGGATAGTGAGATACTTACACTACTAGGGAAAAGGCTAGCAGCAGCGCGGGTTCTAGGTATATCAGTAGTGCGGGGACCGGCGCTACTAATAAGGCGCTACAGCTAACCCGTAGCAGTAGCGCGTGCACACCCGTGCTACTGCTATACAAGTGTAGCAGCAGCGCGCTTCGTGGAAGCTCGCTACTGCTAATAGCTCTAGCGTGCTTTGCCTGGACGCGCTACTGCTACTGTGGCACTGCTGCTAACTTTTCTCCACTCGCTACTGCTAATTTTAGTAGTTTTTTTATGCATATTTGTTTTGTATTTGAATAGGCTTTATACAATAATCTTTAGCATATGATACACATACAAATGTAATTATAGCATATACATACAAATAGTCTCATCAAATCATGGCATCATCATGATCATCATCCAACACAAAGTGGTCTCTCGTCATCATCTCGAAACTAGTGATACAAATCTTGATTACTTGCAACTACATCGTCATCCATCTAAACAATGATATACGCAAGAAGAGCTATCACTTTGCGTGAACCTAAACTGACTATTGGCTGTCGCTCGGAAATCGGAAACCAGTACACCTGGGCCTGACATTCCGGCCACTTGTCGTATACTCCTGGCGTAGCACTTCTTCGCCGTCGATGATCTATACACCTGCATCGTCACATGAGTCGATGATATGCAACATATATAGTTGAGCAACAGAAAGAGACAGACTTGGCAAAAATAGATGCAACATATCATAAGCATAAATAACAAAGTTCATCGTACCCAAAATGCCCTAACTAGAGTGATCTTCGCAAGTCGAGGAGGACGGTTTAATTACATCACAAATAAAGTTTCATCGTGCATAATTCAAAGTTTCATCATACAGATAGTATGGACTAAACAGACACATTGTCATATATCAACAATCACTCCATGTCGTGTCATCCATCCAAGTCAGGGAGATAGTCCCTGAGCTTAGTGAAAGGCTTCAGGTCGAGACGTTGAGCGGCTACGCGTGTTCAGACGTCTTCCCGCGACATTTGTCCTTCTTCGTAGAACATCCCTGTTTTTTCGACGACCTCCTTCATTATGATTTGGGCAAGTTCGCGCTGGATGTGATAGAACTCAGCTCGAAGTAGATGATCCTCGATATCTCCTAAGTTCTTTGCCCATTGCAGAATATGGGCATCGCCGGGTGTAGGTGACATGCGAAGGTTCACTTGATCTTGTCTGTACTCCAGCATCTGGTGTAGGACATAGAATCCATCATTAAGAGAATCACCCGATTGCTGGATGCAGCAGAAGTCGGTCTTATGGCCGAAGGCGGGCCTGCCGTCCTTTTTCTTCTTGTCCTTGACCTCTCCACCCCGTGCGCCGTAGTAAAACATAGCACTATCGAGAACATACTTGATGTGGTTGTAATCCTTTTTGTTAATGTTCTTCAACGAGCCCATGTAAAGAGCGTGGGAGTATCAGGGGTAGAGGATGATGAGGACGGCGCGCCCGCCGTTGCGCAAAATAAGTATACCTCAAATTAATTAACCTCCACCGTGCAAATGAATGATTGAAATCAAAGGAAGGATATCCGCGCGGATGACTTACATGGGATGATAAGGCACGAGAATCGCCTCCTTGTCCTTATTGGCGAGCATGAAATTGACGATGTATTCCCTCGCATATTCATAGTGCTTTGTGCAGACTCCCAAGAAGGCCTCGTGCATGAAGTATGGGTCAGCGACACAAATATGACGTATCTGCTCAACCCCGATGAGGTAGTTCATGTGCAAAGCATAAAGGCGGACAAACGCAAAATCCAGCTTCTTCAAGTGAAACATGTGGAAGATGTAATCGAATCGAAGGAAGAACTTCTCCACGGGGAATGTGTCGACGTCCGACAATCCCTGCGGCACGTTAACCACGTAGAGTGGGTATCCTGGATTTTTTAGGCGATGAGGCCTTTTTCTATCCGCATCACATCATCATGAAGTCTCATTAAATCGCTGAATCTGGCCCGCAGCGCTGCTTCAGGTAGGATTGGTTGACCGGGGATATGTCATTTTCCCGCACCGGGGATATCTATACGATCTTGAACACGAGGCTGCTGAGGCGGCTGAATCACAGAAGTAGCTTTTTTGCCTTTCCTCGGTCTCTTCCTAGACTTCTTTACTACCGGAAGGTTGTCCATAATACGTTTTGACTCCGGAGGCGGCAATTCAGGCACCGACGCATGACGCTCAACCCCTAAGTAGGCGCCAGTATAGACATACTCTTGAGTGTCATCGTCATCCTCAACCTCATCTATGGTGACGTCACCAACGACTAATGGAGTAGGCGAGGTGTTGATGTTCATACCTAACTGCGTGCTCGTGGGTGTGCTCCCGGCTGCCTCCAGACGAAGCAGCCTCTTTGGCCACAATAGGACCCACCCATTGCAATAATCACCAAGCCGTCGCGGGGTCTCGTCGTCATCCCCCACTAGTACCGGAGGGGCCAAATTCTCGTGGCCCGGTTTGACACTGGCCACGGAAACCTTGAAGACTTCCGGGGGGATCGGCCGGCTATGGAACAATGGTTCCTTCGGCTCCATTATCGTCGCCTTCCCCACGTCCAACTTCTGGTCGCCGATGGTGTACAATATGGTGCACGGGGTTTCGTCAGCCTGCAAAGAAAAGTCTGTGACGTGAGACATCCTAAAGGCAACGAAAACGGGAGATTATACATTTATTGAAGGGGCGGTGTGACAGATACCGTGAGGTCGTCGAGCTTAGCCAAAGACGAAGCACCGCGGAGCACGTCCGGTGCTGGAGCCAGTGCGGGAGCAGGTGCAGGAGCCGGTGCGGGAGCAGGTGCAGCAGCCGGTGCGGGAGCAGGCATAGGAGCAGGTGCAGGAGCCAGTGCCGGAGCAGGTGCAGGAGCCGGTGCGGGAGCAGGTGCAGGTGTTGGTGCAACGCTAGTCGAGCTGCTCCTGAGGAAGTCAGCAAGGGGAAAGTCTGCTGCATTTTTTTCTAAATTTTGCCTGCTCCAATTGAAAACGGCCGGAACCAAGGTAGTAGACATATCGACAAGCACCTGTTTTTACGGCAGCTACCGCTATTGCCACTGTCTTAGATGATTTCTTTTCAACCGCAATCTCAACCTTCTTGTCAATGTTTTCTTCAGTTAACCTCTGTCTTTCCTTTCTCTTCTCGGTGGTCTCACAGTAGTACTTCTTCCACATGGCGCTGTCTCCGACACCGTGCACGCGTCCATACGACGCACCGGGAGTCCTTTCAATATGTTCAACGCCCGGTTGAATGGAGTGTCCCAGTTGGGCATCGCCAATGCCTTAGACGGCGAGTCGCTTTTGGCTGCAATCCTATGATGCTCTCTCTGCAAAAGGCACAAGGATCGTTTACAAATATGACTAATGTGCAGTCGAATTGATCAGAAACTAAAATTACCAGCAGTCTAATGAACTCCGTCGTGACCGCGTTCTTCTCGAAAACCTTCTTCATTGGGTCCCAATGGTGCCGGGCCCTGAGGACGTCACGCTCATGCGGGACGGTGAACTCCGCCAAGGGGTCTGGGATGCCCAGACTCACGGCTTTCGCGTCCTCCTTGGCCCATATGGACCTCTTCCCGCCGTAACCACGGCTTCCGAGGTGGTGGCACCCAATGTTCTTCTGTTGAAGCCCCTTCATGTACTCTGACTTTTTTTGGCATCTTCGGCCTCACAAGCCGCCTTGAATATTTCAAAGTGCTCTGCCGTGATTGTCGGATTATCCTTTACAATCTCGGACTAGGGTTCCTTTTCGTTGAAGATCCGATATTTCACCCTTGCTTTCCAGGCGGCCAACGCGTCGCTAAACTTGCTCATTGTGTGTTTTTTTATCTTCTTCATTGTCGGGTCCTTATCTGGATATTTATAATCCTTTTCATTCCGGCCCGGGAACAAGAATATCTGGTGCAGCTTCTTTAGGAGGGAGGGCCTCATATTATCTAACTTGTTTAGTTTCTCATCGTTGATGGTGGCGGTTGTCCGTACGATGCATCCAATATTATTGCCGTAGCACGCGCGCGCTTCCTCGGGTGCGTTTGGCTCAAAATTGTCGTCATCCACCTCCGTGACCACCAGTCTAGTAGTCCTGAGCTTGTTAGGAAGTCGTCGCCTCTTTGCTTTCAGTTCTATACTAGCTCCGCTCCCCAAGGCAGCGCCAGTCTCAGTCTCAGCACCGGTCTCGATGCTGGTCTGAGTCTCAGTGTTGGTCTCAGTCTCAGCACCAGTCTGCGAGTCGGTCTCAATCCCCGATGTGACCAGTGGGCCCAGCAACAACATCGGTTGATCATCGGCAAGGTTCAAAAATTCGTCTGCCGCCAGGTAGACGTCATTGCAATCACCAGAACCATGTCCTTCATCGTTGCTAGCCATGTTTCCTACGATTAAATCTAGCAAATTAATTCTAAACCTAATAAAATGAATAATGACATACAAAAGTCCTATGTTTTGCAGGAACGTTGACTCCTTCCCGATGCGGCAAATCCCGGGCACTCGATATGTCCTAGTTTGTAGCACAAGTCATGCCAAAATTCATCGAAAATTTCGGCATGACTTTTGCTAAAAAGTGGACAAATTGAGAACCTGAAATTTGCCGGAACGGAAATGAATCAACATTCCGGCAAAACATAGGCCACTCAGCTTCATTTCCTGGAAACAACAAAGCCACTTGGGCACAGTCGAACCACTTCAAAGAAAAGATATAACATGAGCAAACACTATTGAGGAATTTGCATATAACATGGCCACTTTAATGAAAAGATATAATCAACAATAATGGAATATGCAAATGAACATCAATGACATATATCATATAACAACAATCTTGTTTTTTGTTTACATAGAACAATTAGTTTAACCAAGTTTTTGAAAAGAAGAACAATTCTGTTTTTTTATAGCTAAATGCCATAGCTACTATTTTTTATTTATAGCTAAATACTTTTGTTTTTTGTCTAAAGCTAAAAGTCTAGGAACTCCATTTTCTCTAACCCTTCTGACCTCACCGAAATTTCCACAGCAAGACCTTAGTACCTACACCCAATTTCTTAAAAAACTATTCAGGTGCATAGTCCAAATAATTCAAATTTCATTTGAATGAAATTTGGAACAGATTCAGGTCCATAGTCCAAATAATTTTTATAGCTAAGTGTTTTTTGTTTATAGCCTCTGTTAATTTAAATCTAAATGCTACTATTATTTACATACCCTCTATTAATTTAAAGCTAAATGGAATTACTATTTAGGCATTTTCATAAAAAATTGCCCTAGCTAATTTCCTAAAAAATTGCTAATCATTTTTCCTAAATGCTAAAAAATGCCTACTGCCCTAAACAAATCTAGGGTTCATATGAACACCTAGGGTTCATATGAACAACAACACAGCATCAACATATATATGAATTGCCCTACAGAGAGAGAGGAGGGTAGGGGAGAGGAGAGGCAGAGCCTTACGGTCGGCTGCGAGGGCAGGCTCTGGCTCGGGGGGCGGAGGTCCTAGGCGGGCTCGGGCGGCGGCGGTGAGGTCGAGGGCAGCGGCCGTGAGCTCGAGGGAGGCGGCGGTGAGGTCGATGACGGCCTCGGGCGGCGGCTGTGAGGTCGAGGGCGGCCTCGGGCGGCGGCAGTGTGGTCGAAGGTGGTAGGGCGACGACGGCGATGGAGCAGTTGGGGGAGAGGGGGGAGTGGAGGGGGAAGGACTTAGCGAAATTTTGAGCCCGCGCGGCCGTGGGTTAAGTCAAACTAGCAGTAGCACGTTTTGCCAAACGCACTATAGCTAAGTTAGCTATAGTGTTTTCCAGCGAAACGCGCTACAGCTATTCATTTCTGTTTTATTTTTCTTTTTCTTTTGTTTCCTTTATATTTTCTTTTTTTCATTTCTCCTCTTTCTATTTCTTTCGTTTTCATAAACTTTTCTACTTATTTTTCTATTTATTTTCTTTTTCATAGGAGTAGCGCTCTACAGCATAAACGCGCTGCTATAAAGTTTTTAGCAGTAGCGTGCTTCTGGAAGAATCGCTACTACTATTCCTAGCCTACCGGCACCAGCGAGGGAATTATAGTAGTAGCGCTTTTCCAGGTAGATGCGCTACTGCTACAATAATGGTTGTAGCGTGCTTTTGTAACAAGCGCTACTAATAAGTAGCAATAGCGCCGTATTTTGACCAGCACTACTGCTATACCTCTGTGTATAAGGTTTTCCTAGTAGTGTTAATTCACACACCAAATTTTGGCATTTGGTATCCTAAGAGGTCATCTTTTGATCTTGTTGGCTACTCCGACTCGGACTATGCTGGAGACAAGGTTGATAGAAAGTTCACTCCGGGTACTTGTCAATTTCTTGGTAGATCTCTTGTGTCTTGGTCCTCCAAGAAACAAAACTCGGTATCCTTATCCACAGCCGAAGCAGAATACATTGCCGCCGGTTCATGTTCTGCTCAGTTACTTTGGATGACCCCAACTCTTAAAGATTATGGGATCTGTGTGAAACATGTTCCATTGCTTTGTGACAATGAAAGTGCTATTAAGATTGCTCATAATCCCATGCAACATTCTCGTACTAAGCATATTGAAGTTCGTCATCATTTGATTCGAGATCATGTTGCTAAAGGGGACATTGATCTTAAGCATGTTCATACCCATAAGCAATTGGCGGATATATTCACCAAACCGCTTGATGAGAAAGTATTTTATCGTTTGAGAGGTGAATTGAACATCATTGATGCTTCAAACTTGGAGTAGAAATCCATTTGGATACATTCAAGGCATGAGCCTTTAACTAATCCTTGATATTTCTCTTATGATGATGATCATATATCTTGGATATATTTGCACCCTTGCATGCTATCTAACCCTTGTAGGTACTTGGATGAATCAAAATCTATGAGATTGCAAATCACTCGCATCTTGAGAAATCTCTACATCACCAAGCCTCTACAATATGGTGGTTCAAGACAAGGAAGCATGAAACCTTCAACATATCCTTTGACAATTCCTCTATATCAAATTTCATTTGGCATCAAATTTCATGATTGTCATTCTGGATACACAAGTGCTTTTCCTTGAAAGACTAACCCATGTAGGTAGATGAACTCAAACTACAAGTGGTGCTCCCAGTCATTGATGAGCTACATCAACCTTGAGCATCCCACACAAGTTCGACTACATAATCGAGTACAACACCACCACCAAAGGTATGATATTCCATCTTAGAGAAGCTTTACCCCAAGTCATGGGTCAAAGCAACTCAACAGGATGTGAATACATCAAAATGCTTAAACGAAAAATGGTAACCCCATTTTAAGCTTAAACGATGAGTATGACCTATGATCAAGTGTTCTCACTTGACTCCTCAGTCAATATACTCTAACATAGGTGACTTTGTCGCCGACCAACTCTAGATGAAGCTTCCTAGTGTTTCCCTGTGTTTTTGCATACTTCATCTAGATTTCTTTTCTCTGTTTTGTTCTGCATTCCCTGCACCCAATTCATTACAAATACTTAAGTTAATTCCTTGCAAATCTTTGTGAGATCTTATTTGCCTAGTGAGCTGAGGTGACAAATGTTCTCTCTGTGTTGAACTTGGTCACACCGGTCTGTCGCTTTCGGTCAAACCAAACCATTTCGGTGCCACCGAAGAATACAACTCGGTGTTACCGATTTCACTACAGAGAAGACAATTTGCCACTTGCATCCTAAATTTTTACTCCAGCTCCACTCAATGATTCTTGCCCTCTACCAGCATCACACTCTATATGCTACTTTGCTCTGTGACTCAAGGACCAAACCTATTTGACTCACAATCTAGAAGATCCCTTCTTGGAAATTGATGTCAAAGGGGGAGAGAGAGATCACATCAAAGCTTAATTACTTCAAAGGGGGAGAGTACTTCAAAGGGAGAATGAATGCTCAATCGTATGAAACAGAGAGAGAGACCCCAGATGCTTAGTGCTCAAGAGGAGAGAAGTCACATGTCTTTAGAGGGGAAAGACATGTTAAGTTTGTGTTATGTTTTTGTTCTCTTTTTTTGTCTTGCTCTGATTCTCTTTTCCCTACTTTCTTCCATTATCCAATATAAGGTTCAGGGGGAGAAAGACTAAGGGAAGAAAATCTTTGAATTCATTGCATATCTTTATCCTTGGGGACATGTCTATATCCAATAGGAGTACCTAGTACTCATTCTCTACATGTCATCCCAGTCTTGGTAATCTTGTGGTTTGCTGTTCTTGCTCTGTTTAGTAGATGTTTCTGTGTTATCTAACCTTGTTTACTCAGGTTCATCTCTTCCAAAGCTACCCCAAGACCACAAGGTAAGTATATGCATCAAACCCATGTGCGTGATTATTGCTTGCTACTGTACATATTGTTTGCAAGAAGGATTCATGAACATGAAGGTATATTCCCTATATTCACGTCATTTTTTTGCGGGAACTATATTCATATCATTTGCTCTGATGCATATAGCCAAGATACATGTAACTCATTTCTTGCTCTATCATGTCTATGCATTCACATGCTCTCATATTCCATAGTTACATGATTGCATACATGTAGGGGAAGCCTATGCATGTTACATGTTCTTCCAAAGCTTTACTTGCTATTCTCTACATTTTTATCTAAAGCTTTGATGTATGTTGTCATCAATTACCAAAAAGGGGGAGATTGAAAGCACAAGTGCTCCATGGGTGGTTTTGGTAATTAATGTCAACATATCTCTTTTTGGACTAATATTTTTATCTTATATTTCAGACAAGTTCAACAAATGGAGTGGCGTGAACAAGAGGATATGGAACCCCTGCAAGATGCTAAGAACAGAGGATTGGCTCAAGCTCAAAAGCTCAAGGCTCTACATTTTCATTTAGTGATCCAAGATCACATTGAGTCCATAGGAAAGCCAATACTATTAAAAGGGGATGAGGTATTGCTTAATGGCTTGGTTGCTCAAAGTGCTTAGTGATATGCTCCAAAGCCCTCAGCCACTTTCTCATATCCACATATGTCCCAAATCAAAAGTCAAACTCGGCCCCACCAAAATGTTCTATCCGGCGCCACCGAGTTCACTTGACATAGCCACTGCCAGAAACCCTAATCAATTCGGTCTCACCGAGATGGGCTTGCAAACTCTATGTCACATGTTGTAAGTATTTTGGTCCCACAAAGATAAGCAATCGGTCCCACCGAGTTTGCCTGACCAACTCTCTGTTTTGCTTATTACCAAAATTGGTCCCACCGAGTTTGTGTAATTGGTCAAACCGAGATGAGGTTTTACCCTAACCCTAGCACATCGGTCCCACCGAGTTGATCATATCGGTCCCATCGAAATGCCTAACGATCACATTATGAACTAAATCGGTTTGACCGAGTTTTCTGATTCGGTCCCACCGAGTTTGGTGAATTGTGTGTAATGGTTAGATTTTGTGTGGAGGCTATATATACCCCTCCACCCTTCTTTCACTAGTAAGGAGAGCCATCAGAACATGCCTACACTTTAGCATTCATTTTCTGAGAGAGAACCACCTACTCATGTGTTGAGACCAAGATATTCCATTCCAACCATTTAAATTTTGATCTCTAGCCTTCTCCAAGTTGCTTTCCACTCAAATCATGTTCCCACCAAATTCAAATCTGTGAGAGAGAGTTGAGTGTTGGGGAGACTATCATTTGAAGCACAAGAGTAAGGAGTTCATCATCAACACACCGTCTATTACCTTTTGGAGAGTGGTGTCTCCTAGATTGGTTAGGTGTCACTTGGGAGCCTCCGTCAAGATTGTGGAGTTGAACCAAGGAGTTTGTACGGGTAAGGAGATCACCTACTTCGTGAAGATCTACCCTAGTGAGGCAAGTCCTTCGTGGGCGATGACCATGGTGGGATAGACAAGGTTTCTTCTTCGTGAACCCTTCTTGTGTGGAGCCCTTCGTGGACTCGCGCAACCGTTACCCTTTGTGGGCTGAAGTCTCCATCAACGTGGATGTACGATAGCACCACCTATCGGAACCACGCAAAAAATCTCTGAGTCTTGTGTTTGCACACTCCAATCTCATCCTTTTACTTTCTTGCAACTTGCATACTTTACATTCCGCTGCTCATATACTCTTGTCATGCTTGCTTGAAATGTATTGTGAATGATTAAACTTGTGCTAAAACTCCACCTCAACTTAAAGAAATTAAAAACTACTACTTTTCTTTGTTAAGAGTCTATTCACCCCCCCCCCCTCTAGACACCTCTTCTCGATCCTTTCAGGGAGGCTTGGCAATATTATGTTATCTGCGGACATGAACATGGTATCGTGGCTCCCACTGCCTCTCGCCAATTAACGGTTAAGTCGTTGTATGCCAAGCATGCAAAGGGCCCTCGCTGGACATAGCTAGGGGGCTATGGATCACTAGTCTCCCTCTTAAAGTGAAAATCTTCCTATGGCAAATGTTTCATAATCGTCTCCTAGCCACTACCAACGTGGCTAAACGCAGTGGGCCCCCCAACGGGAATTGCACAGTTTGCACTATCCCGGAGGATGCTAATCATGTTTTCTTTTGCTGCCCCCTAGTGCGCTTTACGAGAGTCTATGATCCGAATTGTTAGCATGAACTATGAGCTACGAGCACTAGTGATGAGCTATGAGCACGAGCGAGGAGGGAACGAGAGGCATTGAATTGAATGGGAAAACTTTGTTTTTGCCACTCTAGCTTTTGACCACTTTGCTTATGCCACTCTAGAATTTGACATTTCACTTCTATCACTCTTAGTTTTTGAGAATACATCACAATTGCCATTCCATGGCAAAAGTAATAATTTTATAGTGGCAATTGTGATACTTGTCAAAATCTAAGAGTGGCAAAAGTGAAATGAAAAGTTATTGCTTTTGCCACGGAATGGCATTTGTGATGTATTGTCAAAACTAAGAGTGGCAAAAGTGATATGTCAAATTTTAGAGTGGCATAAGCAAAGTAGGCAAAAACTAGAGTGGCAAAAACAAAGTTTTCCCTTGAATCTTGCATGAAGCTGTTTTTCTTTCTACTAATTAGTATCAAGCTTACTTTCCACATGAAAGAAAAAGTATCAAGCATACTTTACAACGATGGATACAGCTCCTTATAAAGGAGTTTGATGCTTTGGTACTCGCGAACAGGGTTTAAACCCACATTGTGTTGTCTGGAAAGAGGGGCCACCATCTAGAAGGTACATCGGGCATAAAATTCGGTATGGGCGGAGAAAAAAAGACCCGGATGAGTACGTTAGGAGCATTCACTGATGAGGAAGGGAAGCGGACGTAGGGACGGCGGAATCTTGAGGATGAATCTGGAACTTCAACGAGATTAGGTCGGTGAAAGACATGCGCATGCGCATGCGCCTTCCCCTCCAAGTTGATCGTTAGAGGTAAGAAGTTGAAGCGAAGTTAACAGGAGCAGGACACTAAGGTACACGTGCATTCTTCCTCCTATAAATATAGCCCTACGTCCACACCACGATCCCATCCCGTCCCCATCTCCCTCCCTCCGCGGCACCCTCTCCATCATCTGCTTCGTCGCCGGGCGCCGGACGGCTGCCCTCGCAGGCTTCGCAGCCATGAAGCTCCCGCCGGCTGTTGTCTGTCTGCTCCTCATCCTCGTCTTCTTTGATGGTACGCACGCACTGCCACTATGTCTTTCTTTCCGATGTTTGCTGCTAGCGTGCCGCCTTTGTTTTCCTTTTGGACATCTGTCGCTAGCCGTGTATTACTACATCACTTCAATCTTGTCCCGTTCTTCATGTTCTTCCAGCATGCACGCGCGCACGTACTCACATGATCGATCCATGTTGCAGGTGCTTCAGTGGAGGCCCGAGGCACACCTTCTGCCCAGGGGTCGAGGAACCAATGGTCCAGCATGTTCGTCTTCGGCGACGACTTTGTCGACAACGGCAACCGTCCCAACATCACCGGTGAAAAGACATCGCGCCAATGGAGCTACCCCTACGGCTCCTATCTCAACTCTCATTATCCTACGTCTCCTGTTTTGACCGGACGCTTCTCCAACTACAGGATGCAATCAGATTTTATCGGTACGTGTACTCATATATTATGCAAGTATATAGCTAGGTAGCAAATTTTAGTTTTAGGCTAATGCTAGACTGCTAGTGTGCTATGACGTGTATCATTATACATCTATTAGGTGTATCCAAAATAATCGTTCCTATCTACTGCTTGTCCCTGCAGCAAGGATGTTGGGTCTCCATGAAGCACCTCCAGCGTACGAGCTCACAGATGATCAATCTTGTGGCTCATCTGGCATGACCTTCGCTTCTGGCGGCGCTGGTGTCTTCAAGGTGACAGCGAAGAAAAAGGTGCCGACCCTTGCTGCACAGGTTCAAGCTTTCAAGAGGCTAGTCAACGACGGGGTCATCCCAACACGACAGCTTCACCACTCTGTCGCGCTCATCGCCATCTCCGGCAATGACTACATGAGCGGCTCTGAGGCCAATAATGGCTTCTACACAAGCTTCGACGATGTAAGTAGTAGCTACCATACTATACAAATTACACCATCAATTAATATATCAATCTCCGCCTTGCTAATTAACTTCTCCTGCATGCAGCTCGATACTTACGTCGGAAACGTGGCGACTGAGATCCTAGATAATGTGGCGCAACTGCAGATGCTTGGTGTGAGAAAGGTGCTAGTAAACAACTTGCATCCCATTGGTTGCATGCCTTTGCATACTAGTTCGAACAACTACACCACGTGCGACCTTCTCGGCAATTATGGCGCATCCGTGCACAACAAGTACCTAAAGCAAATGCTCGAAGAAAGGGACAACGTTCACATACTAGACCTCTACACTGCTTTCACTGACATCATTAATCATGCCCCTGGTAAGTACACATATCCGCGTGTATGTTGTAAGCCAAATCTGGCTTATAATGTATGAATTTGATTCTGTAACTATGCATAACTGTTTTTGTGCATGCAGGTGGAGGGTCGGATGAGTCCAAGAATTTCAACCGCAAACTGACCCCGTGCTGCGAGAGTACCTATAAGGGAGGGTACTGTGGAGAGCGTAGCCATTCAGGGAAGCGCTTGTACGACCTATGTGAAACTCCTGACAAGATGTTCTACTGGGACCAGACACACCCAACACATGCTGGGTGGGAAGCTGTAATGAAGGCGCTGCAACAGCCTTTGATGGAGTTTCTTGATGAGGACTACGTTGCATGATGCAGCAACTTGATGGCTAGCCAGTTGCTGGTGCAATATTCTTTTAGGTTAGCTTTATAAATAGCATGCGCGTTTAGGAAGAAGGTTGTGAGTTTTTTCTCCTTGAGTTTTGATGGAGTTTTAGTCAGTACAGTACTCTTTATATTATGTAATGAAACATGAACGGGTGTTTATTTGCTTATTGTTTTATCCCCTATATATTAGTTGAGGTTGAAAAGTTGGTCGTATATGTGGGTCAATATCTAGCAGCAAATGAGAACGTGTTTGGGCTTAGCGCGATATAGCGTGCCTGCATATTCATAGGTTTGAGCTCATGACAGGGTCAGTAAGATTATGCTCTAATTGGTACGCAATGCTCGTTCTTCTGCCCATGGCGTCGTGCATGTTGGGGTTGCTATTATACGGCACGGTGCACGGGCTAACCAAGGCTATTCGTCGAGGCGAAACCGTCGGGCACTGCAGCGTTGCTTTTGTGTGAACTACATCTTGTCTCCACGTTTTTTCTTATATTTGACTTAAATTTTTGTATATCCAACAAATATGGTGACACCCTTTCGGAACTGATATCAAACCCCTCAACCCAACATTGGTCGCTTTCTTGCAAGAATCTATACCTACTGATTAAGGACGGTACGTTCCTCCACTACAAAAAAATAAATACATATATGTTTTTTTACTCGCATTTCTAAGTTTTTCTTTTGTGAAATCATACATGTATATACCGTGCCTTGGTTTGTGCCGATGATATAATAAAATATTACGGGGATGGTAGGGAGTTAGTTCTAACTTTTTTTATAGCGAACTGACTTGGCATGGGTTCTTGAATTTATTGTGTTTCTTCTAATTTTTTTAGCAATGTTTGTTTAGTGGGAGAAAAATTTCCTCGACTACAAGGCTTATACGGTTACTTCATGTATCTCAAGAATTGTTGTACGGTCCCTTGGTGGTCCTTATCGGAGTATTGTGTGATGCTCGTGCTTTGTGTTAAGTCAGCCAAGGTTGTTTAGGCTAAGGTGTGTAGAACTCGAAGACAGTGTGCGGACAAACCAACACGGTACGAACTGTTCAACATGACGTCTCTATAGTTCTAGTTTTAACATAATTACCAACTTTGTATTGCACAAGTTATTTTGCTATCTACCTAATAAATTACAAGAAACATATATCATCAACATGTGTACAAGTAAAAACATGTAATAAAAAAACATGTGTACAAGTAAAAACGACTTGACTTCATGTATTACAAACTAAATTTAATCTGACTTGGAACAATGACCAAGGAAAAATCTAGTCTATGTACACCTACACATCTTTTTTTGGATGGATGTACACGTACACATCAGCTTGTCAAATAAAGAAAAAATCCATGACGGTTATATCATGTGTATACACATAGCTGATTGTGTAGAGTATTAGCTAAGAGCTGCTACGTACATTGACACTCAGAAGACTTGTAATAACTTGGATGCCAAGATCAAGTAGATTACACACGGTCAGACTCTTCTTGCAAGATATTTATCATGTTCACATCTTTAGAAGACCCCATTTACTAAACTAAAAAAGTGAATATCATCAGCATATATTTTGTGCATTAATAAATATAGTTTGAAGCATGTGTGTGGAGGAGTGAGTCCACGTACATGTCACCATGATTTCATTTTTATATATTTTTATTATATGTGGTTTTAATGTCATGTTCAATTGCTTAATATTTATTTGAATGAACTACCCATAATTTTTGCACACTTCTAACCGTGTGCGTCTGACACATATTCTATTGACTGAGTAGATCATGTAAAAGGAACCTCCTTTTCATTTACTCCCCATATAAGATTAGTCTGAAGTCAACAACTTCATAAAGTTTGACCAACTTTAGATTTAAAAATAATAGAATCCATAGTACTAATGATATACAATATGAAAACTAATTCCATAACAATTTAATAACACTGATTTTGTATTGGGAATGTTGATATTTTTTTAAACTTGGTCAAAGTTTATAAAGTTTGGCTTAAGACACATCTTATATGCGGAGTAAAACAAACAGAGGGAGTACATGTGTCCGATTGCACATTTAAGGCAATAGCACTCACTCAAAGGAGTCCATATACTCCTACATTAGTATAATTCAGTAATGGAAGTATACACGTACTAGTTCCTCGCTAAATGTCATGATCATTCTAGTTCATGCAGCTTCTATTATTTTCCCGCCTATTGTGCCTCTATAAGAACCGAAATTTTCCGAGCATTTGGTCATCAACAACTCAACCTAGTTTACAAGACAGAGATACATTGATCATATGGCTGACTCCAATAACAAGGTGGACAAGGGTAAGTTTCTTGGCGTCCCTTTATCATAGTGCTCGAATATCGCATGCATGCTCCTCACTCACTTGTTTATATCTCCGATGCACTATGCAGCGATCCATGAAAAGTATGTGCCTGAAATGCATGATTATTTGTCTTCCTTGAAAAACCTAGCCAGACCTGATACTCCACGAGTGGATACCCCGAATAATGCACCGGAGGCCGGTGGTTAGTAGCTTTATTTGATGACTCAAGTATATCGTAAATTCCTAACCAATTAACTTATAAGAGGATAAAACAATTATAACAAGAGAAGATTTGGTGCCCATGCACAAATGACCGTTGGATCCGTAGGTGTGTGGACTGCACAAATATGTTATGAAGACCACACATACTCACATATGCATGTGCGTATGCGTGCATGGACGGGTTGCTATGCATGTGTGTATGCATGTCCCCAACTCTATGAGGCATCCACATCCACATCCAACTCGAGTTCGTGTGTAAGTTTGCATATATCAAGTTCACGTATATTTATGTGGCGACTCAAGATTATATTAAGTATTTGATTTTGTGTGTACCTCAAAAGAAGTGATATTATTGGGATTTTATAACTTAGCTCAATTTTTCATTTCTCTCTAAATAGTTTACAGTGCATGTTAACTGGTGAAAGTATCTTTTGTTGTGTGGGGAAAAGACAGCCTCCTTGTCATTTGAAACACGTACAACACACGTCAAGCTAGAATATGATGATTAGACTTGGAAAAGATGAACTTGTATTTGACCAAGTGACGTCTAGCACATCTATATGTGTAGTACATAGAGAAATTATTTGTACCATACTTCAATAGTTCGGCATATCTAGTTGTTGTTGAATTATGTTGTCTGTTCATTAGGTAGAATTAGAGTTATCTTGACCTACTTCATTACACATTTAGTCAAAACCATGCCTGGTCATCAACAGAGCCACGTTGAGTCAATATCATCTAAAACAATATGCTCCCTAATTTTAAAACCCTCCCATTCAATTGAGGTGTTAAATTTTAAACTTCGTTCATGATTTTGGCTGGGTCAACGATTTCCCAAGGGCTCTACATTTAGTTAGGCTATTCAATTTAAGATTTGGTTCAAGATTTAGACTGGGCCAACAATTTTCTCAAATTAATCAGCAACCACCAGCCTAAAAACACATTAGTCTCGCACATCCTCTCACCGCCTAGAAAAAGGAAACACCGCCACATGATATTGTAGCACTACATGTGGCCACCAGCATAAGAAACTTCATCACATAAGTATGCATTGATGAGCAGATAACACAAAATCATACTGCCAAGAAAGGCCACCAAAACACCGCATTGTAAAAAACCACCATCTTCCCCAAGCGTCAAACCAGATAACAAACAAAAATTATGAAATTCCAACAACACCAACGACGCAGCGAAGTGCGTTCAAACCTTCTAGTAGGGACTAAATCCTTTTGGTTTTCAAAGTTCATGGTGCAACTTCTCTTGCTTTGAAGTTTTCTTTGTTGAGAAATTAGCTTTGAAGTTGACGGTCCAAATTCGTACTAGTTGAAATTGAGGGGTGAAATATTGTACTTATCTTCCTATGTAATAATAGGAAACTTACACATATATGGGCCTCTAGTGCAAATGTAATACTTTTCTTTTGCGGGGGAAATGCACTTTGTTCTAGTGGCACATATATGTGTAATTTATGCAAAGTGTAATTCAGTTTGTATCATTTCAACTTCAAAATTCTAGACCTATCTGCACTACATCAGGTTGGACGTGGCTGATCGTTATTGTATGTATGTATGATTTGAAACGAGTCAGCTTTGAAGGAAGTTGCATGGACAAGAGAACAAACCCGCGTCAAGTGCACGGGCTAGGGGGCTAGAGGCGTGCATGCATGAAGCCACATCGTCGTTCAAGGCGTTAACGTCCATGTTCAGGTTTTGAGAAAGAAACAAAGATGGAAAAACAATCAGAATTCCAAAAAATGTTCACAAATTCAAAAAATGTTTGCAAGGCCTACAAATGTTCATGAACTAAAAAAACGTTCACCAATTTTAATAATTCATTTGCAAATTAGAAACATGAACTAATTGCTTTGATGAACTATTTTTTTCTTGAATTCAAAGATATTCAGAATTTAGATACAGCTTACAAATTTATAAATTTGTAAATTCAAATAATGTTCGCTAATTTAAATTTTTTCACGAAAAAAACTGAAAGAAAAAGCAGTGAAACCAGCTAATAAAACTAAAACAAAAAAATGTTGGTTGCAGGAAGGTTCTAACACAGGTAATAGCCAAATGGATTTGCTGCTGTGCGGGAAATAAGATCCCGGGGAGGAGGGTGGAGGGGCGTTACTGCTGCTGCCAAAAAACATTACAGCAAGGCCTGATGCTACCCGGGCTGTCCCAAATCCGAATATAGGGTATTGTAGCTGGGCCGGCCCATTCTATCTTGTTTTCTGTTTATAAAACAAAAGTTATCACGCACGCCCCGATTCGAACTGGGCACCTCTTGCTCCATACTCGCTGCGCTAAGCACCTTACGGCATTCACCTTATGTGCTCAATAGAACCATCTTACCTCCTTTCATCGTACGTCTTTTTCTTTTTTCTATTTCTTTTTTCCTTTCTTTTTTATTCATGGCTGTTTTTTTGGTTTTTAATTCCTTTTTTATTATTTTCTTAATTCTAATTGAATGAACCTTTTTTCAAATTAATGAACCTTTTTCAAAACCATTGAACATTTTATCAAAATTGATGAACTTTTTTCAAAATGAACGAACTTTTTCAAAACCGAATGAACCTTTTTTCAAATTCAGTGAACTTTTTTCAAATTTGATGAACATTTTTCGAGTTTGATGAAGTTTTTTATCAATTTTCATGAACTTATTTCTCAAATCGATGAACTTTTCTCAAATTCGATGAACTTTTTTTCAAATTGATGAAGTTTTGTCAAATTTGATGCACTTTTTTTTGATTCGATGAACTTTTCTCAGAATCGATGAACTTATTTTCCAAATAGATGAACTTTTTCCAAAAATCAATGAAGTTTTATTAAAGATATTAACTTTTGTTAAAGAGATGGTCAACGCAGTCAACTAAACTGATCAATGAGGTCAACTAAATCTATCGAGCCATGGAACAAAGCGTTCTCGTGCGCCACGGTGATCTGTCAACCAGGCGAGCGAGCAGGGCACGACCTCGCGTTGTTGGGCCGGCCCACGCGAGAGGTGGCGTGAGCGTTGTTTTCGCGAGCGCCGAGGAGGAGGGAAAACCCTATCTGCCGCATTCTGCGGCAGATTGTCGAGACTTCGCACAGACCGGAGCGACCAGCGATCGCATGGGCCAGCCCAACTATCAGCAAAGTACGCGCTACAGTACTGGGCGGTTTTGGGAAGGTTCCAGTCGGTTTTTTCTCGTTTTTGGAACCTTCTAGAAGGTAAGGGAAGGTTCATGAACCGGTTTTATGTCTTTCTCTGTTTCTTTATCGTTATTTTCCTGGTTTTTCTATACTTTTTTTTCAGTTTTCTTTCCTTTTTCGTTTTTTATTTTCTTTCTTTCTTTTTTCTTTCCTTTGTCATTTTCATCATTTAACAAATTTTTAGAAATAAAAAAATATTTCAGTTTTTGAAATTTTGTTCACAAATTTCAATAAATGTTCAGAAGTCCAAAGATTGTTCACTTTATTTTTTAAAAAAAATCTAAAACTCGAAAACATTTAGAGTTCCAAATTTTCAAAAATAGTTCCATTATTTCATTTTTTATGTATTAAAAACTGTTCACACTTTCAAATTTAGTTTAGGATTTTCAAATTGTTCTTGATTTAAATTTTTTGTTCCGTAAATTAAAAATATGTTATATATTCAATTTTTTTGTTCCCATGTTCAATGTTTTTCTCTAAATTAGGAAATGTTCAATATTTCAAATAAATGTTCGGGATTTCAAATACTTTTTTTCCCATGTTCAAATTTTGTTCACAATTTCACAAATTTTCACTCACTTTCATAAATCAAAAAATGTTCACGTTATAAAATTTTGTCCATGAATTAGAATTTGTTCAGGATTTAAAGAAAAGCCATTTTCGAAAATTGTATCGAAAATTCGAAAAATGTTCCGGTTTTCAAAATTTGTTCACAAATTCATAAAACTTCGCTGTTTTTTTTGCAAATTCAAAAATGTTTAAGAATTTTGGAAAATTGTTCCTGTTCCCCAAATTTGTTCACAAAATCAAAAATATGCAAATTTGCAATTTTTTCACAAATTAAAATATGTTCGGGATTTTTCAGAAAATGTGTCTGTTTTTCAAATTTGTTCAGATATTCAGACAATGTTCTTTTTAAAAAATCAATTTTTTTAATTGTTTACAAAGTTGAAAAGTGGTTGTGTTTCATAAAACACTCGGGGTTGTTCCTGAAAAAAAAACCGCGTGTTATGAATTTCTAAAAATATAACGGATCTGTGGTGGATGTTTTGTATTTAATCTTGTATGCTGCTTTTTGTTCAATAACCTTCGTTAGCTCGACTGGTTGTGGCGCTTGGATTCTTCCAAGAGATCCTATGTTCTGCTCATGGGCCGGTGCAGGTAGACACCCGCCTATGCGAAGCTGCGGCTGTTTGCCGCATAGAGCGGCATATAGGAGTTCCCGAGGAGGAGCTCTCTCAGGCGGTATCACAGATCTTGCCAAGTTCATTGAAGGAGCATTGTCTCAGGCCAGAACCACAACTGCAACCCGTTAGTACTATAAAGCACAGCTGAATTATATCTCGCTTAGATCAACAATAGCTTCTGTCACGTCTGAATCTTTTTCCTGTGGTTCTACAATACTGGGAGTGCCCAGTCTCGGCGTTCGTTTGCTCGTTGATCATGGTGTTCCCCACTTTTTTCTCTGGATTTATTTTCGTTTTTTCTTTTGGTTTTTTTTGCTTCTTCACTGATTTCGTCCCTTTTTTCATTGGTTTTATTCATTCCTTCCTTCCATTTTCTTTGCTTCTTTAATGGTTCATCCATTTTATTTTTACTTTTTGGTTTTCACTGTTTCCATTCTTTTCCACTGATTTCTTCATGTTTTTTCTTAAACGTGTCCAAATTTTTATTACACATTTGTACTTTTTTTATACATCAAGAACTTACTTTTAATACATGTTTAACAATTTTTTATACACATTATTTTTTCCGAATACATGATTAAATTTTATTCAAATATAAGTTTTGATATCTAGTTTACATATTTGTATACATCTAAAACATTTTTTATGCAGGTTAAACATTTTCGTATACATGATAGATATTTTTTAAATATAATTTTTATTCTCTACTACTTTTTGTACTCATCCTACATTCAAAGTAGTTTTTATAAATGTTTAACATTTGCCATCGACATGACTGATATTTTACAAATATAGGTTTTGATGTCTAAATGTTTTCGGTACACATCATACGTTTTTCTTGTACAAGTATAACTCTTTTTATAAATATTTATCGAAAAAAGTTACATGAACATTTTTGTAAATTGTGTACAAATTTTAAAAAGTCTCGTACATATTTTGGAAACACATGAACATTTTTAAAAGTCATAAACATTTATTGCAAAGCTATCAATGTATTTTTGAAAGTTATGTTTTCCAAAAAAATTACACTATGTTAACGGGTTTCAAATTCTTTATTTAAAAGTCAATTGATTTTTCTAATATATGTATTTAAAATATACTCGAAAGTATAAATAAAAGTACGTACACTTGGTCTCGCTATAAGGCAGACATATGTACAGGTTTAGGGCCATTAGTGAGGAAGCGGACACTGTTTGGCGCACTTTTGGATACTTTCACACAGTTTTGGAAGGTTCCATCCAATGTTTTTTTTTTCTATTTTTAACGGTGTATTGGTCTTTGGGGAATTTTCATTTTCATATTTTTTCCTGTTTTGTAATTTTTATCTTTAATGTGTTTCTTTTTTTCTCAAGCACAGTTTCAACATTTGTTTAATAGAATTTAAATGTTTTCAGACACATACTATGAACAGGATTTCAGTACACATTAAATAGTTTTTTAGATGCACTTTGAACTTTTTCCGAACATGTCGAACATTTTTCTAATACAAGGTAATCATTTTTTAGATACATGTTAAATATTTTTATTATGCTTGTTGAACAAATTTTCAATAAATATTGAACATTTTATAAATACATAGTCAACATTTTTTAATACAAGATGAACAATTTTATATGTCAGAAGACTTTTCAAAAATGTCAAACATATATTTTATATTTCATGTGCATTTTACTAATATTGTCAGGAACAATATTCTAAACATGTGAACATTTCTGAATGTCATGAACATTTTTCAGAATGGTATGAAGATTTTATTTAAATGTCATGAACATTTTTTTAGACAAGGAAAATTATTAGAATATTTAGTAAAACAAATTTTCAAATTGACAAACAACTTTTGAATTGAAAAAGAAGCTAGTTTCTTTTAATGTATGAGTTGATCGTAGTAACAAAGGGACGTGATTTTAAAGAAAAGTAACAAGATTGCAACACAACAAGGTGAGGCAGAAGGCAAGCAATAAGTGTGTTGGTAGATGAGTGTTGTATGCCAGTCGACCCTATAAACGAGGTGAGCAACGGGCATATAGGTGAGCCATGGGTAGTGCTCACTGCGATCGACCTGAAGACGTGCCCGCTAAGTTCGTGCAAAATCAGATACATGAGCACTATGCATAGAATCGCCCCAAAATGCGCACCTACGCGGGTGTTTGAACAGGCCGAGAATTATGTTCAGCATTAACACAACTCCCTAACTTTGAAGGAACTAGTAAACGTTCACATGCAACGCACGTACTGCCTAATGTTACAATGGTATGCGAAAATTCATTGTATGTAAAAGGATAATCTGATAGTAGTAGTGAAAAATATTTAAAATGAATTGTTTTATAGAAAAGGTTCATTTTCCTCCTAAAAAAGCTACTACATTCACATTTCAGACTAATAATACCCTTCTTACTCTATGAATCTTGAATAACATATTCAAGTACTCAGTTACAATCACTATTTTTTCTTTCTATCTACTATAGATCTACGGTAATATGAGTATTTTCTTAGAAGTCCAGCTTTCCATAATCTTCTTTCTATTTTGACGTCATGGTCTCAACCAGCGCCACTGAGTGCCACAACTCGATGAAGTAGGGAAACAGCCGCTCTAAGCAACATAGCAATGTACCCATTGAATTAAATAAATGAATTGGCAGTGTTCTGAATAAAATGACATGGTACTATTATTATAAGTAAAACAATAAATGTTAGCACATCATCATGTATCAAGATGAGAAGTCAGAAATTCAATTCAGCTCCTGGGAGCATGTGCTCCCGGGCCCTTTTTTTTAAATGTAAAAAAAATCAAGACAATTTTTTTTATGTGTTGCTAGTCACATCCAAATGCTTCCTGCAAATTTTGAGTTGAAAAGATTAAGCATTTTGGCCTGTGCAAAATAAACAAAGTGAACACCAAATGTTACCCCAAAATGTCACCTCAATTTTTTTTCACCGACGAAACATTGATATTCCATTTCGCATGAAAATTGTCAAGCATGCGTGCGACACTAAGACTAACATCCACAAAAAACATCAGAATATTTTTAAAACATTTAATTTTTTGCGGTACTGTTCACCCAGGAGCACATATCCGGGAGCATGTGCTCCCATGAGCCAAAACGCCCCTCCCGATGAGAAGTGAACTATGAAGAAAATAAATTATTTGTGCTTGGTGAGCTTGGATAGATAGTTGCATATTCAATATCAGCGTGACAGAACAACAATAGTTGGCCTTCAGCTGCAACAATCTGTTCCCACACAACGTCCATTGTTGTAGCCCGCCAAAAAGAAAATTTCAACTAACAAAAAACTATTTTGACTAAAAGTTTAGCAGATGACTACAAAGGTAGGAGTAATAGTGAAGTTTTACAGAAGAAAATGAATGGTGAATGCATATCTACAAATAGGCATCAACATCAACGCAAGGCTTCATGAGGAAAAAATTAGCAGAATGAAGTGAGCATCAACATATATCAAACAAAACAAAAATGAACATTTCAATACGAAAAGAAAAAAATAGTTGGTTGGCATTATACAATGAGATTTGTTTAACCAAAAGGGGAAAAAATAGTTGGATGATATTGTATTTCAATTCTGAAGGGCTGATGTTGGGTAACAACTCGAAATATGTTCCAACATATATCCAAGAAGTCTACTGGCACATCGAACTATTAATAAGTAAGTACTGCTGAGAGATATACGACCAGTTAGACACTCAACACTAACATGCACCAGCGAATTAGTCCAGGATCTAACATAAGGTCGAACATTAACCTGATCATAGCGTCGTTTCAGCTTGCTCTTCATCTTCAGATGTAGCTTCCAGTGGAGCAGGGAGAACTTCTTGCGTATTGACCGGACATTCACTGGATTCACAAGGGGAGCTGCAACAGGCTCCAGAAGTTGAGATTCCAACACTGTTTGCTCAGGACCTATGCACTTGAATTTAGTCACACAATACTACAGTTAAAACTAAGGATTGTATTGTGGAGACAAGGGGAGTACCTACATAAGAGATCAACTAATATTTACTCAACTTGAACCTAAAATAAAGAAGCAAGAGGCTGCTATCATTAATGAAACATGTATACATCAAACCTCTGTATTCTTGAAATATGTCACATGTATAGAACAGTGCACCTTAACGCAGTGCTAAATAGCAGCCTTTTTGTTGAGAAACAAACTCATTTTCTCCATCCACTTAGTTTAACAGTTCAATCAATCTACAAGAATTGCATGTGTGAATTTATTGAAGGCAGAAACACATCGTCAAGCACCAGCTGATCTAGATACCCTTGTATGTTTGTAATATCAAATCACAGAAATATAAAGAGAAATACTTTGCTGGAAGCCAAATTGCTTGTTCCCGATCTTATACATGACCAAGATTAGATAGTAGAACGTGCATACCTTTAAATGGAGGATGCGGATGAAGGAAATCCTGAAGCGGCTCAAGACACCTCGACATCCTCTTCAACGCCCTCGTCACGTACGCATGGCTCTAGGATCTGGAGGTCAAGGGAGCACGGCAGGGAGGAGAGGCGCGGCGCGGTGCGGCGCCGCAAGGCCGGGAAGCGTGACAGGACGGGAGGGGCCATCTCCTCCTACCCCGTGTCACCGGAGGAATACCGAAGGCGGTGGCAGCGGCGGCCCGCACTTGCATCCAGCAGAGGAGGAGCGGTGGGGGCGGCGGCCCGCGCTCGCATCCAGCAAAGGAGGAGCGGTGGGGACGACATCCTTCTCTTGCGTGCGTCGAGGATGATTGGTGGCGGCTCATCCGTGCGGTGGTTGCGGCGTCGGCTAACGTCCGTCAACAGCGCAGCCTGGTGCGTTGTGTGCCTAGCGAAAGTTTCTTTTTTCGCGTGATTGTAGGGGCCGCGAGCCGCGGGGTATCGTATTTTCCTCCTTGGTGAAGCACGGTCAGTCATTGATGATTGTTAAGTGTACCCCATAAAGATATTAGATAATGATGGTTGTTAGATTGAAAAGTATGGGCCTAATCATGTGGTGTTGGTTCGTTCGTGCGGGGCTGTGGGACTAACTACGGGGCGCACGTAAGAAAGTTCACGTTTATTTGTTTAATAGAAATGTACAAAAATGACTTCATTTGCCTCGAAAACTGTAGCACCTCTCATTTGGGGAAAATCAGCTACTATTTGTTTCGAGACATAAATTTATTCCTGAACTAACAAATTAAATGATATAATTTCAAAATTTTCACACATATATAAAATTAACATTCCTTTGAATGTACATATGTAATGTTTTATGGATTTAGAAATATTATACATTTATAAGTTGATGACTAATTTTAAACAACGAGACCCACCTACTATCGATGGGCCTCATTCCTTTATAATACGATCTACCTAACCATAGATACTTCTAATCCGGAATCCAAGGAGTCGAGTTTTTTGCACTACCAATGCCCGTATTCATAGATTCTGAAAAAGCTCTTGAATTTGTAAAACAATGTTCTCAAATTCTAAAAAAGTTCATGTATTTGAATATACTCATAGTAGTGGACATCAAGAAATATTAGCTAATTTAAAAAACGTGTGGGTTATAAATCATGCTCAAATATTTCAAAAGTGTTCACTAATTTCACAGAACCTCCTGAATTTGTTAAACTTCAAAATCATTAAAAATTCTCATGTATTGTTCAAATATTCATAAATTTTAGGAATGTTTGAGGATTTTATTTTAGTTTCATGATTTTTAAAAATTATTACTAATATTATAATAATTGTGTTATTTTGAAACAATATTTGCAAATATTAAAACTATTCCTTTATTTAAAAAATATGTTGACAATATTTGCAATTATTCAAAAAAATAAAAAATGTGAATATGACGAAACCTTCATAAAATTCTTAATTTTTAGTGAATTCCAATAATATTTATGAATTTTGAAAAAAAAATCTAAAGGAAAACATAAAGAATGAGGGAAATTAAGAAAATGGATGGTTAACGATGGAAAACACAAGAAATCGACACAGAGACTGAAAAACCAATGGATAAAAAGAAGTTCTAAGTGGGCTAATCCAAGTCGTAGGGTGTTTTCTAGCAATTTAGCACTATTCCTTGCAACGAGCGTTTAATAGGAAACTCCCATCTACATCATGTATCATGAAACTCACATTCTTCGCTCATATTTAAGCTGTTAAGATTACTAGTTAAGTTGTTAAGAATCGCACCGGGCTACGTGATGGACCAGGTCAACCAGAGGTAACCTTTACCAGGTCACTGGGTTGATTTTCTTCCTTTCTCACATGCATATTTATTTGGAGTCCTCAAACCATGAAGGGCTTCAAAAGAATATCGAAATTATGGGGGAATGTTGATTATTTTCGTTTCGCAACAATTCTGACACTCAATGTTTGAGTGCAGCAATTCGGTGCCCAAGCTCATCTGCACCAGATCGGAAAACAAATCGAAAAAATACTAGAAAAATTCAAAAAATTCCAATTTTTTCCCATGGTAGACAATTTATTGCATCAGGTTCGCTCCAAATATTAGCTCATTTGGACATCTAAGTAACTCTCAGCAAAAAAGACAAATCGGATCAAAACAGTACATAAATAGTAAACTGTTTTACATACCCCAAATTTGTCTTTTTTCCGAGAGTTGCTCAGTTGTCTAAATCATTTGAAAATTGGGTCGGACCTCATGCACCAAATTTTCTACCATGGGAAAGAAATTTGGAATTTTTTGAATTTTTCTAGTATTCGTTTTGATTTTTTATTCAACACGGGTGCAGATGAGCCTGGGCTCAAAAAAGGATTTTCATCAATGTTTTCCATTTTTACTACAAGTCATGCCCAATTTTGTCGATCCATAATCTTTAATATTGGTTGATGTTTTATATATGTAAATAATTGGTAGCATTTTATTTTATTAGTCTATTGTCCATATGAAGTTCTCACATGCATATTCATTTGGAGTGCTCAAACCACGCATGGCTTCAAAAGAGTCTCGAAATTATGGTGAAACATTGATTAATTCTTGTTTCGCAGCATTTTCTGACACTCAATGTTTTCCCTTTTTAGCACAAGTCATGCCTAGTTTTTTCTTCGATCCATATTCTTCGATTCGTAAGTTTTACTACTTGTTTTACACTTGAACTCATTGAACTATTCCATAACATGAACGTAGGCAACGAACCAAGCATTCCATTGGTGTGGCGAGACCAGGCTAGGTACGTACCACAAGGCTCACCTCACTCATGTAGAAAGGTTCACATCACTTTCAATGAAATCCGCGTAGATCTTCAGGACGACTTTATGGAGTGGACGGTCTGTTTTCATTCAATAAAGTGTTGTGGACTATCATTTGGTATAGTATATAAATTCGCGCCCACAATTGTCTAATTTTTGTTTTCTTATAATTATGCTCAGTGCATCCCTTGTCAGGGAAGGGCCGACTTCATGCATGCTGCGAACCTGCCCATCGATGTGGAGGGCATAGTTCAATTTGACATGGCGCTGTTAAAAATGGCATAGACTTGACCCTTAGTGTCAAGAAGGAGGCGGGCAGAATGTTTTAGTGGTCCAAGTTGGATGCATATTGCCACAGAATGAGGATGCAAACTGGGAAGACGTTCTTACTATTTCTTCAGGAATTAGAGGAGGGTAACAAAATATATCTGTTGTACAATGTCCCATAGTCACCATAGCAGTTTACGTGACCATCCCAATGTGGTACGGGGACTTGTATCGTGCTAGCACTTTATTGAACATATATGTTGTATGCACTTACTATATTATCATGTGTAAGTAACACATTAGAGAGTTGTCAAACTAAACTATGTATTTAAAGTGTGATGTTTTTTTTTGAGGGTACTACGGTGGGCAAAGCCAGCCTGAACTCATTTATTCATTTTGTAGTTTAACAGAGAAAATGTACAGGAGGGAGAGCGGAAAGCAGGGACTAAACACTAAGTTACATCAAGGCGTGACAACATAATCCCCCAGTCAATTAAAATCCTCTTGCGGTCGACGTTCGGGCAGCGATTGGCCCAGAGGAAGATGTCGTCGGCAGCACTTCGGAGGGCGTAGCCCATGGATTGCACTTCATGGTTGAAAACTTTTGCATTTCTTCTTTTCCAAGTATGATAATTATGACTTTACGATACTGATATTACTTCTAAATGGAATAAAAATTGCCACGACAGCGTTTTTTCTTTTTGCAGGCGTAAGATATCATAGGCGGGCACAAATAGGTGCCCACTACCGATAGTTATACCGCCCACCATTGATGTTATGTTACCAGTGGCATTCCTACGGTAGTGGTTTTACAGGTTGTAATTATGTATAGTACTCCAAAGAGAATCCATTATTTGCCAAGTGCTAGATTTTCCATGGACCAATGAGAAACAAAAGTGCATTATTGTGTTATGCTTAAGAGCATCTCCAGCCGTTGGCCCCGGGCTTATAAATCGCCGCCTGGGGGCGAGCCGGTGCTAAAATCGGCTCTGGGGGCGATTGGGTTCCCAGTCGCCGCCCCTAGGTCGCCCCCATGCGCCGATATCGGCCCATTTTTGGCGCAAATGTGCTCTCTTTTCAGCCCTCTTTCGGCGAAAAATCGGCCCGCTAATTGGCGCAAATTGGCCCATATTCGCCGTGGTTCGGCGCAAATTCAACAGAAGTTATTTTTTTATCACATAGTTCATCACATAAAATCAATAAAAATCAAATAGTTCAACAAATAGTTCAATACAAATTATATAGTTCAACAAATAAAAACTCATATTTCATCACACGTCGAGCTAGGTGTTGCCCTTGAGCCTCCATAGGTGCTCCACCAGATCCTGCTGCAGTTGTTGATGCACCTGTGGGTCTCGGATCTCCTGACGCATATTTAGGAAGGAGGTCCAGCTTGCCGGTCACTGGTGATCAACTTGCGCAAGAGGACCCTGCCTTTAATTTGGTTGTGAAATCAAAATTATCTTTAGGTGGGAATGCTTGTGCCATAAGCATCATGTCATCAAGAAATTAAATCCCTTTGTGTCTGTTGTTGATAATGGAATTTGAACTATTCAAAGCAAAAGGCAATACTAAAAAAGATGGAGGACCATTTACTCAGCACCGGCAAGCTGAGTAAAGATAAAGTTTTTCCTATGGAACAAATTCCTGGAATTGATCCTATCATGCAAGACTAACACGAAGAAGATATTGTATCACAACATAGTGGCACTCTTCCAAAGTTTCCTGAAGATAGACAATAGTCTCTCCTTGCATGCACCACCTGTACACCGATACGTCTCCAATATATTTATAATTTTTGATTGTTCCATGTTATTATATTATCTGTTTTGGATGTTTTATATGCATTAATATGCTATTTCATATGATTTTTTGGACTAACCTATTAACCTAGAGCCTAGTGCCAGTTTCTGTTTTTTCCTTGTTATAGAGTTTCGCGGAAAAGGAACACCAAACGGAGTCCAAACGGAATAAAACTTTCGTGATGATCTTTCCTGGACCAGAAGACACTTAGGAAACTTGGAGTGCAAGTCGGAAGAGCCATGAGGCGGCCACAAGGGTGGAGGGTGCGCCTAGGGGGGTGGGGCACGCCCCCAACCTTATGGGCCCCTCGGTGGCCTCCTGACCTAGATCTTCCTCCCATATATACTCTTATACACTGAAAACTTCGAGGGGATCCACGAAACCACTTTTCCACCGCCGCAACCTTCTATACCCGTGAGATCCCATCTTGGGGCCTTTTTCGGCATCCTGCCGAAGGGGGATTCGATCACGAAGGGCTTCTACATCAACACAATTGCCTCTCCAATGAAGCATGAGTAGTTTACCTCAGACCTATGGGTCCATAGCTAGTAGCTAGATGGATTTTCTCTCTCTTTGATTCTCAATACCATGTTCTCCTCGATGTTCTTGGAGATCTATTCAATGTAATACTGTTTTGCGGTGTGTTAGCCGAGATCCGATGAATTGTGGATCAGCTTACCTATGAACATTATTTGAATCTCCTTTGAATTCTTATATGCATGATTTGATATCTTTGCAAGTCTCTTCGAACTATCGATTTGGTTTGGCCAACTAGATTGGTTTTTCTTGCAATGGGAGAAGTGCTTAGCTTTGGGTTCAATCTTCCGGTGCTCGATCCTAGTGACAGAAGGGCAACCGACACGTATTGTCTTGTTGTCATCGAGGATAACAAGATGGGGTTTTCATCATATTGCTTGAGTTAATTTCGCTACATCATGTTATCTTACTTAATGCGTTACTCTGTTCTTATGAACTTAATAATCTAGATGCAGGAAGGTGTCGGTGGATGTGTGGAGTAATTGTAGTAGATGCAGAATCGTTTCGGACTACTTGACACGAACATGATGCCTATATTCATGATCATTGCCTTAGATATCGTCATAACTTTGCGCTTTTCTATCAATTGCTCGTCAGTAATTTGTTCACCCATCGTAATAATTCCTTTCTTGAGAGAAGCCTCTAGTGAAACCTATGGCCCCCGGGTCTATTTTCCATCATATAAGTTTCCGATCTACAATTCTAGTTTCCTATTTACTTTCTTTTGCAATCTTTTATTTTACGTTCCATAAACCAAAAATACCAAAAATATTACTTTACTGTTTATCCATCTCTATCAGATCTCACTTTGCGAATAACCGTGAAGGGATTGACAACTCCTTTGTCATGTTGGTTGCAAGTTGGTGTTTGTTTGTGCAGGTATTCAGTGGCTTGTCGTGTTGTCTCCTACTAGATTGATACCTTGGTTCTCAAAACGGAGGGAAATACTTACGCTACTTTGCTGCATCACCCTTTCCTCTTCAAGGGAACAACCAACGCAAGCTCAAGAAGTAGCAAGAAGGATTTCTGGTGCCGTTGTCGGGGAGATCTACGCCAAGCCAAGACATACCAAGTACCCATCATAAACTCTCATCCCTCGCATTACATTATTCGCCATTCGCCTCTCGTTTTCCTCTCTCCCACTTCTAAAACGATTTTCGAAAAGATTCGCCTTTTCTTCGCCCCTCTTCCGTTCGTCTTCTTCGTTTGCTTTTTGTGTGCTCGTGTGTTGGATTTCTTGCTTTGTCACGACGGCTCAAGATAACACCAAATTGTGTGACTTTTCCAATACCAACAATAATGATTTTATTAGTACTCTGATTGCTCCCAATGCTAATGCGGAATCTTGTGAAATTAATACCTCTTTGCTGAACCTTGTTATGAAAGATCAATTTTCCGGCCTTCCCAATGAAGATGCCGCATCCCATCTTAATAATTTCGTTGATTTGTGCGATATGCAAAAGAAAAAAGATGTGGATAATGATATTGTTAAGTTGAAATTTCCATTCTCTCTTAGGGATCATGCTAAAACTTGGTTTTCATCTTTGCCTAAAAATAGTATTGATTCATGGAATAAGTGTAAAGATGCATTTATTTCCAAGTACTTTCCTCCCGCTAAGATCATCTCCTTTAGGAATGATATTATGAATTTTAAGCAACTAGATGGCACACAAAAGTATTAAAGAACAACATAGGAAATACTAGAAGTGGTATAATACTATAATCACTAGCCTGTGGGATAGCATTGGCTGATGGATAATAACTATGGAACAGTGTTACCTAAAGAACAAGTATCTTAGCTGAACTATGGAACAACGTTAACTCCTGAACAAGACCCGTAAGAGATCAGCATGAATATACAGTGAAATGTGATGATCTATTTTCCATGCTTAAATGAATAACAAAGCCATAAATGTTGCACACAAGTCAGATGAGGGTACAACCTATCTGGCTGCCATCCATAGGAGTGAGCATCATCTGCTGACTTGTCGATGGCCCTGTAGTTGTTGTGGTTGTGCATGTCGGGCACGCGCATTCGATGCAGGGAACTGTTGAGTGGGGACTATAGCTCCCTTCTGGCGTATGCTTCCCTTGTTGGAGCAGCTGCGGTGAGTCGGAAGACGGTGTGTCTGAAGATGCAGATAACGCATAATGTTAAGAACGACATATCTCTTTGATCTGAAGAAATACACTAAGAGATCAACAGCAAGGTACGAGAGTGGTCACACGTCTATTGACTGAAGACTAAATTGGGGTCACACGATTTTATTTTATTTTGGTAATGTCCGATCTACGCCGGATGGCTGGCCGTCTTGTGCCTCCCGGCTGACACTGTTCGGAATCTTCCCCGAAGAGCCAGCGACCAACGGCAGAGCAGCCTGCCTCCGCCGTCCGTGGCCCCGGCCAAAACCCCGCTCCCCGCCCCACTGCACTGCCGTGGTTGCGCCGCCCCCGGGCCATTCCACAAAGACTCCCCGTCATCCAGATCCGGCAGCGGCAGTACCTCCAACCCACACAACTCTAAAAGATAGCCATCTAAGCGCTGCTTCTGCGGCGAACTTGTGGCCCCGCACCCTTACGTTAGACACCAGCCAACCGGCAGCCTAGGAGCTCCGCCGGCTCGACGGGTGCTACTTCCCATTGCAAATCGATTGGCCCAGAATAAAAATTCAGACAACTGACGCCTAAATAAAGTGATTTGAGATGAGGGTGCAACCTATCTGGCGGCATGGTGAAGTAGGCAGGGCCAGCTGCCGAGTCGGTGAGGCCGGCGCGGTTGCGGTGGCGACCGGCGGCAGGGAAAGAGCGATGTCGCGACGGTCGACGGCTACGCCGAAGCAGCGCCAGGACTCTGGACGGATCCGAAGCTGGAGCTGCTCCGGTGCCGTGAACAACGGCAGGGGTGAATCGGCTCCGGTATGGTTCACGCGGCCGTTGTCGAGGCAACACCAGCAACACGGAGTAAGAGGCACAGGGCCCAGTGCACGATGGAAAATGGACAGCGTCTCCGGCATTAGGGAGGAGGGCGGCTATGAAATTGGTGCGGTGGGGGCGCCATGGAGGTGGGGATGAGGTTTCGCGGCTCGGGAGAAGGGAGCTTCCCGGGGAGAAGGTGATTTGGCGCCCACGAGGTATGAATGGGGGCGGGCGGGGGATATTGGGAGGGGAGTGGAACCATGTCTTACGGACACATTTGTCTGAAATGTGAGGGGGAGTTATAGTTCTACCCTTGCCTATAGGCTTCTCGGCTTGGGTCTGTGTACTGAGGGTCGGGGATAGTAGAGTAACTTTGCTTCTTTGGGCGGGAGCGATTTCGGCCGAGGAGGGCGTGTTTTGAACTATAGTGCGCGCGAGCAATTTCGGGCTAGGAGAGCGTGTTTTGAAATAGTGGGCGCGAGCTATTTCGGGCGAGGAGAGCGTGTTTTGCCGACCATGTTTTATGAATTATTCGGCACATGTCATTTCGGCCGAGGAGAAGGCGCGCTTGGATGAAGTTACGAACCTACCCTCGATGTACAACGGGCCAATTGATGTGTGTCCCATATAGGATGGTAATTTCGCGTCTCCCATTTATTTGCTCGGGCAAATTCCACCGAGCAGAGAGGATGTTTAACGGTTCGTTCAAATTTTGGGAGAACGAGCATCCACGTCTACCTTACCAAGTCGATTCGGATCAAATTTTGAAATATTAGCTAGCCACTTCTTTTTTAGATGGAGAGATGATGCTCGGGAGTATTGTGTTTTTACATGCTCGTTGCTAGTGATTTACTATATGACAAATAGTTGACCCACTCAAAAACGCGAATCAAACCCAAAATGAAATATCTCGATTCAATGAAATAGCTCGTTCAGTAGGTCAAAATAGTGAACTAAATCCAAAATTGAACACCTCGATCGAGTAGCATGTTGTACAGTATTATAGTACTCCATGAACATGTTGAAAGTCAAATTAATGAACTTGTTTGATATACACATATATCTGTTCATGTGTGGATGCAGACAACATGTTCTCCAATTTAAATATTTGAATGCAAGTTTATATCGAAACATGGTTTATATCAGTCTTTGATGCATAAAACGCGACCTCCCCCTCTCCCGGACTCCTGTTCTCTCTCTCTCTCTCTCTCTCTCTCTCTCTCTCTCTCTCTCTCTCGCCGACAATCTTCAATTCTGTCGCACGCATCCGACACAAAAACCTTGTTCGTCCCTCTCCCTTTCTCTCCATCTCTCTCTCTCTTTGTGTGTGTGTG
>NC_041392.1:722741164-722814004 GCF_002162155.2 Triticum dicoccoides
TTCTAGTTCGCATGCATATATACACCATCTATAGGTCTCTCTCGACACTATGTATGATACTCTAGCTAGTCCAAGCTAGATATCTTGGGTGCACTCATCGTACGCACACAGATTCCTTGGCTCTTTGCCTGTAACTCTCTCACCGCACCACTATGTCATCTCGGAGCTCTTCCCCCCTCTCTCAAACTCTCCATCCACCTGGGTCACACATACACATGCATATCTCACTCGCACTCGATAGGCCCATCTAAAACTCTATCTCTCCCCCTCGTTCTCTCTCCATCTCACACGCGCACACACACAATCTCATGCCCAGCTAGCCAAGTATGATGGTCTCTCACTCAATTGTAGGCACACGCAGTCCCCCCTCTATGTATATGACTAGCTAATCTTAGTCTCCATCACAAACATGTGGATGGTCTATCTCGATTTCTCTCGGGGCATCTTTCTATCGCGCACACAATCCCTCGATCTCCCACCCATATAGTCCCCTCACGATCTCGACGGGATCTCTCTATCACAAACACACCCTCTCTCCCTCCCCATGCGTCCATGCCATCCATGTGTCCCTCTCGACCTTTGTTCCTTGTTGGCCACACCTCTATTGGACATGTGCTACAGGGGTGTCTCTCTCCGTTGCAAACAATCACACACTAGCTATCTTCGTATATCTCCTCGCATCGCTTTTCCATCTCGGAGATGCATGCGTGATATGTTCGCATAAGAAACGAAAAAACACACACTCTCTCTAATTTATCGTTTGTTGTCACTTTCTCTTTCACACACATACTCTTTTTGCACACTTAATCATTCTCCTTCACACGCACTTGATCTGTCTCGACCGAGGCACTCTCAACGGTCCATAGGATATAGATTTATTGAAAAGTCAAACATCACAAAGTTTGACCATGTACGTGGAGAAAAAGAATTGCATCTAGTACGGCAAACATATACCATTAGATTCACCATGAGATGTAATTTTGTATGATGTACCTTTGGTATTGTCGATATAAATAACATTTGCGTAAACCTGATCAAAGTTTCCAAAGTTTGACGTCTAAAAAATTTACATGCACTGCATTATCGAGCGGATGGAATATCTCTTTCCCCCTCTCAGCTATCTGACGCACCACTCAGCCTTATCGGGGCTCCACAATCTCTCTCAAACTTTATTGGTTAGTTTGGTTCATGACCCGACCCTCATGCCTTGATGGCCGGTACTGCCTGGTGTGGACGTGAGATGTAAAATATTTCTGCCTGGCCAGGCTTGTGTGGTGCTAAAGCGTTTGGTTCATGCATGGGCCAGGCAAAGCATCAACGTCCCATCAATCAATTCATGCATCAATTATTTAATGCTAATATCCATCCATGTCGCTGTTAGCCTCGTGGCCACACGACCAGGCACGACCGGGCGTTCAAAATCGGTCGCCTGGGCCAGGCTACTTGCAGTGTCTGGAGTTCAGCCAGGCTAATTAAAATGCAAGGGAACCCAGGCCAGGCGGGCTTTCTTTTTCACAGGGTAGCAACCAAACAAGCATGCATGAAATCCAGCCACAACCCCAGGCCAGGCAAAAGATGCTCAGGACGCAAGCCAAACTGGCCTTATATCTCCCTGGTTCACACATACACATGTCTCGCTCACGCTATACATATACACCCATCCAACACTCTCTGCCCTTGTTCTCTCTCCATGTGACACGCACCCCCCTAAGTACCATAATCCCTCAATCCATCATAGGCGCAAGCACTCCCCCTCCTCCTAAGTATGATTATCTCTTACTAGCCATCAGGAACACACGTATTGTCTCCTTCCATCCATACGTCTATCTCGATATCTCTCGGGGCATCTTCTATCGCGCACACACCTTGTCACTCGATCTCCCACCCATGTAGTTCCATCACGATCTCCAGGGGATCTCTCTATGACAAACATACACTATCTCCTCCCCATGTCTGCATTTTCTCTGTACGTCTCTCTCGACCTTTCTCCCTTGTTTGTCAGATCCCTCTTGGCCACGTGCTAGGGGTCTTGCTCTCTCGGTTCCAAACAACCACACACTATCTCCTCACCTTGCCTCCGTTGTCAAAGATGCATGTGTGATATGTTTGCATAAGACACGCACGCTTTTTCTCTACTTTTATCGTGTGTTGTCCATGTCTCTTTCACACACGCACACACACTTTTTTCACTCTCTCTCTCTCTCTCTCTCTTATTAGGGACTCTGTCACGTCCATAAGCATATGGATGTTTTAAAAAGTCAAACCTCAGAAACGTTTGACCAGGTATATGTGGAGAAAAACATTTACATCTGGAACGATCATTAGATTCATCACAACATGTACTTACTTCATACTATCAGTTATCTTTGGTATTGTAGATATAAGTAATTTCTTTATAAACTTGGTCAAAGTTTCAAAAGTTTGACTTAAAAGAATGTTGGAACTACATTATCGAACGGAGGGAGTAGCTCTTTCTATCTCTCTCTGCTATCTCTCACGGGCCCCCCCTCTCACTCGAACTCTCTATACCGATGGATTATACGCTCACTGTGTCAGTGTATAGCTCCGTATATTGTTTAGTTGACCGGTCAACCAATCCACATGCTGCCTTGTCAGCTCGTGTTCTGTATCTTCGTGTGATGGCCCATGTGGCAGTGGGTGAAAATAAGTAAACTAGAGGCCCATCTGACACGCGGTGAAGTAAACAAAGTTGAAATCACTCTGGGTAGCACCCCGCACGCTAGTAAGTTGAAACCAAATTACGATGACAAGTGTAGTGTTCAAAACTGCATCTACGCACTGCACCGAAAGAAATGTTTTTAGTATTTTTTCTCACGTGATCACCTGCATCGTTTTTATGCTGTACTACTATAGTAGCCTAGGCTAGTCATAGTGGAAAGTAACTTAGACTACTCCAATAACTCTATGGTTACCCTAAGAGCAAGTACTACCTCTGTCCTGGTTTACTCTTCCAATTTTGTAGTATCAAAATTTGACCATAGATTTAACTGACAAAATGTTAATGCATGTCCCTAAGAACTATATCGTTGGATTCGTATTTGAACATAATTTCAAATGGTGTAATTTTTAGTGACATGCATTGGCATTTTCTTAGGTAAATCTATGGTCAAAATTTTATACTAAATACGAGGTAGTATTACAAAAGTGGGCTATGTAGGCCAAAACATGTGCCAAATTCACTTGTGATGCATTTGTCATCGATGCCCCTTCATTGCTCACCTGGTGTCCCAATGTGGATCACCTACTTTGCTCCGGTGCCAAATTAACTCACGCAATGAAAAAACACTACGTGGGAGAGAGAGAGAGGACTGAGGCAATAAAAACACTTGTTTGGGAGAGTGAGAGGCCGGTGTTGTTGGTTTGATTGATTTGTTTATACATGTGGGTCTGTGTGCACAGCGGTACCAACTCTCTCACATCGCTAGAGCGATGCCAAAATCTTTTGATTTGACATCAATACATGTTATGTGGCATACTTTTGCGAAATATGGCATCAGCCACATAGTGGAAGGCAACAAATGCCCAAGCTCTTCACATGCTCCTAGTTAAATGAGACGAAATAGAAAGAGAGAGAGAGAGAGAGACAGAGAGAGTGAAAAAATATCACTAGCCAGCCAACCCTATCGTATGAGCGAATGATATTGTTACCTCTTGATGACACGGCAATCTTATGCAGCCAGCTGCTCTAATATGTTCTCTTCTTTTGCAGATAAAAAAGACCCAAAAGTGAAAAATGTGTTGCACTATAACAATCTCATAGAATGCCTTGATCTCCATCTTACAGAAATTGATTTGATCGACTACCAAGGCAGAACATCTGAGATTAAATTGGCCAGGTTCTTTGTTCTTGAGGAAAGTGTGCTCAATGTAATGAGGTTTGGCGTTCTTTGGCGCAACAATTAATGGTGTGCTGATCACTGCAAGCGTCTAAGCCTAAATGATAAAGTCTCCGCAGAAGCTGAATTTGTTTTTGAAACATGAAGTGGCCAGAGACTCGAAAACTTATTTGCCCATTAGTGACTTGTCAGGGCGGTGGATTTTAGTTTGTACGATAATGCTGCATCCACCTAAAGTAACGAAAGTTCTTACGTAAACTTCCTAGTAATTCCCTCTTTGTAGGTGCAGCACTACTCCTAACATTTGTAATATCAGTTTGAAACTTGTAATATTGCCGTGTCCTATTCCTGCGTTTTCAAAATCCCGCGAATCAAACAGGTCCTGACTTGGTGATGATGTTGTGCCTCCCATCTTTCACCAATAGCCATCGGATCTAGATCTGACGCATACAAACCAACCTTCTCCAATTTTGCAAAAAGATGCCCGCACTTTTTACCTATTTACAAACAACTCCTTGTCTCTCACAATCAGCCTCATCTCCTCCCCACCACATCTAGGAGTAGAAGGCCATGGAAAAATCTGGCGCGATGGTCGCTGCCGGAGCCGTCCACCCCCAATCTTGGTGTTTCGTGCAATGCACGGGCATCTACGCACGGGAAATTATGTCGAACAGGGCTAGTTGTAAGTAGGCTAGCTCTACAGCCATGATGATAGTGACTGCAGATGGTGAGGCTGACTATGGTATGCCGAACACGGCGCCTATACTCAGGTGTCATCTCCGGCGCAGGGTCTTGTCACTTCACTGTGAGGAGCAGCATGCAATAATTTGACCAACGGCTAGTACAGTGCTAGTACTCCTACTACTACATTGGTAGTACTACTACTAGTACTAGTAGCACCACCGTCTGGATTTAGGAGTACTACCACGTCCATCTGGATTTTAGTATTTGACTAGCAATATCTAGTAATGCATGTCACCAAAAATGTACTACTCCCTCTGTAAACAAATACATGGTGTTTTATTCCTATCGGCGAGAAAACTTAATGTTTTTTTGCTACTCCTAACTAGAGTACTGATAGGATTACATGCAATGAACTAAACACTGCATGTCATGTTTGGTAGTCTCAAGTCATTGAAAGCATGCACGACCCACATCTCTCATTGGTTGATATGTCACAAAATAAGAAACAAGGAGGGAGTTAATGCACCATGCCTAAGTATTTTGGGATTATTTGGTTTTTGTAAGGTGACTTACACAACATTTTTGTTTACATGCATTAACATTTTATTAGTTAAATCAAAGGTCAAAACTTGGCGCAAAATGCAAAGGGGACCAATAAACAAGTAAACATCAAACTTCTCTCGTTTGGCCCCAACTAGAGGTCTGGTGAGATGACTATACTGCACCGGCACGGAGGGGGACGCAGCTTCATTGACTTACGGCAACTGCCTTTGGGTGAATGACACGTGGCCCCAGGGGGTGGCTGGCCCACCTATCATACAGCCAAAGGCAGGTGCAGTAGAGGGCCGAGGAGTAGTACGAAATCCTACTCACCTACGCACGCTAACCAAGGGCTGAGTGATCACTTGAATCGCAAGATCAGTTGACTAGAAGCTACGCTAGACCCATGGAGGCGATGAGCGCGAGCATCAGCCGGCTGTGCCAGATGGTCCACGACGCCGGCCTGCGGCCCGGCACCGAGGAACGTCTCCAGGTAGTATTGCTTGAGGCCGCTAGGGCGAGGGGCCGCTTGGACGAAAGCTTCATCTCCTTGTTCGACGAGGTCCTCGTCAGTTTCCTCGACAAGTTCACCGTCGTCAAGAAGCTTGCGGACGACTTTGACATAAGCCTCCAGCCGATGCGCCTAGGCTCTGCGATGCTCGCCACCCTCAACGGCCACTATGGTAACAACCTCTTCGAGGCACTGGTGACCCTGCGACTGCCCGCCGTCGCGCCGGAGAATGTCCACCTCGAGGCCGCGCTCGCCGCGCAGCGCCTGGCGCAGCAAGACACCATCGACATAATCACCCGCGTCTACACGCAAATCGTCCACAAGAACTACTACATGCAAGAGGAGGATGATAGGACGCTGGCCTTCTTGGAGCGCAGGGCAACCTTGGATGGCACTGTTCAGAAGCACGTTGAGCTCGCCGCCAATGCCGCTGCTCCTCACACGTTGGTTGGTGACCCGGTGCACTAGGGCGTGAGGATGTCATTGAACATTGATGGATTCGTATGTATTTTTATCTTTCCGTCAAATCCATGTAGTAGTATATGATACTACAGTAATTATCTTACCTTTTACATCAACTTCATAATTTTCGTACGTACTCCATGCATGAACGGCGCCAGAACCAAACTTCTCATTACTCTAGGCAAAATAATATTTTCTATCTATCGGTCGCGCCATGGAGCAGAACCAAATTTTACAAGTTACGAGTTCAAAAGGAAAATCTGCCGTGTTCGTGTCGCACCCCCACACAGTTGGTCCGGCACGCCGCTCAAGCGGGAATGCGTGCGGTGTTGCATTTTCACTTACAAGTGGGACCGCAGTTGAGCAAACCGACTATCGGCAAACCCCCACCCCGCCCACCGCGTGATGGCTGAGAAAACAGGAGGGAGAAGAGATGGCTGTAGCACGGACTCCAAGAAAATTGGTGTCAGATGGGACTCGTGTGGGTGGCGTGTGCCGTACTTCTAGACGTGCATGCTAGTTATGGCCCATGCCACCCCACTATGTCGAGCCTATATCGAGGTACGTAGAACAAATTTCCTGCAGTCCATGCTCAGCCCTCCTCTATCTCTCTTCTCAGCCAGCCAGCGGACGCGCGAAGCCCATCATCTGTTTGCTCACATGCGGCCCCACATGTCAGTGAAAACGCAAGAGGACCCACTGAACCTGCACATCTTTCACCTCGACGTGCTGGTGATGAAAAACAAATCCAATAAAGATCTTCGGTGGCCGCTTTTGGAGTTACTCAAGAGTAGTAAGATTCTATTTTCTTGTGGCTTCAACTACCACTCTATTTTCTTTCATGACACGACCTGGATGCTGGGTAGTGTCGGCAAAAGGAGGAAGAACCCGACCAAATCTTCGGTTCTGCTCTCGGATTAGACTAGTTGTGCTAACTTAAAAATTTTATTGTGTACCCCCTCCGTTCCAAAATACTTGACTTCCATTTGTCCAAAAATGGATGTACCTATATACTAAGACATGTCTAGATACATATATATTTTGACAAATAGAAGGCATGTATTGTGAAACAGAGGGAGTAGAATGGATGCAAGTTTTTGTATTGGGAAGAAGAGTACATCCATATATTGATAGAGCGCAATTTAGTATATGTTCTATCACTTTTAGCTAGCACAGACGCAAGATCGAGCCTCCGCAGATCAACAATGAATGCATCGAGAAGGCACTAATCCAACTTACAGGAGTAGTAAAATGTATTCTTGTGGTTCTTGTTTTCTTTGGTCTTGTTTTTCTAGTCAAAATTATCGTTGGAGTTCATGCAAAATGGAGGTGCGTTTGGGGTCGTGCATTGGAGTTGGCCTTACAAGTGGGACCGCAGTTAAGGAAACCGACTATCGGCAAACCCCCACCTCGCCCGCCGCGCGATGGCTGAAGTTAGAGAAATGACGAGGTTGAAGAGATTGCTCTAGCACAGACTCCAAGAAATATGGTGTCAGATGGATGTCGTGGTGGTGGCGTGTGCCGTACTCCTGGACGTGAATGCTTGTTCTGGCCCATGCCACCCTACTATGCCTACTATTTACTCCTACTATATAGTACTAGTATCAAGGATTCGAGGTGCTGGTTACGTACAACGAACACATTAACATATGGCTACAGTAAAAAAACACCCGCCCAATGCGGGAAGCATGTGAAGCTAGTACAAATTTAGAGAAGCGACTCGAAAGCCATTCATAAATTTAGTAAGTTTATCACACGCATATCATTTTATTACATACAACGGGTCATCAACCCACATCGACAACGAGGATACATTATAACTACTAAAGTTTTCACCACACAACAAATAACAAGCAATGAAATGAACTTCAACTCAACCATTCCTCAGCGTTGGAAACACTTGCTTTGAACTGCAAGTGATTCTCTGGGACGGGCCATCGATTGTCGATCTGGAAACCAACGCAGGACTGATCATCCAGGCTGAAGCGACCTACTATATCAGTACCAGGGTAGGGAACCACCTAAATGTCTGAGGTATAGACACATTTTCTTCTCATAAATGGTACTGTTAACGTTGTGTCAACAGCAGTTGGATCGCCTTTCACCATCATCGGATAGTTTTGTCCAAGGAAGAGTGAGTTTTCTCCAAGACTATCAATTCTGTACCAGGGAGAAGGAGTTGGCGCTAGCACACTAGTATCCATCCCGAATACCATGCAACGAGTGTTGGAATAGGTCCGGAGAGTGCGACCATGGGAGACTACACCTGCTTCCTTAGTAGTAACATCATCAGTGGGCTGTATACACACAAGAAGAGGTGATCCATCGGAATTAGTTGCCAGGTGCCACTGAGTATATGGGTTCTGCTCATCCTCATGCTCGTGATCATCACCATCATCATCTCCCCCTTGGTTATAAAATTTTTCAAGTATAGGTGGTGGGATGTTCACAGGACCTTGGAAACACAAGAAGAAGGTTAATTAGTAAAGAGAAACTTGCTACCCGCATGCATGTGGATGAAACAATTATAATTACGGTGGAAGACAAACATACCGAAACTACGAGGATCCCATGCAAAAACAGTGCCACGAGTGGTGGCAGCAAACACAAGGCCCTCGTATTGAATTGCATCACAGTACTCATCCGTGTACAAAAACTGATTTTTGAGCAATATCCATCGAGTCGAACCACAAAGGACGACAACAAGCTTGTCGAAGATAGCAACAACTTGATAGTTGTTGTAATTCCAAGAGTGGTTGGGAACTCGACAAATTGCTATCTTCCGTAGAAGACAGTCACCATGATCGTATTTGAACGTGTGTACAATACCGGTGTGCTCAACCTCTGGGCAGTCTGCTGAGATTTTTGGAAGTGGAACCCGGTCACGAGTGTACACATTCACAAGTTCCCACTCGCAAGTGGACCCAATGTAAACAACCCAATATCCATTTGCGCCCGCCCAGGCCTTGCCCTCAAGCGATGGCATCTTAACATCATACGTATCATTATCAAGCAACATCAACTGGCACAGGGCGAGGCCTCTGTCGTGCCGGCGCCAGTCATCAGGGTCACGGCGAAGAAGATAGGGGAGATCAAACCTCTCCTTGACTCTTGGGTTCTTTGTAATGATGTTATTAGTTGAGTCGAGAATGGGCTTGAACGAACCTGCCATGCTAGCCGAGGTGATGACGTCGCACCGATCAATGAGTTCCTCCACCACGCCATCTTTTAGATCCGGGCAAGAATAACGGGGTCGTTTCTGGCCTATTCCCTCCATGGAGAAGATGATCGAACAATGGCAGAAAAAAGGGTGAAGGGCTGAAGGAAAATGGAGGAGGGAGAGGAAGAGCGTGCGACAGCAGTTCCAAATCGAGAGGGAAATGCGAAGAGTCGGTGGATGGTTGCGAGTTTGCCACGGTTCACGAAGAGGCACCTTGGCCTACACGTCCATTCGGAAATACTCCTACTACTCGCCGTCGTCTCACTGATATGTTGGAACGGGACCACATGTCAACGAAACATGGTGTGTAATTTCTCGTGCAAAATGCGATCTGGCCGCGTTGGCCTGAGGTGCCACATTAGTTATCGACCTTTATTTTTTTAATGGCATGCCGATCAGTTTTAAAGCACGACTAACTGGTCTATACGCAGAGAAAATATAAACTACTCTACCACTACTCCACCTCCAGTACTAGTAGTATAAAAAAGATATATAGGCTGGATCTTGAGCGCTTTCTTGCTAAGGGATTCCCACTTGCTTCTCACACTACCACCCTCTCTCCAGATCTAAAAAAGACGGCCCCTCTCTCCCTCCTCACCGGTGGTCACAGATGCACCGGGGAAGAAAAGGACGTGCAGCGTTGACGCACTCGTCGTCGGCGAGCGAGGTCAGGCACTGACGACAAGGCCGTCCTCTCAGACCTAGCGCCCGCGCAGGATGGCCTCCGTCCCCAAGCTTGATGCCATAGTGTGTGCGGAGGACGACGACCACGAGCGAAGTCACTTCCCGCCGACCCTCGGGTATGCTACCTCTTTTTGAACCATAACCTTGTTCTATTGCCCCATCTGCCACGTCGTTGCATGTGGATCTTTTTCCACTCCACCATCTTCCCAATTTGCTATCCTCTGCTCTGCTGGCCACGCAGACGAAAACCATAATTTGCACTATTAAAGGAAACCCTACTTCATGCAGACTAATCCATGTCTGGGTTGAATAAGGAAAGGAAGGGAGACTGTACTGTCCAAGAGAGTAGGGATCGAACCCGCATCTAGGTTGAAAAGGGGAAAATCAGTAGCTAAGGAACGAGTCTCGTGTCTCTTGGTTGAAGAAGGGCAGAAAGGCATGACAACGCAATAGAGAATGACCAGGTCGATCGGTTTGCTGTCCTCGCATAGGAAAAAGGTGGCTAAAGAGAACAAAAATGGGACGTAATCCACATATGCTGCCTGGATATTTGTTGCTCTGGGCAACCATACCTCCCTAACCACTCTGCGTCCGTGGAGGTACATCGTACTGGTGCGCCCACTGTCCGAATGGGCCTCCCATGCTCTTATTGCCACGTTTTTGCTGTTAGTGTAACGCCAGCAGTCAAGTCAAGCAATGCTACTGCTAAAGTGATGCCACATTTAACTAATGCCGCTCTCAGTCTAATGCCACCCATAAATTTAAGCAATGCCATTCAATGTCACTGGATTATTTCAGGGTTAGCTGTTGATTGTGGATGTATTAAAGAATTTTCAGCTAAGGCATTCTAATGATGTTGCATAGCCAGTATACCAATGATGAAACTTGTTACTACCTTCAGATTTTTGCACTGTTAATGCTTATAGATTACATACCTCACTTTCATGAGATAAGTTAATTTTTTTTGTATAGTGTCACCAAAATGCCAAGGCGCTGATGTCATTTTATTTTGGTTAAACTGCACAGACAATTATGAAGACAAGAGGAAAGGTCAAGAGTGGGCACCTCCTCCGGCTGTTCTCTTGAGGAGGTCTGTATGTTTGTCTCTAATGCCTGTCGACTACATACCTGACATCATGATGTAATGTTAAGTCATTTTCATTTGTACAGTGTCACTGAATTTTCAAGGCGGTGATGGCATTTTATTTTAGTAGAACTGCACAAAATTTGCTTAAAAGAAGAGGAAAGGTCAGGAATGGCCCACTTTTCCAGAAAAAACTATGTATGCCTTCCTGACATCAGCCGCTGTTGCTTTATTTATTCCTTCAAACAGGTGGTTACAAACAGTCTTGCTACCTTTTCCCATTAAGAAATTGGAATGCTTATATTTGTGAGTCTATACTTCAACTAGTGCCACTTTTAGAGTAATCACACTTTTAATATCTATGCAAATAGGGATGCTCGATTTTAGTGGAACTGCACAAAAAGTCCAACTGGTTCAACATTAGGAGCATGTTTTTTCCAAACCTTTATATCTAATTGGTGGCACTATGAGCTGTTCATTACGAAGGTACATGGTTTGCTACTATCTTGCTACTCTTTTTGTAATGTCATTAGATAGTAATACTAGTGGTTTGCATGTGAATTTATTGGCAGGGTGGACCTACATTGGAGGTGCAGGACAGGATTCAATGATTGGATGCTCAATTTCGGTTGTATCGATTTCACCTCTTCCATCACTGCGAACATGGATATCCTTGGTCTGATGAAGAATAGGCGTTATATTTTTGCTCTGAACCAGCAAATCTATTCAGTATGAAATTGTCCAGGGCAAAACATAACTGTATCAGATTGTCCAGTGCAGAACATGACAGATGCTAAGCGGAAGAGACATGTTTAAACCGAAAATACAAGGTGTGGTATATATTTACTAGCTGATTGATATTTGTGCAGACAGAGATGTCTGCCCGTTGCTATTTGGCAAACAAACAAAGTGCCCGCTATTTTGGTTGAACTGCATAAGAGAATAGTATAGTCACTGCATGTAGTGCCATTTAAAAATAGACACAGAAAGATTGGATAGTCACTTCATGGACTGCAGAAAAGTAGTACTGTACTATTTATTGGCCAACACTAGGTGCTTCATTGCTTTGGTCTAATTATACAATGGGCATCATTTTGCCTAAGTTAAAGTTTGTATTCCAAAAATAGTCTCGCCGTGTGATCGAGAGAAGACCAAATCATATTGCAGTGGATGTTCCTCCATCATGTGTGGTTCATTCTCATGGTTCCAGCTGTTGGTGAAACCACTTACGTTTGCAAGAGGAATTGTAGACTTCACAAACAAATTTATCTTTTAGTCTGTACTGAATGTTGGCCAAGAGAAGCATCCATGTTAGTAGGAAGAACAGATGTTTTTTCTAGATCTTTGCTTTTGGAGCTACATATTTGTATATGATCTGTGAATCATTGAGATGCATTAACATGTTGATCTTATGTATGGGAATCATACTATTTAGTTTTAGTTGCGACTCAAGATCTGAAGTGGCTGATCTTTGCTTTTGGAGCTACATATTTGTATATGATCTGTGAATCATTGAGATGCATTAACAGTTACTTATTTCTATCCATTCAGTGTTTACAAGTTACTGATCGATCACTAGCTAGCCTACAAATGCGCTCCTGGCAGTCTTATTTGCGACGCAAGATACGAAGTGGTAGTTTTTTTGAATAAAAATGCCTACCTATGAAGAAACTGACAGGCTACACTATCGATCCTACACGGATAAAAATGCCTACCTCTGAAGAAACTGACAAGCTACACTATCGATCCTACACGGATAAATAGCGGATCACGCACGTACTACCTCCTTTCCGGTTTGCAGGGCTCAATTCAAGAAACGACCTACTCGATCCTACATGAATAAATAGCGGATCATGCATGTACTAGTACCTCCTTTCCGGTTTGCAGGGCTTAATTCCAACCTCTCACCAACCAAGGTACTCCCTCTATCCGGGATTTATTAGTCCCGTGAGCAAAGCAGCAAGACCAAGGCATGGCAATAATTAATGGCATGCAGAAGTTTAAGCCTAATTAATTCTAGCGATTTAAGTGGTTGGATGCGTGCTCTCGGCCGCGACTCGTTGCATGCTGCTTCACGTACTGCCTGCAAGCGATTCGGAGTGCCTGCATGCAGCCGGCCGTAATTAAGGCAGCTAATGATGCGAAAAAAGATACGCTTTAAATCCGTGGAATCATTATTGACAAGGAGGGAGATGATTTGAGTGCACTCGTTTGACCGCCATGCCGGCGTGCGACCCAGACGGGACGGGACGACACAGTCATAATTTTAGTTTCTCTAATTTTCCACGGCAAGCTGGCACGCTAAGCCATTATGCATTGAATTCCGATGACCGTCGCGCTACCTTCCGCCTATAAGTACTGTTTCCTGGCCTTCTCAGGTGCCACCGTGACCTGACTCGCCATATCCTCATAAGGCCCCACCGGCCCGACGTCGCTCGCCACGTCCGCCATGCCCCCGCCCGTCCGCGGTAGGCGACGCCGGAGGCGGTCACCGCCGGAACTAGTGTTCGGGTTTTCACCGGAAGGCAGACGGAGGGAGGAGGCATTCTATCTATCTTTAGATGACAATGCGGAGATCAAGGAGTTGTTGGAGCGCGACCGCATGGCGGAGGAGTAGGAGTTGTTGGAGCGCGACCGCCTGGCAGAGGAGTAGCGTATCGCCGATTTGCGCCGCCAGCGGGACATGGAGCAGCAGCGCGCCGACGCTTTGAGTCGCGAGCAGAGCGCCCGCGACTGGGCCGACTACGTGGAGGCCGGCGCCCGGCAAATAGCCCTGGAGGCTATCGGGCACGCACGCGTTCACGATGCCAATTTTTACTACTAGCTCATCAAGTGGGTTTCTCGCTTGGAAGCCGAAGCTACAGTGGACCACGCCGGCATGGAAAGGGCCAACGCGCGCGAGCAACGCACCCTATCGCACCTCTGGCAATTCCGAGGCGAGACGGAGGACGCTGGTGCCGGCGTTTAGCATGGACAGCAGATGGCGGCCGGCATCGTCTAGTTAGCTAAGAGTAAGTTAGTACTTGTACGCTACTAGAGTGTTAGTGGGAGTAGATAATTAACTTGGCTATGATGGTTGTCAACGTGGAAGTTCAGTACTCTATATGTGGATCAGACCTGTTACTTTGCTCTGAATGTTGAACTTTCCGTTTGAACGTATGGAATGGGCTGTTATTTTTTTAAATAGGTTGTATTTGTTCTCCACGGTTTAGAGGCTGACTTGTGGGCCTAGCAAGTTGACGTGTACACAATCAGGAGATGATTGTACGTGGAGAGGATGACAGCAGGGACCCGCCAAGGTCATGGCAGTACGCAAGCAAGTGCCTCCTTATTTCAAGCCAATAAAAAATGGCTCCTCCTAGTGGATTTCTGACATCTAGGTCCCATGCCATTGTCAACATAGTCAATAAACGAGAGAATTGCACAACGAGCGACTGACACCAAGGACCCAACAGCTCGCCCAGTTATTTTTGTTTTGGGTTAATTTGATAAATTCCACTCCAAATCTGGTGAATCCGAGAAATGCCACTGCAATTTACAAACTTTGAAAAATGCCATTTCATGCCATTTCTAGTCGCATTTTTCGAAGTCTGGAGTGGCGTTTTTCAAAGTTTGCAAACTGCAGTGGCGTTTTTCAAAGTTTGCAAAAATTCCAGTGGCATTTTTCAAAGTTTGGAAATTGCAGTGGCATTTTTATGAATTGCCATAATTGGAGTGGCATTTATCTAATTTGTTTTTGAGACGGAAGCAGGGTGTCAACTGGGCTGTGCGGGACACTCTGACATGTCTAGACAACCTTTTCTTTTATGTTTGCCACAGACCAGCCCAGTAGTTTTTTTTTCTTTCTGAAAATAGCTAGCCCAGTTCTTTTGTGATTTGTCAAGCAAGTCGCTTTATCAAGCCTGTTGGGCTGCAAATATTTCAAGACGAGGAGAGCTTCATTCAGCTGGCCGAGAAAATGGCCTATCAGTAATGAGAAATGGGCTATACATTTTTAAAACACATCAAACCGGCAATTATTTTCAAATATCTTTTTTTCATTTCGAGATTTTAAATTGCATTGATTTTTACGCGTGGACAATTTATTGAATTTTATATTGATATACATTTATTTTTAAAATCAGTCTGAATGTGACTCGGAATTTCGGGATTAAAAACAGTTTAGATCGCACCGACATATGCAAAATTTCTTATAATTTTTTGACCGTGGCCACAATATGGGCTGTAATGCTAACATAAAGAATACGGGCTCCAAAAAAACCCGTAAGAATTAGCAAATGGGCTGTAAATTATTTGAAATAATGGCAGATGGGTTGTATGCTGTTTTCCACAGATTTGAGGCTTTCCACAGATGGCCTGTATACTGTTGGATGTCCATCCAACGGCCGTCGTGCTTCTTCAATCTCTGCTTTTCCTGCTCCAGACGCTCAAACAAGCGCCGGCGGGACTACCTGCTCCCTCCTCCCCGCGGCCGGCTGTGCTGCCGCGCAGGCCTCATCGCCCCACCGTACTCCCATCGCTGGCCTAGCCATCCCTCTACTCACCCACACCTGCTGTTATTCTCTGGCGACGGCAGATGAACCAGTAAACCTTGTACAGTCGTACTCCCCTCCGCGTGGGAAACAAAAACAACGGCCGAGTCTTCTCTGCCTCCGTGTCGTTCCCTTCCTAGGCCTCGCCGTCGTCCACCGCCCTGGTGCTCTCGGCGTGGCTTGGTCAGCCTGGTCAACGACCGACATGCATCTGAAGTGGACTGTACGTGGAGAGGCTGACAGCTGGGTCCACGGCCGCACGCAAGGAAATGCCTCCGTATTACGCGTAAAATAATGGTTTCCTCCACCTGACATCGGGGACCCACCAAAACGGCCACTGTATTTCGCGAAAAAATGTTACCGCCGCTGACAGCTCGGACCCACCAGCTATATCTTCGCACGCAAGGAAGTGCCTCCTTATTACGCACAAAAAAAATGAATACTCTCCCTGCTAGCTGGGACCCAGTATAGTGGGCCTACTAAGTTGACGGGGACAAAGGGCTTTGTCAACTTAGTCAATATGCACGATTCTAGCTCGACTGAGCATACGATGTCCATCCAACGGCCGTAGTGCTTCTTCAACCTCTGGTCTTCTTGCTCCAGCCGCCCAAAGCAGCGCCAGTCGTGCCGCCTACTCCTGCCTCCCGTGGCCGCCTATGCTGCCGTGGAGGCCTCACGGCCCCATACTACTCCCACCGATGGCCAGGCCATACCTCCGCTCCACTCACCCACACCCCGTATTATTCTGCGGCGACGGCAGCGCAGCCGAACCAGTGAACCCTCGTACTCCTCTCTGCGTGGGCATCCACTGCTGCGTCTTCCCCGGCTCCGCGTCGTCCCCTTCCTACGCCTCACCGCCGTCCATCGCCGTGGTGCTGTCGGCACAGCGTGGTCAATATGATCAACGACCGAATTCCATCGGAAGAATACTGTACGTGGAGAGGCTGGCAGCTGGGTCCACGGTAGCCGCAAGGAAGTGCCTCCTTATTACGCGGAAAATAATTATTCCTCCACCTAACAGCAGGGACCCACCGGACGCCCACCAGTCTATCGCGAAAAAAATGTTTGCCCCTGACTGCTGGGACCCACCCAACGGGCCACCGTATTTCGCGAAAAAATGTTCCCCCTGCTGTCAGCTCGGACCCACCGGAAGTGCCTTCTTATTACGCACAAAAAAATGAATACCCCCCTGCTAGCTGGGACCCACCTTGGTGGGAGGCTGACTTGTGGGCCTACTAAGTTGACGGGGATGGAGGGCTTTGTCAACTTAGTCAATATGCACGATTCTAGCTCCAGTGACCGTACGATGTCCATCCAACGGCCGTAGTGCTTCTTCAACCTCTGGTCTTCTTGCTCCAGCCACCCAAACCAGCGCCAATCATGCCTCGTGCTCCTGCCTCCCGTGGTTGGCTGCGATGCGGCGGAGGCCTCACCGCCCCTACTACTCCCACCGCTGGCCAGGCCATCCCTCTACTCACCCACACACCCTGTTATTCTGCGGCGACGGCAGCCTCACACCGCAGTGAACCAGTGAACCCTCGTACTCCTCTACGCGTGGGCATCCACTGTCGCGTCTTCCTCGGCTCCGCGTCGTCCCATTCCTAGGCCTCGCCGTCGTCCACCGCCCAGGTGCTCTCGGCGCGGCGTGGTCAACATGGTCAAGGAACGGCTTCCATCGGACGTGAACTGTACGTGGAGAGGCTGACAGCTGGGTCCACGGCCGCAGCAAGGAAGTGCCTCCTTATTATGTGCAAAATAATTATTCCTCCACCTGACAGCGGGGACCCACCAGACGGACCACCGTATTTCGTGAAAAAAAATGTTTGCCCCTGACTCCTGGGACCTACCAGTTACATCTTCGCACGCAAGGAAGTGCCTGACATTCGGGACCCACCTGGTCGAAGCGTACGTAGCGTTGTCATTCTGGTCGCGAACGTGTACCTACATACTGGTCGATGTAGAGGCGCGCACGTGTCGTAGTAGAGGCGCGCACGTAGCATGTACACGTACGTACAGCGGCCAGGGTGCAAGAAAGAAAATACGGCCACGTATGTGTACATACGGGCGGGGTCTCGAACGTCTACTTGCGCATACGTACGGCCAGGGCTCGTGTACATGGCTAGGTCGGAACGGAGAAACAGCATCGTCGTCGTGTTCATGGGGAGGCAACGGAATGCGTCATGTTCATGGGGAGGCAACGGAATGAGTCGTGTTCATGGGGAGGCAGCGGAACGCGTGGGAGCCAACCGGCTGGGTCGGAACGGAATGCGTGGTCGTGTTCATCGGGAGGGTTTGGACAGAACAGGCGATGGAAACGAGGCCTGACGTACTGCACAACGGAGGAAACAGACCTCCTACATTCGGAACGGGGTCCTGTTGATCGGGAGGGGTCTGGCGTACCACAAAATGGAGGAAACGGACCTCCTACGGTCGAAACGGGGGTCCTGTTGATCGGGAGGGGTGTGGCGTACCACAAAACGGACGAAACAGACTTGTGTTGGAGCGCTACGGTCGAAACAGGGGTCCTGTTCATCGGGATGGGTGTGGCGTACCGCAAAACGGGACTCCACGGGATATTGTTCATCTCCACCGTCGACCCCCTCCAGTCTCCACGAGCTACCGTTCATCCACCGTCGACCTCCTACAGCCTCCACCTGCGACTGTTCATCCACGGGCTCCTGTTCATCCAGCCTCCACCGCGCGCTACTCCACCGGCTACTGTTCAACCAGCCCTCTACACGAGCTCCTGTTCAACCACCCCTCCATGGGCTACTGTTCATCCTGCCCTCCACGGGGTGGTCCTATTCATCTAGCCCTCCACGGGGTCCTGTTCATCCAGCCCCAACCGGTTCGATCGATCGGGGTCCTGTTCGTCCAGAGGCAACACCACGGGGTCTTGTTCATCCACCCCCACCGGGAACTGTTCATCCAAACCCCCCCTCCCCCGCAACGCTCACTGTTCATCCAGAGGCAGCATCGATCGGCTTCAGTTAGTAGCAGTAGCGAAGGAATCGCTCGATCGGGTTCAGTTAACAGCCATCGATCGATCGCTCGGGTTCAGTTAGAGTCCAACGCCTTGCTCGGGTTCAGTTAGAGCCAACGCCTCGCACACACGCATGTACGTGTACGAGAGAATTGCGCATCGCTCGGCTCCCGACCTCCCATCGTAACCGGGAACTCCCCGAAATTTTCCTCGACCTCGCTTCTACCACGGTTTTTTCGTCATGGACGGCCCAAAAAATGTCATGCAACTGCATCTCCGACCCTCCCAGGACGAAAAGCCCATTTTCTGTCATAATTTTTTGTCATAGAAGTAGGAGCTCACCACATCTATGATGATACCGGGTTTTGTCACAATTATCATCATAGAAGTGTCATATGTATGACAGAAAAAAAATTCGTTCGGCCCAAAATGTCACGGATGTGTCTTTTTTTGTAGTGGATGAAATGTAACAATTATTTTATTTTTAGTGTTGTTATTACTATATTGTGTCATTTTTCTTTTTTTACATAGATCGTCCCATGCAATGTGAGGTTGAAATTCAACAAGCTGACAGGAGACACTGTGACATTTGAGGCTCCTGGGGGGCCATACACTATGAAGGTTGACAAAGGACGCAATATGTCGCAGATTGGAGGAGATGGATGGGCCCGTTTCCTCGCCCGCATGCGTCTGACTGGTGGTGAGTTGATCAGCTTCTCCTTCAGAGCAGAAAGACCTAAGCTGGCTGTCATTTATCTCAACCTGGTGGAAGATGATGAAGATGACGAAGATGGTGAAGATGATGAAGATGATGAAGATAATGAGGACCCACTCGATGAGTATGATGAGAACCCACTTCATGAAGCCATCGTAGCTCAAAGAATGAGGCTGAGCGAGGAGGAGGTGTGTAACCTATGGGACATAATTCTGCCACGTGATGACTTTGTCGGGGTGCCATTCGTGACCCACCTGATAAGTACCATGGTCGATCGGCATGAAATGGTATGTTATACTGACTGTAGTAATTTGATGATATATATATATATATATATATATATATATATATATATATATATATATATATATATATATATATATACACGCTTTATTGTTATACTTACAAATGCAAATTATCCGATGATATGCTTAGTGAATCTGATGATATGATTAGTGTAGAGTCCAATGATATGCTTTATGGAATCTAGTCGATGATATGCTTTAGTGTAGAGTCTGATCACATGCTTATTAGTGTAGAATTCAAGGAACTATTAGTAGTGTAGATAATCCATATATACTTATTAGTAGAATTCATGCTTAATTAGTACAAATGCGTAGTACTGTGTCTTTTGATAGTGTAGAAATCTTATATCTTATCTATACATCTATCTATCTATACATCTATATCTATACATCTATACATCTGTACATATACATACATCTACTAATTACAGACTCCCAAGTAATTACCATGTTAATCAGTAATTAGGAGCCGTTCATCTGGTGGGACCAAATAATTACGTTGTAGATCCATCTCTACAACCGTTGGATGAAAGTTATCTCAATCCTCCTCTCACAAAGTCATGTTTCCCCCAACTAAATAAAGACCCCTCAAAAAAAAGAATAAAGATTCACGTTTATCTCCATCCTCCTCTCACAAAGTCATGTTTCCCCCAGCTGTCAAAAAAAAAAGTCATGTTTCCCCCAACTGAATAAAGATTCACGTTTCCTTTTGTCACTCTAGAGAAGATGGGAAACCGATCTCCTTGCCACCTCCTCTTGATAGGCGAGTAGTTCCAATCTGGTAAACCCATCTCCTTGCAACCTCCTCTTGACAGGCGAGTAGATTCAATCTCGATGTTATCCCGTTCCATAGGCATCCAATTGATCCCTGTGCTTCAGCTCAAAGGAGGAGTGGTTGCCTCATTGATCCCTTCTCCTTCGGCTCAAGGAGGAGTGGTTGCCCCTGCATCCCATGGCCTCTCCTCATCGTACGGTTTGTGTGCTGATTGATGCATCGAGGAAAAGATGGCCATCAAACACATGCGGATGAGTCAGATGATGCGTCCCCATGACCTCTCCTCATGGTAGGGTTTGTGTGCCCATTGATCCTGCAGGGAGCCTAGGGCAGAATTGCATCGAGGAACTGATGACAGTCAAACACATGCGGGTGAGTCTGCGGTCACTCTTCGTTCTCTCTCACATGCGCTTCTTTCCTGATGTTTTCTATGTATTCAGCCAAGATTAACGATGCGACCCAGCTTGCCTTTCTATTGTTTGCTAATCCCATCAATTACCTGACCACGTTCCAATCTGCTATGGCTTGCTTAATTAAGGATGTGCATATGTAGAAGAACAGCCCTGGTTGCCACTCTTCCTCCTTCCATCCGTGAACACGTACGTGTACGTGCTGCGATGCGTAGGCCACCTGCCTGTTACCCAGCAGCCATCGCCGTGGTACTCCAGCTGCGGTGCGTCCACCCATGTGTGTGTTTGCCGTGCTGCGAGAAGTACATCTAGAGCAGCTCGCTGGAGAAGCTGGTCACCCACTTTGTCAGGTACTCTCAGTCTCAGCTCAGCCGTCGACATATCTGAACAGGGAGAAGAATAACATGACAACGTCCATCGCCGTCCCTCCCAGGATCAGCTTATTCAACCTGAAGTGGCATCCACGTTGGAATTGACAAATTAAAAAGATCCAATCAAACTCTCTCCCCGATTCCCTTCTCTTCAACCTTTAAATACCCAATGCCTCCGTAATTCAACCCGGCCCCCCTTTTTTTAGGTTTATCAATGAATCAATTTGAAGCTTGGTAGTGCATGGGACAAAGTGTACAGAAGCTGTCGTTAATGAGGATGCAGAGGTTTCCTCGAACAGCCCATCCCGTATGTACACAAAGAACTTTGTTTTTAATTTTTTTTATGACCATGATCGGGCTCAGGCGTACGGCAATCGTCTCTATCTCCTTCTACAAAGGTTGTCCTAAAAACATCATTCGGCAAGTTCAACTTTAGATGTCGCGCGCCCTAGCAGCCGTTGTTCATGTCCAGCTAATCCACCATGCACGGCCTCAATTGTCCACCGTTCTCACCCTCTGATCGGATTCCAACACCAGCGCATCCTGCAGTCCCGACTTCTTGCTATTTGGTTCCACCACAAGCAGATTTATGGTAGGACCATCTAATCCATGACGTTCCTTGAGCATTTGTTCAAAACTTTACTTGGGTGTGTGGAGACCAAGGTTTTGGTTACCGGTCGAAATTTCGAGATTTCCCGTGGTTACCGCGTATTTCCGTGCCCCTCGGTAAATCCACGTACCAAGCAAAAAATACCAGTTTTTTGAATTATTTGAATTTAAACACTCGATTTGTAGTAAAGTACGTAGGATCTAATTAATGTCATGAGAGTTGGTTCTGGCGTGTTGGTAGCAACGTAGTTCCTGTTTTAAGAGGTCTTTGGTTCAAATATTCGTTTATTAACTTATTTGAATTCAAAATTCAACTATAAAATTCGTTCGAAATATTCTCGGTATTTCTCGGTAACCATGGTAACCGCGTTTACCAGTCCCCCTCGGTAAAAATGCCTCATTCGGTAACCAAAACCTTGGTGGAGACTGGACTTTGTCGCACGAGACCAACTATGGAGAATGAGCAGGTGGCCGCGTGATGTTCGTACAACTGTTGATTCTAAGGAAATTGTGCCAACTAGAAAACAGCAATAACGAGGCTGGACTGCTGGAGTGAAAGGCGATTGGCTACGGTTTTTCGACTTTAATTTATCTGAAATTTGGTGAGTCACAGGAGCCAATGGATTGAATTGATTACCTTTGTCTATCTTATCAATATTTAATCTTGGGTTTCCTTGATTTTAAAGTACATGGATGTGCATGATTGAGTAATTGTCCTAATGGTAAAAACCATATATCATGGTACAATATTTATATCCTTCAAATTATATATGAAGATAAAGCCACACTTTGGTTTGAAGAACTCATGCAGGTTTTTATTCTAATATGTATAATTATTAAAGCACATACCCCGGAGTTCAAATATATGCAGGGTCTGTGCATACATAACTCTCTTCGCAGGTACTTCCCAGCTAGGTAATGTCCAATTCTCCTATATCATTTTTTCCCAATATAGTGTTAGTTGACCTCCTATCAAGCCATTGGCCATTGATAGGCCGTGAAACAAATAACAATTAAATATGTCCGAGCAATAAACTACTTGGTTGTGGCATGACGCATGAGGCTTAGCATCAAAATATGCCATGTACTGTCACACCCTAGCTAGTCATGCATTAGAGTGTTGCATCATGTTTACTCTTTCATCAGAAACTTGAAATGGGGATCTGTGAAACCCTCAGAATCATTTTGAAAATGACCCAAATAAAAATTTCTCCAAAAGGGTCCAAGAAAATGCTCATGTTGCTCTCTGAAAATATTGGGCAGAGATAAAAATCAAACCAATATTTTTAAGAGCTCATAGGTATTTATTTTGGGCATTTGGAATTAATGCATAAATACTTGCTTTGGAAATATATTAATTATATATATTAATATATGTCCAAATATTATGCCATTTATAAAGGAGCTCTGAAATAATATATCTAGCCCCTGCAAAAATTGGCATAAGTTAAATAAATGATTTAATATATTATTTAAATCAAAACAAATGTCAGAAATTAGAAAACAGAAAAATAAATAAAGGGAGAAACTTACCTCGGCTCCTCCCTGTGCAGCCCAGCCAGCTGGCCGGCCCAGCCAGCAGCCGGCCCAGCCCACCTCCCTCCTCTGTCGTCTTCGTCCTCGACAGAGGGAGGGGAGTGTGGCCGGCGCGCGCGCGCGCCACCGTGCCACGCCACCTCTCTCCCTGCTTGCCTGCCCTCCCCTCCTCGCTCGATGCCCCGGACGACGCCACGCCTCCCCCCCTGCTCTCTCTCACTCGCCCTCGGCTCTTCCCTCCTCTCCCTCGCTCTCTCTCTCTCACGGCCGACGCCATAGCAGCCGTCTCCGGCCACCCCTCGCTCCCACGACTAGCTCAGAAGCTCCGCCACAACCCCCTCTTCCTCCCCACCGCTCCACGGGCCTCCGGAAGCCCTGCATCGCCGCCACGTCGCCGTTCCCCTCTTCGGGCTCCGACCATCAACGCCGTCGAATTCGCCGTCTCCAGCGCGTCTCCGAGCCCGCTTCGACGCCCACTGCAACCGCGGTGAGCCCCCGAGTCGTTTCCCCCTTCTCCCCTGGTCTCTTTCGACCTCTAGGCCTTAGCCCCACCTGGGCCGAGAGCTCCACGCCGCCGGCGATGTCGCCGTCGTGGCCACGGTCACCGTAGCGCCCAACCGAGCACACTATCGTGCTCCACGCCTCACTAGGAGCACGCAGCACGCACCAACGCCTCCCCAAACACCCTGCAACGCCGACTCCGACCGCACCCGAACTCCGGCCGCCGCTCACGAGCTCGCCGTCGACGGTACCGGCCACCCCAGGCTCGGCCACCACCACCGTTCGACGCGCGGGAGCAAGAGCTCTCCAACGAGCCCAAGCACGGCCTCGCCCGTGCCCTGTAGCGCGATTCCGCATCGCGCCGCCGCCTCGGGCCTCGCCGGCGTCACGTCGCCGGTGGGTTTGACCCACTTTGACCACGGCAGGACCCCCTGAGTCCCTGACAGGTGGGCCCAGCCCTGTAGCTAATTAGGATTAGCGCTAACCACTGTTAGTTAACCCCCTGACACTGACCAGTGGGCCCCAGCGCCACTAATCCCTAATTAGGATTAATTTAACCCTGTTAAACCCCCCCTGTCACTGACGTGTGGCCCCCACACGTCAGGTTTGACCCCAGCCAGCCGCAGTTGACTACTGACGTCATGCTGACGTCATGCTGGCGCAATAATTATAATTTCTGGATTTAATTTAAATTAGGAAATTCCAGAATATTATTTAAACTTCAAAAATTCATAACTTTTATTCTGTAACTCCAAATTGGACAAATTATATATGAAAAATGATCAGAAAAATCCAATCTATCCATCTGTACTATTTTCATGCATGATCAAACAAGTTAAAGTGATGTTTTAAGCAGAACAAGGAAAAGCACTTTAAAAGGCCATGTTTGAGTTTGAAATTTGAATCTTTGATTCAAATTTGTTCAAACCCTTCTGGTTTTAGTTGCATTAGCCCAACACACTCATATTGCCATGTTTCATGCATGCATCATTTTGTTGCACATTGTTTGGTAATGGTTGTGTATCGATGTCCTTTGCGACAGGTTCTGCCTCCGAGGAGTACCGTGATTACCCTAACGAAGAACCGTATCAGTGCATCGAACCATCAGGCAAGCAACCAACCATTTGATCATATCGATACAATCCCATGTTCTCGCTCCTGCTCTCTTTTACTGCATTAAGACAACGCGATCCAAACTGCTGTGTGCTACGGTAGTTGAACCCATTTCCTCTGCATGACCTGTCATTGCCACAGTAACTAGATGAAACCCACTAGCATGTGTAGGAGTTGATTGAGCCCTATGTATGTGTTGTTCCTACCTTGCTATGCCTGCTATGCTTAGAGTCGTGTCAGGTCTGGTTCATCTGGGTGATGGGCTAGAGTGAAATGATTATGTCGGTAATGAGAGTGGTGTGGTGAACACGATTTGGTAAAGGTATCGATGAGAGGCCATGTAGGAGTACATGGTGGGTTGTTTCATTGAAGCCGACCTTAAGCACTGAGATCTGTATGTGTGATTTAAGAATCAGCTACTACCATGCATTGGGCCCGAAACCAATGGACCCTCTCGGCTTCTTATTCACCCTAGTTCTCCGTCCAGGAGTTGCAAGTAGTTTCTGGTGTTTGTAGCCTACTGGAGGCCGTGGACAGCGCTGACCGTAGGGGTGGGCTATGATGCGGTAGGTACGTGGCACGGTATACCGAATACCCGTTAGGTATCTCGGGAACCCTGTTCACATCGTTCGGGGCCGTATGGGAAACCTCGGCCGGACTCCCTGCGGATGGAACCTGGATAGGCGATAAACCTGGACTAGAGGCTTAGGTGATTAGGTAGGTCGTGGCCGACACCCACGTTGGGCTTCCGCTTGAAGGTTGCCGAGTACATGTCGTGTAAATGACGGTAAGTGGTGAGAGCGTGTATGAAGGAGTACACCCCTGCAGGGTTAACATGATCTATTCGAATAGCCGCGTCCGCGGTAAAGGACTACTTGGTTGCCTATACAGTTCATAGACAAGTAAATGGAAACTACTAAAAGCCTCAAGATAAGTGTGAGTGCCGAGGATGGCTCTTCCGTAGGAAGACGGAGGTGGATCCTCGGTAGTGTATTGAAGTGGTGAGTAGTGGACTCGTGTGCGCAAAACCATTTCAAGTTGGAGTATCGTAGGATAGCCTAGCCAAGAGTCAAAGCTGGCTTGCTGCAATAACTCCACCAACCCTTCTTGATACTATGCATGTATGTAGGATCTGATGTAAGTCTTGCTGAGTACCTTTGTACTCATGTTGCTATAATCTACATTTTTACAGAAGACGCTGCAACCCCTTCTGATGGGTTCTATGTAGACGTTGACATCAACGAGTAGGCTAAGGACCCAGGTGGTGACCCTGAGCTTGTGAAGGACCACGTAGTATAGAGGCTTTCCAAGCCTCTTTTGTTTTACTAGTTGTCTGTACTCAGACAAGTTACTTCCGCTGCTGGTTTGTATGACTGTATGACTTGTATGTGGGGTCGTGAGACCCGTACCTTTGTGTATGTTATGTATGGCTCACTGAGCCTTAAATAAAGTACTTGTGTCATAGAGTCATGTTGTGATGCTTCGTTGTATTTGCACATATCGAGCATATTGTGTGTATAATTGAAATGCTTGGTATGTGTGGGATCTGACTATCTAGTTGTTTATCTTTAGTAGCCTCTCTTACCGGGAAATGTCTCCTAGTGTTACCGCTGAGCCATGGTAGCTTGCTACTGCTCTGGAACACTTAGGCTGGCCGGCATGTGTCCTTCTTCGTTCCTGTGTCTGTCCCTTCGGGGAAATGTCACGCTTTGAGTACCGGAGTCCTGTTAGCCCGCTACAGCCCGGTTTACCGGAGTCCTGCTAGCCCAGTGCTACAGCCCGGACCCACTTGCTGATGACCGACACGTTCGAAGCTGGGTCATGGATGCCTGTCCCTGTAAGTCTGTGCCACTTTGGGTTTACGACTAGTCATGTCATCCCGGGCTCTTTATCATATGGATGCTAGCGACACTATCATATACGTGAGCCAAAAGGCGCAAACGGTCCCGGGCAAAGGTAAGGCGACACCCGTGGGAACACCGTGCGTGAGGCCGCAAAGTGATATGAAGTGTTACCGGCTAGATCGATGTGACATCGAGTCGGGGTCCTGACAACGTTGGCATCAGAGCCGGACTGCCTGTAGGTTCTTCAAGCCAAACTGGTCGATGTTGAGTCTAGAAATTCTTTAGTTATATGTAGGGGAATTGTTTGTGGGTTGGAACGTAAGGCTCTTTTTACTTCTCTATCTTATGACATTCTGATCTGAGTCAGTCCATTCTTCTACCGGGGGTTAAGGAATTAGGATATGTTCTCTCTATCAGGATCACGTGTTACTAATCAGTAGTACCTTATAAGTTTGATGGATACAAGCCTAGTTCAGTTCTACTACCACATTATGTTGTTAGAATGGTTTCAGAACTTTGATATGATGATGTTGAGTGTGTACGAAATCCTTTGTCAAATGTCTCAAAATCCTTTTTGAGCATTTACAGCTGTTATGCTGCCGAAATTTTGCTAGAAATTCTAATGCCTTTGCATTATGATTGTGCTTTCAGATGGCCACTCGCGACCTCAATCAAGTGGTTCGCCTGACTCGATGCCTAGATGTACCCGGCCATACTGCCAAGTTGGTCAGGGTAATGACTGAGGCTGGATACCGCTGGTATCCTGAGTACACGGTCGAAGAGCAATTCCGAGACTTTAATCAAAGCCAGTATCTCTGCACTGTCAGGATATTTCCATCTTATCCTGGATCCACCGAGCCCCTTCACTGCTCCTATGGACTCGGGGTTACTATTGAGATGGCTGTGCAGGATGCCGCCTACTCTATGATGACCATTATGCGAGTCAGATCTGGTATATTTCGGGACTCTGATTTCCGGTATATGCCAGGATCACTTCCGGGAGCACAAGGTTATCTCCAAGCTATCTATGCTGACCCCACTCAGGAGGATTCACGGACTCGCACCACTGCTGAGATGCTCGAGGATAAGGACCGTGAAAATCGGGCCTTAAGGTTAGAGCTCTTCAATACCCGTGCTGACCACTGGGCCACTTTGACTCGGTTCGCACCGGCGGTGCAAGCTGGATATTCAGATATGCGCGATCTCTACCCTGTGAGATCTGCTCTGCCAGACGTGATGGTTTGGCGTGATGTAGGAGGCATCACCCCACCTCGCGGTCCCCGCAGTCCACCGTCTGTTGGTCCAAGGCCTCATCCTAGCCCCTATGGTCCACAGGCTCCGCGAGATCGTCTGTTTCCGGATGATCATGTTGAGCTTCCAGGCTATGGAGGTGACTTCTACGAGGACTACTACGGGTCGGTCTGAGTTAGTGGTAGTATCACTAGTTCGCACTAGCTGTGTCTTCTATCGTCCCGCGTGACTCGTGGGATATGACCTAGTTTGTACTCTTTCCGGAGGTGTAGAAAAATAATGTATAGGAGCTTGGAATGCCTCCGATGAGATGTAATCCTCTTTTCACCGTAATAGTACTTTGTTTGGTCTTGTACTAAACCCTGTATGGTGTGTATGACGATGGAATAAAGAAGCAGTTTCTGTATCTACCATGTCATACGGATGATCATCTTGCATTTCGAGTTATCCCTTACATTTTTATCCTATGTCGGAATCTTATCATCCTGACTAAATCATTGTCTTGTTTACCTAGGATGGTCAACACGCGCGCTAACCCTGCTTCTCAAGAGCAGGCAGAAGGCAGTGAAGGCAGGAATGAAAATCTGCCTCATCCTCCTTCACTAGCCGAGGTTATGATGGAAGCTGAGAGAAACAAGCGGGAGACCAACCGTTTGTTGGAGCGTATTGAACAGAATACAGCACACCATCAGAGGACTAACGTGGTGTCACTCAGTGATTTCATCAAATTACATCCACCCACGTTCCACCACTCCGTCGAGCCTCTCGACGCTGATGACTGGCTTCGCAGTATTGCTCACAAACTGCGTTCCGCGCTGGTAGCGGAGGCTGACAAGGTCACCTTTGCTGCATATCATCTTGAAGGCCCCGCCAGTCTATGGTGGGAGAATTATGGAGCTATGCGCCCAGCGGGCCATGTCACTACTTGGGCTGAGTTCAGTGAGGCTTTCCGTGAACATCACATTCCGGAGGGTCTCATGGACCGTAAACGTGAAGAATTTTGCAGTTTCACCCAAGGCCGACTTTCTGTGGATGTTTACAGCAGGGAGTTTGGTAATCTCGCACGATATGCAACTGAGGAAGTGTCTACTGACGCCAAGAAGCAAGCAAGGTTCCGTAAGGGCCTTAGTCCTGAGCTTCGCCGCGACCTCCGTCTGCATGAGTGCACATCTTTTCAGAAACTTGTCAACAAAGCCATCAGTGCTGAAACTGGTCAGACTGACTATGACACAACACGCAAGCATGGCCGTGATATGGGTTCCTCATCCGGTGCTGGTCCTCAGAAGCGCCGCGTGTGGGTGCCCAACACCGCCCTTCCACCCAGGTTCACACCGAGGCCATCTTTCCAGGCGCCTCGCCCTGTTCAACAGTCTGCACCGGCCAAGCCCTATGGGGGTCCAACTAACAATGCTCCTCCACGTACCAGTTCCGTGACTTGTTTCAAGTGTGGGGAATCTGGTCACTATATGCGTGAGTGTCCCCAGACCAACCCCAATCAATCTGCTAAAGCTGTTGGCCGTGGCAAGCCGACAGGAAAAATATTCCACGCCAAGCCGGTCACCGCTTCACGTGGCCATGTCAACTGTATCTCTGCCGAAGAAGCTCAAGAGGATCCCAACGTCGTTCTCGGTACGCTTCTTGTTAATTGCCATCCGGCATCTGTTCTTTTTGATACAGGAGCCTCTCATTCTTTTATATCTGAAAACTATGCTCGCTTGCATAACGTCGCATTCGGTGACATGCCAACCTCTATGGTAATTCAAACTCCGGGATCCAAGTGGCAAACTTCTAGAGTAAGCCATGGGAATGAAATCCAAGTCGACAGACTTGTTTTTCTCGCATCTTTGATAGCCCTTAAATCTTCAGATATTAATATCATTTTGGGTATGGACTGGATGTCAGCTCATCAAGCCAAAATTGATTGCTTCTCTAGGACTGTTCAACTCACCCATCCTTCGGGGAAGATAGTCAATGTCTTGACCCGAATAGCCAAGCGACAATTATATTCTCTTAACGCCAGCCCTTTGCCAGACCTTGAGGACGTGCCGGTAGTCTGTGACTTCCCGGATGTCTTCCCAGAGGAATTGCCAGGTGTTCCACCTGACAGGGATGTTGAGTTCGTAATAGATCTCATTCCAGGAACCGTTCCGATTGCTAGAAGACCCTATAAGATGGCACCCCTAGAACTAGCCGAGCTTAAGAAACAACTCGATGAGTCGTTGAAAAAGGGTTTCATCCGACCTAGCTCATCTCCGTGGGCTTGCCCCGTCCTCTTCGTCAAGAAGAAGGATGGTACGGACCGGATGGTTGTAGATTACCGACCTGTCAATTTGGTCACAATCAAGAACAAATATCCACTTCCCAGGATCAACGACCTGTACGATCAGCTCGCTGGATCCTCAGTCTTCTCCAAGATGGATTTGAGGTTGGGCTACCATCAAATAAAAATCAGAAACGGGGACATCCCTAAAACGGCCTTTGTTACTCGTTATGGCCAATACGAGTACACCGTCATGTCCTTCGGTTTAACCAACGCTCCAGCCACCTTTTCTCGGTTAATGAACTCAATCTTCATGGAGTATTTGGATAAATTCGTCGTAGTTTATCTCGATGATATACTCATCTACTCCAAGAACGAGGAAGAACATGCCGAACATTTAAGGCTAGTGTTGAAGAAACTTCGAGAGCATCGCCTTTATGCCAAATTTTCGAAATGTGAATTCTGGTTGTCAGAAGTGACCTATCTGGGTCATGTAATATCTGGTAAAGGTATTGCTGTTAACCCCGAGCGAGTTCAAGCCGTCCTTAATTGGACTCCACCTGAATCGGTCAAGCAAGTTCGGAGTTTTCTAGGCTTAGCGAGCTATTGTCGCCGCTTTGTCGAGAACTTCTCCAAGGTTGCCAAACCTCTAACCGAACTCCTCAAGAAAGATAAGAAGTTCGAGTGGACTCCACAATGTGAGCACAGCTTTCAGGAACTGAAAAGACGCCTGACCTCTGCTCCCGTACAGGTACCGCCAGACTTCTCCAAGGACTTTGTTATCTACTGCGACGCCTCGCGACAAGGACTAGGTTGCATTCTCATGCAAGATCGACACGTAATTGCCTACGCTTCACGGCAATTGCACCCACATGAGGAGAATTATCCTACTCATGATCTAGAGCTTGTAGCTGTAGTCTATGCACTTAAAACCTGGCGACATTACCTCCTCGGTAATCGTTGCGAAATATTCACTGATCACCAAAGCCTGAAGTACATCTTCACCCAACCGGATCTGAATCTCAGGCAAAGACGTTGGGTTGAATTGATCACAAACTTCGATTTAGGAATAACCTACACCCCAGGGAAAGCCAACGTCATGGCTGATGCGCTAAGTCGTAAATCTTATTGTAACAATCTGATGTTACAACAAAGTCAACCGCTTCTCCATGAGGAATTTCTGAAGCTTAACCTTCACATTGTTCCTCAAGGTTTTCTTTCCACCTTGGTGGCAAAACCTACCCTTACGGATCAGATTATCAAAGCACAAAAGGTAGATCCGGGAATCTCCCGCATCAAGAGAAACATTCAGAAAGGAATTGCGAATTGCTTCTCCATTAATGATCAAGGGGTCGTATACTTCGGGAATCGACTAGTGGTTCCCAAAGTGCGGAACCTGAGGCGTTTGATCCTTAAGGAAGCTCATGAATCCCCTCTCGCCATTCATCCCGGTAGTACTAAGATGTATCAGGATCTACGCCAGAGGTTCTGGTGGACTAGGATGAAGACAGAAATTGCTCAGTATATTGCTAATTGCGACGTTTGTCGTCGTGTAAAAGCAGAGCATCAACGGCCTGCTGGCACCCTTCAACCCTTAGCTATTCCTGAATGGAAATGGGATAAAATTGGTATGGATTTCATTACCGGTTTTCCCAGGACCAAGAGAGGGAATAATGCTATTTTCGTCGTGGTCGATCGTCTTTCCAAAGTAGCCCATTTCTTACCTGTTCGTGAGAGTATAACTGCTAGTCAGCTGGCAGACTTATACATCTCCCGAATAGTGTCCCTCCATGGTGTTCCTTTGGAAATTAACTCGGATCGAGGAAGTCTTTTCACCTCTCGATTTTGGGAAAGTTTTCAAAATGCTATGGGAACCCGTCTCTCCTTTAGCACCGCCTTCCACCCTCAGTCGAGCGGTCAAGTGGAACGCGTCAACCAAATTCTAGAAGACATGCTTCGAGCCTCTGTTATCTCATTCGGAATGGATTGGGAGAAGTGCCTTCCATTTGCCGAATTCGCTTACAACAACAGCTATCAATCTAGCTTGGGTAAAGCCCCTTTTGAAGTTCTCTATGGACGACGGTGTCGAACACCCCTTAACTTGTCAGAGACCGGGGAAAGACAATTCTTTGGCCCGGACATGATTCAGGAAGCAGAAGAACAAGTTCGTATCGTTCGTGAAAAGTTGAAAACAGCCCAATCCCGTCAAAAGAGTCAATATGACCGAAAACATAAGGCTATGACTTTCGAGGTTGACGAGAAAGCTTATCTTCGGGTCACCCCTCTGAAGGGAACCCATCGTTTCGGTATCAAAGGCAAATTGGCTCCTCGTTACATTGGACCTTTTCGCATTCTTGCCAAACGAGGAGAAGTTGCCTACCAGTTGGAACTACCTCCGCACCTCTCCAGAGTCCACGATGTCTTCCACGTTTCTCAGCTCAGGCGTTGCTTCTCGGATCCTATCCGTGGAGTGGACCACGAAACGCTTGATCTCCAGGATAATCTTACATATCGAGAGTACCCCGTTCGTATCCTCGATCAGGCCGAACGTATCACCCGACGTCAGAACATCAAGTTCCTCAAAGTACAATGGTCGCACCATTCTGAGGATGAAGCAACTTGGGAAAGGGAGGATCGTCTTCGACTCGAGTATCCCGCCTTCTTCCCGGAGGAACCCAAATCTCGGGACGAGATTCTTTTGAGTGGGGGTGAGTTGTCACACCCTAGCTAGTCATGCATTAGAGTGTTGCATCATGTTTACTCTTTCATCAGAAACTTGAAATGGGGATCTGTGAAACCCTCAGAATCATTTTGAAAATGACCCAAATAAAAATTTCTCCAAAAGGGTCCAAGAAAATGCTCATGTTGCTCTCTGAAAATATTGGGCAGAGATAAAAATCAAACCAATATTTTTAAGAGCTCATAGGTATTTATTTTGGGCATTTGGAATTAATGCATAAATACTTGCTTTGGAAATATATTAATTATATATATTAATATATGTCCAAATATTATGCCATTTATAAAGGAGCTCTGAAATAATATATCTAGCCCCTGCAAAAATTGGCATAAGTTAAATAAATGATTTAATATATTATTTAAATCAAAACAAATGTCAGAAATTAGAAAACAGAAAAATAAATAAAGGAAGAAACTTACCTGGGCTCCTCCCTGTGCAGCCCAGCCAGCTGGCCGGCCCAGCCAGCAGCCGGCCCAGCCCACCTCCCTCCTCTGTCGTCTTCGTACTCGACAGAGGGAGGGGAGTGTGGCCGGCGCGCGCGCGCGCCACCGCGCCACGCCACCTCTCTCCCTGCTTGCCTGCCCTCCCCTCCTCGCTCGATGCCCCGGACGACGCCACGCCTCCCCCCTGCTCTCTCTCACTCGCCCTCGGCTCTTCCCTCCTCTCCCTCGCTCTCTCTCTCACACGGCCGAACACCACCGTCGCCGCCGTTCGCCATAGCAGCCGTCTCCGGCCACCCCTCGCTCCCCCGACTAGCTCAGAAGCTCCGCCACAACCCCCTCTTCCTCCCCACCGCTCCACGGGCCTCCGGAAGCCCTGCATCGCCGCCACGTTGCCGTTCCCCTCTTCGGGCTCCGACCATCAACGCCGTCGAATTCGCCGTCTCCAGCGCGTCTCCGAGCCCGCTTCGACGCCCACTGCAACCGCGGTGAGCCCCCAAGTCGTTTCCCCCTTCTCCCCTGGTCTCTTTCGACCTCTAGGCCTTAGCCCCACCTGGGCCGAGAGCTCCACGCCACCGGCGATGTCGCCGTCGTGGCCACGGTCACCGTAGCGCCCAACCGAGCACACTATCGTGCTCCACGCCTCACTAGGAGCACGCAGCACGCACCAACGCCTCCCCAAACACCCTGCAACGCCGACTCCGACCGCACCCGAACTCCGGCCGCCACTCACGAGCTCGCCGTCGACGGTACCGGCCACCCCAGGCTCGGCCACCACCACCGTTCGACGCGCGGGAGCAACAGCTCTCCAACGAGCCCAAGCACGGCCTCGCCCGTGCCCTGTAGCGCGATTCCGCATCGCGCCGCCGCCTCGGGCCTCGCCGGCGTCACGTCGCCGGTGGGTTTGACCCACTTTGACCACGGCAGGACCCCCCTGAGTCCCTGACAGGTGGGCCCAGCCCTGTAGCTAATTAGGATTAGTGCTAACCACTGTTAGTTAACCCCCTGACACTGACCAGTGGGCCCCAGCGCCACTAATCCCTAATTAGGATTAATTTAACCCTGTTAAACCCCCCCTGTCACTGACGTGTGGCCCCCACACGTCAGGTTTGACCCCAGCCAGCCGCAGTTGACTACTGACGTCATGCTGACGTCATGCTGGCGCAATAATTATAATTTCTGGATTTAATTTAAATCAGGAAATTCCAGAATATTATTTAAACTTCAAAAATTCATAACTTTTATTCTGTAACTCCAAATTGGACAAATTATATATGAAAAATGATCAGAAAAATCCAATCTATCCATCTGTACTATTTTCATGCATGATCAAACAAGTTAAAGTGATGTTTTAAGCAGAACAAGGAAAAGCACTTTAAAAGGCCATGTTTGAGTTTGAAATTTGAATCTTTGATTCAAATTTGTTCAAACCCTTCTGGTTTTAGTTGCATTAGCCCAACACACTCATATTGCCATGTTTCATGCATGCATCATTTTGTTGCACATTGTTTAGTAATGGTTGTGTATCGATGTCCTTTGCGACAGGTTCTGCCTCCAAGGAGTACCGTGATTACCCTAACGAAGAACCGTATCAGTGCATCGAACCATCAGGCAAGCAACCAACCATTTGATCATATCGATACAATCCCATGTTCTCGCTCCTGCTCTCTTTTACTGCATTAAGACAACGCGATCCAAACTGCTGTGTGCTACGGTAGTTGAACCCATTTCCTCTGCATGACCTGTCATTGCCACAGTAACTAGATGAAACCCACTAGCATGTGTAGGAGTTGATTGAGCCCTATGTATGTGTTGTTCCTACCTTGCTATGCCTGCTATGCTTAGAGTCGTGTCAGGTCTGGTTCATCTGGGTGATGGGCTAGAGTGAAATGATTATGTCGGTAATGAGAGTGGTGTGGTGAACACGATTTGGTAAAGGTATCGATGAGAGGCCATGTAGGAGTACATGGTGGGTTGTTTCATTGAAGCCGACCTTAAGCACTGAGATCTGTATGTGTGATTTAAGAATCAGCTACTACCATGCATTGGGCCCGAAACCAATGGACCCTCTCGGCTTCTTATTCACCCTAGTTCTCCGTCCAGGAGTTGCAAGTAGTTTCTGGTGTTTGTAGCCTACTGGAGGCTGTGGACAGCGCTGACCGTAGGGGTGGGCTGTGATGCGGTAGGTACGTGGCCGGGTGTACCGAATACCCGTTAGGTATCTCGGGAACCCTGTTCACATCGTTCGGGGCCGTATGGGAAACCTCGGCCGGACTCCCTGCGGATGGAACCTGAATAGGCGATAAACCTGGACTGGAGGCTTAGGTGATTAGGTAGGTCGTGGCCGACACCCACGTTGGGCTTCCGCTTGAAGGTTGCCGAGTACATGTCGTGTAAACGACGGTAAGTGGTGAGAGCGGGTATGAAGAAGTACCCCCTGCAGGGTTAACATGATCTATTCGAATAGCCGCGTCCGCGGTAAAGGACTACTTGGTTGCCTATACAGTTCATAGACAAGTAAATGGAAACTACTAAAAGCCTCAAGATAAGTGTGAGTGCCGAGGATGGCTCCTCCGTAGGAGGACGGAGGTGGATCCTCGGTAGTGTATTGAAGTGGTGAATAGTGGACTCGTGTGCGCAAAACTATTTCAAGTTGAAGTATCGTAGGATAGCCTAGCCAAGAGTCAAAGCTGGCTTGCTGCAATAACTCCACCAACCCTTCTTGATACTATGCATATATGTAGGATCTGATGTAAGTCTTGCTGAGTACCTTTGTACTCATGTTGCTATAATCTACATTTTTACAGAAGACGCTGCAACCCCTTCTGATGGGTTCTATGTAGACGTTGACATCAACGAGTAGGCTAAAGACCCAGGTGGTGACCCTGAGCTTGTGAAGGACCACATAGTATAGCCAGAGACTTTCCAAGCCTCTTTTATTTTACTAGTTGTCTGTACTCAGACAAGTTACTTCCGCTGCTGGCTTGTATGATTGTATGACTTGTATGTTGGGTTGTGAGACCCGTACCTTTGTGTGTATGTTATGTATGGCTCACTGAGCCCTAAATAAAGTACTTGTGTCGTAGAGTCATGTTGTGATGCTTCATTGTATTTGCACATATCGAGCATATTGTGTGTATGACTGAAATGCTTGGTATGTGTGGGATCTGACTATCTAGTTGTTTATCTTTAGTAGCCTCTCTTACCGGGAAATGTCTCCTAGTGTTACCGCTGAGCCATGGTAGCTTGCTACTGCTCTGGAACACTTAGGCTGGCCGGCATGTGTCCTTCTTCGTTCCTGTGTCTGTCCCTTCGGGGAAATGTCACGCTTTGAGTACCGGAGTCCTGTTAGCCCGCTACAGCCCGGTTTACCGGAGTCCTGCTAGCCCAGTGCTACAGCCCGGACCCACTTGCTGATGACCGACACGTTCGAAGCTGGGTCATGGATGCCTGTCCCTGTAAGTCTGTGCCACTTTGGGTTTACGACTAGTCATGTTAGCCCGGGCTCTTTATCATATGGATGCTAGCGACACTATCATATACGTGAGCCAAAAGGCGCAAACGGTCCCGGGCAAAGGTAAGGCGACACCCGTGGGAACACCGTGCGTGAGGCCGCAAAGTGATATGAAGTGTTACCGGCTAGATCGATGTGACATCGAGTCGGGGTCCTGACATGTACTAACTTAGTAATTCCCTATATGTAATTAATTTCATACTTTTTAATGATCATGTGATGTATTAAATCAATATTTTGGTCTATTTCTTTTCATACAAAGATTTTGATCTCTACTTTAGAAAAAAAAGGTTAAAGAAGTAAAGGTCAATCTCAAGATTGCAGTGTTAATTGCATACATTGTGAACCAGATGGGCCTTTTGAATTTGGTTGCCTGATGTTTGGGCTTTTTGGTCTAATATGTGTCCGCTATGTAATATGGATAAATGTTAAACATTTATGATTGGTAAGAAAGTGCCATCACGACCAAATTTTCAAATGATATTTTACTTAAGCTTTGAGAGTTTTGGTTCCATTTTTGACTGGCATAGCACACACCCTGGGACTCGAGATTAGACAAAATATTATTTCATATGTGATTAGCTTTGGTTAATATTTGGTTATCAATAGAATAATTCAATCCATTACTCGATAGATAATGGAAGGGGAGACAGCATAATAATGGTTTTGACGTATTTTTTATGGCCTCTCATTGTCGTTCCAGGAAATTTTCTGTCTGAATGTGCAACGCACTGAATGGCATCGGTACTATTTTTACTGGTGTTTCTCGCATAATGTGATTTTGCATGCTCTCTTTACTAAGTTCATTTATTTTGTCATCCGGGTAGCAGCTCTCGGATAGGCGTTATCACATGTATGCCTCTTTGTCAAGTTTGATACATGAGTAAAATAAATGCCTCACAAGAAAAAGTGGTAACACAGTCTTAAACCTAGGCTCTCATGTCCAGGACAACATAAGAACAGTTTGTATGGTTTATATAAAATTCCTGTCATTTCTTTTAAAAAAAGATGAGGATGTAATATCTACAATGAAAAGAGGAAGATTAAATATTTTTTGCTATGTTGACTCTTTGACGGCAAAAGTTGAAGGAATTTAATCTCTGATGGTATGATAAATTCCATGGAGTTTTAATGCAAAGTTTGTGGTGCATATGTTGAAATTACAGGAAAACTGAGTTACAGAAGAAAAAAATTGTTGTCTCATTAGTTGTCACAGTACAAATAATTATGTTCCCGCAGCTCTCAGTCAACTCTGGTTTGGTATGCAAGAATTAATAGCTCTACAAATTCTTAATGGTCTCTTTGAGTTCCACATACATTAGCAAAAGATCAACTAAATAAATAACTTTTGACTGATTTGTCATCCTCAAAACTAACAATCAATCATAGGAGTACTCTCCTATTTCCCTTTTTCTGTATGGGTGACCTTCTTGGTCTGTGAGTTCCTGATGTCACTTCAGTATATATTTAACCCACGGCTACAACAAAGTAGGAATTCTACATGAAAAGAATCATGTTACAACTATATTTGGTTCTCTTATAACAATACCGTATATGTAACTGATTTAGAAGCTATTATTCTCATTTGCGGTGCCCATAATATGTTCTGGGTTATTTGCATTTTTTTGTTGATAAAATTGCATCTTTCTAATATTGAATTCACAAATAAGGAAATTCCTGTAATGATATTATTTATTTTTACCTACATGTTTTGACCCTCATGGACTTTAAGTTTTTTATGGTAACCCGTGCATTTGCACGGGTTGACGACTAGTATTTACTAATTGTAGGCACCATTAAAGCCTTCTCATTAATCCACATCTACAAAATTAATTACACCGTTGGATTAAATAATTAACGCAGAGATAAAAAGAAAACTGGCATAACACAATGGTCCAAAAAAGAGTCCTGACACGTTCAACGTTGCTGTGAAAAAAAGAAAACATCCATCGTTGCCATAAAAAAGATATCCTCTCCAACAAAAAAGATATCCTCCTTCCATAAAAACTCTAGCAATGTAAAAGAAAAAACATAACATTTTCTCCCGTGAAAAAAAACATCCATCGGTTCAAAAAATATATTCACGTTGGTAGGTGAAGATTTCTTTTCCCTCACTAAGATATGCTGAACGTAACATGTGATTTAAGTCAAAATTGATAAGTTAAAAAAAGCAAGTCCATAATGAGCGCTTTGGCATGTGTCTGCACGCTAAAATTAGGGAGTCCATGTATGGTACGATTTGTCATCCGCCAAAAAAAAAAAAGATACGCTACAAGTCATACGTGATACAAGTCCAACACATGGTAAGTTAAAACGCAGGTTCAAGAGTCTGTCTATGCTACAACTCATACGTGCATACGTGATTTATGTCCAAGGTGATACGTTTATATTTAAGAAAAAGATCGAACAAAGAGTACTACTCATACGTGTAGAGAGAAATATGTCCATGCATAAAGGCATGTGTACAAAATGAATACAAGGTCCCATGCAAAAAAAAAATAAGGGCAATGTGTACAGCCATTTTTTTAGCATAGCACAATCAAAGTCGCTCATATACACGAGTATATACTCATCCTCCTATGAATGCACACACACACACGCACCCTACCCCTATGAGCACCTCCTATAAACTGAGCCGGCATATTATCTTGAGATTAACGTTGTCCCTATGGACACCTACGTTGTCGATGGGAATGACTCCTCCCATTGAACGGACATCTCCTGAAGGTTCGAAAAAATCCGGAAAAATGCGAGCATCAATGTCAAGGCTAGGACATGAATTTTGGTGGGTCGGGCATAACACACTGTCCCCTAACCATCCAATCACAAGATGGTTCGCCGTGTACCGCCATTAAAACATGGCTTCAAGAAAAAAAAATAAGGGTGTTCTCCTGTAACGACAAACATGATTAATTCACCAACTAGATATTGCATTGTGTGAAACTTTTATGTGCATATAGAAACAAAGAATGGACACATAGAAAGTGGTAGAGATTTGATCGGATAGGAAAGCACTACATATTTTTTAAGGAACCTTTTTCCATGGTTTAAGGAATTTAATTTGTGAATTTATATTTGACTAGAGATTCTTTCAGTCTTCTCAATTTCCATGCCCAATCACAATGGACGATGCTCTAAAGGAGGTGCGTCGATGGTTCACTAACGGAGAGCAACTCAAACTCTGCTAATTCCGTTCCTCAATCCTATTTGTCCAACGATATACTGCTTTCCGTAATGTGCATGCGATTTGTGTATTAAATGCTTCTTTAGAGACGCAGATTGCTAATACGTATTTGCATATATACTATGTCTATGAATGTCTATTTTTGTGATTATAACAAAGAAAAAGTTAGTAATTAAAACATCATATATATTACTATTGTACAGTAAACTGGATGTATCATGCGCCACAAAGATTCATGTAAACACATCATTGTCTATGTGAAATATTGATGGCGAATATAAAAAATCCATCCATGTGAGTCATAAAAGAAATTGTTGGTTGAGGCAAGAACGTCTAATCTTAATAATCTATGCTATAATGAGAATATACAACAATCTATATTTTAATATGTATATTATTTGATATGATATTACGTCTGTTGATAGAAAGCCGTGCATGCATGTGTCCATTATTGTGTGTATAGAAACAACTCTATATTTTTAAGTAGGGTATAAGAAAGGAAGATATATGCTAAAATAGTCGAAGCAATGTACCTCCGCTTGATCCTATGTCCAACCGAGGTACACATGCATGTGTTATTATAATAATGAACATCACAATATTCATTTTATTGGATCCAAACATTCTAATCACAAAAAAGTCAAAACAATGTAGCTTCGTTACACCCTATGTCCAACCAAGGCACACATGCATGTGTTATAATAATAATCTACATCAACATATTCTTATTATTGTTTGACATTTTGAATTTTTACAAATTAGTTATATAAAATATTAAATTTTCTAGCCCGTGCAGTTGCACGGGTTGACGACTAGTCTATACTTAATAGAAATATATTTGCAAGAGTATGTGTGAGGCTATTTATTAATTGATATGTTTTTCTTATTTAGAAATTGCCAAAGAACCTATCTGTGAGTTGTGGTATCGATCCTGATGAAGAAGGCTCAGCTGGACTATGCCTTACCGCAAGGGGCTCCGTCACCACCTGTACTTACCGCATGGACACAGACGGTCACACACACTTAAACTCGGTTGGGTGGAAGAGATTCCTCGTTGGCAAGAATCTTCGTGTTGGACAGGCCATCCTAATTACTATCAGGAACACCCACTGCCCAGGCTTGAGGATGATGATCGTCGTCGATATCATCTAACTAGAACTACATATGTGTGTGTGGCTATATCATCTAGTACTACATTTGATGGTCGTCGTCGATATCATGTAGAACTACATATGATGATCGTCATCGATATCTTCTAAAACTATATATGATGATCGTCATCGATATCACCTTGTACTGCTTGAGGATGCATATGATGATCGTTATCGAGTAATTTGGAACGGAGGTAGTACTACCTAGTACCTATAATGCTTTATGAAATTGATATCTAGGAGTACCTAGTATCTGGAAATTGCAGTTTATTGAAACTGAAACTAGGTAGGAACGGGGAAAATGATGAAACACATAGCAGTAGTGCGGGGCTAGGAAAGTGCTACAACTAAGTAATAGTAGCATGTTCTAGAAAAGCGCTGCTGATATAGTAAATAGTAGTAGCGCGGGTGCAAACCGCGCTACTACTAACAATTAGCTGTAGCGCCTTATTGGTAGCGCGGCTACCCGCGCTGCTGATAGCCTCAAAACCCGCACTACTACTAGGGTTTTCCCTAGTGGTGTAATGATATGACTTTGTCTACTTTGATTGAAAACAATAATGAATCTATGGATGTGAATTTTGTTGGTAGGGACAATTTTGGTAATAACGCATACAGAGGTAATTTTAATTCTAGGAAATTTCCAAGTAATTCCTCTAATAATAATGGTAATTCCTACAACAATTCTTATGAAAATTATAATAAGATGCCCTCTGATTTTGAGAATAATGTTAAAGAATTTATTAGTTCACAAAAGAATTTCAATGCTTTCATTGAAGAAAAACTGCTTAAGATTCATGATTTGGCTAGGAACGTGGATAAAATTTCTCTTGATGTTGATTCTTTGAAACTTAGATCTATTCCACCTAAGCATGATATCAATAAGTCTCTCAAAGCCATGAGAATTTCCATTGATGAGTGCAATGAAAGAACTGATAAGATGCGTGCTAAGAAAGATTGGTTTATAAAAGCATGTTCTTCTAGTTTCTATGAAAATAAAGATGAAGATCTTGAATCTTTGTTTTCCAATGTTAATCTTGATAAAGATGGGACTGGAGATGAGTCAACTTTAGTTAGAAGGCGTCCCAATGATTCGGAGTTTTTAGATCTTGATGCAAAATTGATAAAAGTGGGTTGCAGAGGTCAAAACTTTAAGTAGCAATGAACCCACTCTTTTGGATTTCAAGGAATTTAATCTATCTATCTATCTTTACCTATACTAATTACAGACTCCCAAGAAATTACCACATTAATCAGAAAATTAGAGCCGTTAATCTGGTGGGACCATGTTATTACGGTGTAGATTAATCCATATAATTTCCACATTAATCATAATAATCTGGAAAAAAGTTTAAAATGAAGATCTTATTTATAGATGGCATAAGAGATAAAAAAGCCCCCCGTACATGCCAAAGGAGATTGGATCCTGTTTTTAAAAAAATGGATCCTATTTTAAAGAAAAGATTGGATCCTAATTTTACTCCACCGTCTCCTATCTCTCTCTCCCTATGATAGAAAAGAAAGTCTTCAACCGTCCCTTCCCCTCTTCATCCTCTCCACACGTGAAAACAAAACAAATGGTTACTCCGTCCCTTCCTCTCTATTCCTTTCCTTTTCACCTCTCCCTCATGGAAAACAAATCAATTGTCTCTCTTGAAACTCATGGCAGAAGGTTGGGGCATGGATCTGGCCTGGTCAAAGGGCATACTCCCTCATATTTATTTTCTTGATGTAGATCAGGTTCCTTTCTCCCACTATTGTGTGCTTTCGCTTTAAGATACTTTTTAATTTTTTCCCAATTATTCGCTACATATATGGCTTTTTTGTTACAGTACGCAGTTCATATTGCTTATGTACATACATGACAATTAATAGCAGATCGATCAAAGTTTCATACCCCTTTCTTTCCAATTTGTTAATTTATAATAATCTGAACACTTTTGTGTTACTTTAGATTGTCTTTAAGTTTCGTTTTCTTTTTTTCCTGCAGGTTACTCGACCAGTGTTTAAAGGCTGGAGAACCAGGAAGAGCCGAGCGGATTTATAGGCCTGTGTAGTTATTAATGCCATATTATTTAGCTACGCTTAGTTGGCTACGTGTTTGCTAATTCGGAGAATTAATTAGCTAGAGACGCGGAACGTTGCGAGCCGTGAGACTACCCACAATGGGAGTAACATAGGTAGTAACATCACATATTTCTAGATAAAATATATGATGTGGCAAACAATAAATGAAGAAAGAGAGGAAAGTAGTAACATAGCTAGTTACTACTAGTATGAGTAACATCACATATATCAAGGCAAGATGAGTCTATAGCGTAATAAATGAAGTAATGCATGTTATCACACATATTTTACTCCCCACTGTAGAGGTAGTAACAAAGACTAGTAACATACGCATGTTACTACTCTATGTTACTACCCATTGTGGCTAGTCTGAGGCTGCATGCAAGCGATGGGACATGGAGCAGCATGCAAGGCCTTAATTGATGCCGTATCCAATGCATGCCCGATTTAAGCTAGGGCTTTCTCTCTCTCTCCGATGAAGAATCAATTCCTCCATAAATGCCGAATTAAATTCTTTTGGTAACTATTGTTGAGTTAATTTTTCCTTCACCCCATTGTGCCGTGCAGGCCTCTTAAACCAGATGGAATCCTGGAAAGTTATGGTCCATGTAATAGCTATGGGATTCCATTAACCTCAGCAACACCCAATTTACTAGCCCTGGCATGGTACTTACTTGATGAACATGTCAGTTTAATTCTCTAAAAAGTATTTGTATATGCATCATAAATAAGCTACTATGATTTATAAAGTTTATTTTCTAAATTTGAAACTTCCTCATCATACACTAATTATTTCAGCGCACTATATATGATAGATGGCAAGATAATGAAACATATGGTTAACAAGTTCATGTACTTTTCTATCATATCCATTAGTACTTCTGTATATGCTAAATTGGCATTGCAAAATAGGTACATGCAACATAGACGACGTTGTGTGAGGAAATAAAGCTGGGAGCCCTCTTGCGAGGAACAATTCAAGAGCATATATTTTGTAATAGAGCGCCAAAGATGTCGGGGGACTAATCCACGAACACCTATGGGACCGGCGGACCAAGTCCCTTTCGGTTCGGCGGGGGCGGAGGTCGTGCAAAGAGCGGATCGAGGCGAAGCACACGAGCAGTTTACCCAGGTTCGGGCCACACGGATGCATAAAACCCTACTCCTGCTTTGTGGTTTGTATTGAGTTCTTGCTCGGGAGCGCCGAGTGCTACAGTACACACTAGCAGCTAACGAGACCGAGCGTGAGTGTTCTGTTTCCCCCCCCCCTCTCTACATTGCGCATGGGCCTCCTTTTATATGCTCAAGGGGTCACCGACATGTGGCAACGGAGACAAAGGGTAAAAATGAAAAAGGTGATGCGGTAGGTACAGCTACCTGCTACAGTGTATCATACCTAACCCTGACGGCAGGGGACAAGGGCCTTAAATGCCCGTCTGCATCGCCTAAACAGTGTAAAAGGGACCGTCAGGGACGCCACCGCTCGCCACGATGGCAATTTTGTCAGCGCCGCTTGCCACCGCTCACCGCTGGCTGCACAGCCGCCCGCCACGCACGCCTGGAAGGGTCCCAGAGCAACACGTTGGTGGATGTGCTGGAGCGCGGGCACAGAGTGGTGGCTTGCCGCGGTAAGCGCCTTGCCGCGGTCGTTGTCTTGCCGCGTCCGGGAGCTTGTCTCTCACCGGGCCTTGTCGGGACGTGTGGCGCGCCGCGGCAAGTTCCTTGAGACGCCTTGGGTGGCCTTCCCAGCAAGCTCCTCTTGCCGGGGTCTTCAGGTGCCTTGGTTGGCCTTCCCGGCCAGCTCCTCTTGCCGGGGTCTTGACTTGGATACTTTGTTCTTGAATGGCTCCAAAGGAACCACGAAGGACCTTGGCGGTCACCCGGCAAGCCTTGCCGCGGGATGCTGCGACTGCCCGTGCACAAGTTCGGGATACTAGGGTACCCCTACTCTAGTACACCGACAGAAGAACACTACAAGAAGTAACTTTAGTGTATTCCTTTGTCACGGCAAATGCAGCAAAAACTTCAAAATAAGGCTAGCACTTCTATTAATTGTCCCAAGTTTGAAAAATAACCTGAGCAGAAATGTGGAAGGGACATTCGATAATATCTCATTATTTAGGCAATACAGACCATATATTATATCGATATTATTTTTACGTACAAACTTTAGCTAGACATACGTGATCTACATACATCAACTTGCAGCATTTTTCGAGTCTGAAGGAAAAAATATTAAGAAATCCGCAAGATTTTATATATATATATGGATTGTGATATCAATAAAAAGACAAAACAAATCCAGAAAATATGTGGATTGGGATGGAAATTTCAGTTTAGACTGGACAAGTATATCCTCAAGTATGGATACAAAGATTACACTATTTATAGGAATGCTTTTAATAGATTCTAAAATAGATGAATCCATAATAGGTACAGTTATTGAACAGTTGACCTTTTTTACTATGATTCTAAAGATTACACATATTTTGTTATTTTTTTGTAGAAGCATGGTACCAATGATATACTAATTGTGAATGGCGCCAAAACGACTATGACCAGGAACATATATTGTGTTGTACAACCTGATGAAGAATAGAAACTAAGGATAGTGAAGAACAAGAAAAAATCAAATTCAAAGTATCAAGATATAAAGGAAAGTGTACTGTAAACTCACGAATGTGTTGATAGAATGGTAGAAAACACTTTTGATGTTGAACATTCACAAAATGAAGGAACTGAGGTATTCAGACACCAAGAAAGGATTGATGGTACAAAGTAGCAAGAGAAAGGTCATCCATCTCATTATGGATCATTGCATTTTCGTGAATAATCTAAAACTTGGGGTAGTCGGGAAATAAGTGAATCAAAATTAACAGAATCAAACTACACGAGGAAGCATGCCCAAAATCATGAAATGCGCCAATATTCATACGGAAAAAAAAGTAATATTGATGAGAATCAAAAAACGAGGTACTCACAAGCATAAAGATTCAAGACCCATAACAAGGTGAAATGGTGTTGCTAAACTATAGGCGTGAGGAGACATTCAGAAACCTGGTGTACGAATGCCTCGAAAGACAAGTCAAACTTTCATGGATATTTAATAACATTTAGGATGTAAAAGAATATATGGGAAAAGAAAATCTGTAATTTATATATACTGCACTGTTAATTCCTTTCCTTGGTGTGAGCAAATTAGTAGAATGGTTCTTAATCAATCAAGGTGTATATCTTGAATTTCTGAAAGGGCACAACCAACATGTGTTGCACTTATAGGCGAAATAAATAAATAACAAAAGAAAATTATTGCAACAATACCAAAAATTTAACCATATGCCCATTAATTCACATTTATTATTTAGTGATAAGAAAATATAAAAAAAATTGGTTGTTGATCAAACAGACGAATTTGCAAAAGAACAAAGGCAAGTAGGAAAAGGTTCATACATCATTAAAGCAGCACCAAGGGGAACTACAGAAAAAAGTACAGAGATATCACAATTGATATTCTCAAAACCTAGCTCGTGCAAAAGCACGGGTTGGCGACTAGTTATGATAATTGTTCTTTAATATATTGTATTTCCTTGTTGCAATCCATGTTGAATTCTCCTCATGCTTATAATCAAAACAAAGCTTTTACTAAACATATCGTTGATGCTATGTTGTAATATTTTGAAGAAAAGCTTGAATAGGAAGTTTCTATCCCTAAAAAACTTTATGATGAGTGGGAACCTACTATTAAGATTAAGATTAAATATTATGAATGTTATGCTTTGTGTGATTTTGGTGCTAGTGTTTCCACGATTCCAAAAACTTTATGTGATGTGTTAGGTTTCCGTGAATTTGATGATTGTTCCTTAAATTTCCATCTTGCGGATTCCACTATTAAGAAACCTATGGGAAGAATTAATGATGTTCTTATTATTGCTAATAGGAATTATGTGCCATTAGATTTCATTGTTCTTGATACAGATTGCAATCATACATGTCCAATTATTCTTGGTAGACCTTTCCTTAGAACGATTGGTGCAATTATTGATATGAAAGAAGGAAACATTAGATTTAAATTTCCGTTAATGAAAGGCATGGAACACTTCCCTAGAAAGAAAATTAAATTGCCTTATGAATCTATTATGAGAGCCACTTATGGATTGCATGCCAAAGATGACAATACTTAGATCTATTCATGTTTTTATGCCTAGCTAGGGGCGTTAAACAATGGCGCTTGTTGGGAGGCAACTCAATTTTATTTTTGTTCTTGCTTTTTAGGTCCCGTTTTGCAATAAATTTCTCATATAGCCTCTGGTTATATGTGGTTTTGTGTTTTATTTAGTGTTGTGCCAAGTAAGACCTTTGGGATAGCTTACGGTGATAGTTGATTTGATCCTGCTGAAAAATAGAAACTATTGCGCCCAGGAGATTAGTTTTAATTTTTTACAGAAGCGCAATAAAATACTGATTCTTTTTGAAGAGGATTAATAAGCAAATTGTGCAGGACTTCCTAATTTATATGGATTTTTGGAGTCACAGAAGTATTCTAAATACCCAGATTGCTACAGACTGTTCTGTTTTTGATAGATTCTGTTTTTCGCGTGTTGTTTGCTTATTTTGATGCATATATGGCTAGTATCGGTGGGTATGAACCATGGAAAAGTTGGAATACAGTAGATATTACACCAATATAAATAAATAATGAGTTCACAACAGTACCAAAAGTGGTGATTTATTTTCTTATACTAAAGGAGCTTACGAGATTTTCTGTTGGAGTTTTGTGTTGTGAAGTTTTCAAGTTTTGGGTAAGGATTTGTTGGACTATGGAATAAGGAGTGGCAAGAGCCTAAGCTTGGGGATGCCCAAGGCACCCCAAGGTAATATTCAAGGATGTCAAAAAGCCTAAGCTTGGGGATGCCCCGGGAAGGCATCCCCTCTTTCGTCTTTGTCTATCGGTAACTTTACTTGAGGCTATATTTTTGTTCACCACATGATATGTGCTTTGCTTGGAGCGTCTTGTATGATTTGAGTCTTTTCTATTTAGGTTGCCACAATCATCCTTGATGTACACACCTTTTGGGAGAGACACACATGAATCGTGATTTATTAGAATACTCTATGTGCTTCACTTATATCTTTTGAGCTAGCCAATTTTGCTATAGTGCTTCACTTATATCTTTTTAGAGCATGGTGGTGGTTTTATTTTATAGAAATTGATGAACTCTCGTACTTAACTTATATTATTTTGAGAGTCTTTAGAACAACATGGTAATTTTCTTTGGTTATAAAATTAGTCCTAATATGATAGGCATCCAAGAGGGATATAATACAAACTTTCATATAAAGTGCATTGAATACTATGAGAAGTTTGATTACTTATGATTGTTTTGAGATATAAAGATGGTGATATTAGAGTAATGCTAGTGAGTAGTTGTGAATTTGAGAAATACTTGTGTTAAAGTTTGTGAGTCCCATAGCATGCACGTATGGTGAACCGTTATGCGATGAAGTCGGAGCATGATTTATTTATTGATTGTCTTCCTTCTGAGTGGCGGTCGGGGATGAGCGATGGTCTTTTCCTACCAATCTATCCCCCTAGGAGCATGCGTGTAGTACTTTGTTTCGATGACTAATATATTTTTGCAATAAGTATTTGAGTTCTTTATGACTAATGTTGAGTCCATGGATTATACGCACTCTCACCTTTCCGCCACTGCTAGCCTTTCTAGTACCGCACAACTTTCGCCGGTACCATAAACCCACCACACATCCTTCCTCAAAACAGCCACCACACCTACCTATTATGGCATTTCCATAGCCATTCCGAGATATATTGCCATGCAACTTTCCATCGTTCCGTTTATTATGACACGCTCCATCATTGTCATATTGCTTTGCATGATCATGTAGTTGACATCGTATTTGTGGCAAAGCCACCGTTCATCATTTTTTATACATGTCGATCTGGATTCATTGCACATCCCGGTACACCGCCGGAGGCATTCATATAGAGTCATATTTTGTTCTAAGTATCGAGTTGTAATCTTTGAGTTGTAAGTAAATAAAAGTGTGATGATCTTCATTATTAGAGCATTGTCCCATGTGAGGAAAGGATGATGGAGACTATGATTCCCCCACAAGTCGGGATGAGACTCCAGACGAAAAAAGAGAAAGAAAAAGAGGCCAAAAATGAGAGAAGGCCCAAATAAAAAAATGAGAGAAAAGAGAGAAGGTGCAATGTTACTATCCTTTTACCACACTTGTGCTTCAAAGTAGCACCGTGATCTTCATGATAGAGAGTCTCCTATGATATCACTTTCATATACTAGTGGGAATTTTCATTAAAGAACTTGGCTTGTATATTCCAATGATGGGCTTCCTCAAACTGCCCTAGGTCTTCATGAGCAAGCGAGTTGGATGCACACCCACTCAGTTTTCTTTTTGAGCTTTCATAAATTTATAGCTCTAGTGCATCCGTTGCATGTCAATCCCTACTCACTCACATTGATATCTATTAATGGGCATCTCCATAGCCCGCTGATACGCCTAGCCGATGTGAGACCATCTCCTTCTTTTTGTCTTCTCCACAACCACCGTCTATTCCACCTATAGTGCTATGTCCATGGCTCACGCTCATGTATTGCGTGAAAGTTGAAAAGGTTTGAGAATGTCAAAATTATGAAACAATTGCTTGGCTTGTCATCGGGGTTGTGCATGATTTAAATATTTTGTGTGATGAAGATGGAGCATAGCCACACTATATAATTTTGTAGGGATAAGCTTTCTTTGGCCATGTTATTTTGAGAAGACATAATTATTTTGTTAGTATGCTTGAAGTATTATTGTTTTTATGGCAATATTAAACTTTTGTTTTGAAATCTTACGAATCTGAACATTCGTGCCACAATAAAGAGAATTACATGGATAAATATGTTAGGTAGCATTCCACATCAAAAATTCTATTTTTATCATTTACGTACTCGAGGATGAGCAGGAATTAAGCTTGGGGATGCTTGATACATCTCCAACATATCTATAATTTTTTATTGTTCCATGCTATTATATTATCTGTTTTGGATGATTTATATGCTTAATATGCTATTTTATATGATTTTTGGGACTAACCTATTAACCTAGAGCCCAGTGCCAGCTTTTGTTTTTTCCTTTGTTTTAGAGTTTCGCAGAAAAGGAATACCAAACGGAGTCCAAACGGAATAAAACTTTCGCGATGATCTTTCTTGGACCAGAAGACACCCAGGAGACTTGGAGTGCAAGTTGGAAGAGCCACAAGGTGGCCACAAGGGTGGAGGGCGTGCCCAGGGGGTGGGATGCGCCCCCAACCTTGTGGGCCCCTCGGTGGCCTCCAAACCTAGATCTTCCTCCTATATATACTCTTATACCCTGAAAACTTCGAGGGGAGCCACGAAACCACTTTTCCACCACCGCAACCTTCTGTACCCGTGAGATCCCATCTTGGGGCCTTTTTCGGCATCCTGCCGAAGGAGGATTCGATCACGGAGGGCTTCTGCATCAACACCATTGCCTCTCCGATGAAGTATGAGTAGTTTACCTCACACCTACGGGTCGATAGCTAGTAGCTAGATGGATTTTTCTCTCTCTTTGATTCTCAATACCATGTTCTCCTCGATGTTCTTGGAGATCTATTCGATGTAATACTCTTTTGCGGTGTGTTTGCCAAGATCTGATGAATTGTGGATTTATGATCAGCTTATCTATGAATATTATTTGAATCTCCTCTGAATTCTTATATGCATGATTTGATATCTTTGCAAGTCTCTTCGAACTATCGATTTGGTTTGGCCAACTAGATTGGTTTTTCTTGCAATGGGAGAAGTGCTTAGCTTTGGGTTCAATCTTGTGGTTCTCCATCCTAGTGACAGAAGGGGAACCGACATGTATTGTATTGTTGCCATCGAGGATTACAAGATGGGGTATTCATCATAGTGCTTGAGTTAATTCCGCTACATCATGTCATCTTACTTAATGTGTTACTTTGTTCTTATGAACTTAATAATCTAGATGCAGGCAGGAGTCGGTCGATGTGTGGAGTAATAGTAGTTGGTGCAGAATCAGCTCGGTCTACTTGACACGGATGTGATGCCTATATTCATGATCATTGCCTTATATATCGTCATAACTTTGCGCTTTTCTATCAATTGCTCGGTAGTAATTTGTTCACCCACCGTAATAATTCCTTTCTTGAGAGAAGCCTCTAGTAAAAACTATGGCCCCGGGTCTAATTTCCATCATATAAGTTCCCGATCTACAATTCTAGTTTCCTATTTACTTTCTTTTGCAATCTTTTATTTTCCGTTCCATAAACCAAAAATATTACTTTACCGTTTATCCATCTCTATCAGATCTCACTTTGCGAATAACTGTGAAGGGATTGACAACCCATTTGTCGCGTTGGTTGCAAGTTGGTGTTTGTTTGTGCAGGTATTCAGTGGCTTGTCGTGTTATCTCCTACTGGATTGATACCTTGGTTCTCAAAACTGAGGGAAATACTTAGGCTACTTTGCTGCATCACTCTTTCCTCGTCAAGGGAAAAACCAACGCAAGCTCAAGAGGTAGCATACACCTTGTTCCGACGATATTATTTGCCATGAGTTTCAAAGTTTTGGATAGACTGTAGAGAGGTCTCATCTCATGCAGAAAAGCTTAACTAGAAAGAGGGGTATGAAAATCCTCAGAAGAGTTTTGCACCAGCATAAAGTCTGTAGCATTGATACTCTGATTTATGAAAAAATAGAATAACTCAAGGAATATTTCTTTGAGTGAACCACTGCTCCAATTATCTTGCAGGATCAAAATAGTATTTTCCTGCTTTGTGGGAAAAAATAGAACACTGGTAGAAAAAGGGCCTGTTGTCCCGGTTCGTAAGGGCCTTTTGTCCCGGTTTTGGAACCGGGACTAAAGGGTCGGTACTAATGCCCTGTCCCTTTAGTCCTGGTTCAATCCAGAACCGGGACAGATGGGCCTCCACGTGGCCTGTGCGTGGAGCCCAGGCAGGAGACCCTTTGGTCCCGGTTGGTGGCACCAACTGGGACCAATAGGCATCCACGCGTCAGCATTTTTGTGGTTGGGGTTTTTGTTTTTTTTAAAGGGGGGGGGGTTTTGGGGGTTTTGGGGGTTAATTTAGGTGTTTCATATATTGTGTTAGCTAGCTATAATTAATAGAGAGAAGTGTCCTCTCTTATGTCCGTGCTTGGTCGACGCTACGTACTATACATACGTATAGAGAGGACTAGACACGCTAGCTAGCTAGTAATAAAACGAAGGAAACAGAAGATCGTCATGAACATATATGCATACAGAGAGAAGTGATATCGACCACCTCTCCTTCTCCGAGAGATTGGTCGAACAACAAGTTCTCGTATATCTATCCAACACTACCGGCTACATATATACAATAATTATCTCTTACAAATATAATCATACAGACTCAGGTCCACATAGTATTCTCCGTCTTCAGGGATCACGTGGTCAAGAAAAAATGCCGCCAATTCCTCTTGAATTGCTCGCATGCGAGCTGGTGCTAGGAGTTCATCCCGCTTCCGAAACATCTAATTTAAAGAAGGGGGTCAATACACATATATATATATGAATGAATGAAACTCAACACAAATGATGGTAATAAAATAAAATTGTGAATGTTGTTATTTACGTACTTCATATTGTTCGTCAGTGTAGCCCCGCTCACAGGTCATGTGGCGGATGGACTCGCAAACGTAGTATCCACAGAAATCATTCCCTTGTTCCTGCCACAACCACTTTACAAGAAATAGAGGTCAATCAAACTGATAAGCAAGAATGCCAAATGGTATTGATGAAACTAGCGCTTGAATGACTAGTAGATGCGCGGAACATGCTACTATAGTACTTACTTTCGGGTGTCTAAATTGCAGCTCCTTCGGCAGTCCCGGAGCTTTTCTGGTGAATTTTCTCCAAACCCTGCCGGACAAAGAAAACAATTACTTGATATATCAGGAAATGAACAAAGTTGCTGATATGGTGGATAATGATCGATTTAACTTACTTATCGAGTATTTGAGTCATGTCTGCATAGTCCTGGGGATCTTTTCGTCTTGAGTCTAAGACGGTTACTAGTCCCTGCTCAAGTTTAATCTCTAGGAGAATATAGTGGAAACTGCACATGCATGCATAACTCATCAATTACATTACTATAACCTTGACTAATATATAAGGGAAACCGAATACGCACAAGACAGTAACACTCACTTGAAGTTGTAAGGAAAGAGTATTATATCTTTGTTTTCATTTATTACCAACGATCGTAGCAAGTTGGCCTCGGTAGCTGCGGCATGAAATTTAACCTGAGTTGCATCTATGAGATATGTGTTAATGAACCCAATATCACCGACTTGTCTTTTCTTCAATTCGGCGATCTTCAATCTGCATAATATAGTGAGGATAATTATAAATACATGCAATGAAAGAGCTGAGCTATATAGAGAGACTTAATGACAGAAGTAGTACTACTTACAGACAGTAGCAGGCGACCGTTGTTTTATCGAGGGCCAATTGATTGAAAAACTGATAGAACTCCTCAAATGGAACAGGCAATAGTTCAATTCCAACGAGGTCATGCTCCTTTTTAACTTTCACATACAAAGTACTCCTCCCCCCAGAGTCTCTGCAGATTTTCAAGTACCAATCATGCAATCTTCGCATCATTGTTGATAGAGATCTTTCATCTTTGACAAGAGGCTTCCCGTACTCGTATCTTTGTATCTACACCTCCATGGGTTCATAATGTACATCATCGGGCAGGTAATCTGCAGGATTGCTATAACCGGGCACCATCCTCGGATCATTAGCGACGTTGTGGCGAGGCACCTTGAGCGGGGGGCATGATTGCTTCGCTTGTTCGCCGAGCTGGGCAATTTGTTTCCCAGCTCGTCGATCTTTCAGCCTTTGATCACTGACAGTACTTCCCGACCGCTCCGCTTCGGCAAATTCCTTTCCAATAATGCGCTCATAGTTTCCTTTCGGTGGAGACTTGGGTGGTTTTGTCAGGGCAGCCATAGTGCGCTTCGCTTTCATCGGATCTACCTTCTCCTTCGGAAGTGGATGTCTCTTTGCTTTCAACCCTTGAAACCAGTCATCCACTTCGGTTCGTGCGATCTCGGCGTTCTCCTCCGGGGTCCTCTCGTATGCTAACTTCTCTGGAGTCTTCCGAGAAGGACCGAATCTATATGTCCTCCCGCCTCTAGCTGTAGTGCTAGACACCGGCCGAGCAGACGGAGGGTCTTCTTTACTTGCTTAAGAGGCGGAGGAGAAGGACTACGACACGCCGGACCAGCCGGAGCGGCGGCAGGTCTCTTTCGCCCTTGCTGATGAGGCGGAGAAGGAGGAGGCTGGCTGCTCGGGCGCGTCGGCACAGGCGGAGAAGGAGGCGGAGTGCCGCCACGCGCTGGAGAAGGAGTCGGTCGGGTGCCCTGATCGTCACTCGCCGGAGGAGGAGGCGGTGGAGGAGGCGGAGTGCCCTGACTCGCCGGAGGAGGAGGCGGTGGAGGAGGCGGAGTGCCCTGACTTGCCGGAGGAGGAGGAGGCGGCGGAGGTGTCCAGTTCGGAAGGTTGATGAGCTCCTTCCGCCATAGGCATGGAGTCTTCAGAGCAGACCCCAGCCTAGTCTCCCCTTCACCGGTAGGGTGGTCAAGCTGGAGGTCCTCAAATCCCTCCGTTATTTCATCCACCTTCACCCTAGCATATCCTTCTGGAATCGGCCGGCAGTGAAAAGTTGCGCCGGGTTCAGTAGGATAAACAGAGCCAACAGCCGCCTTGACCTTCAAATTCATCCATTGCGTCATAAGGTGGCAATTTTGAGACTCCGTGATAGCATCCACGGGATAGCTGGCAGGAGCCGTCAAGGCATGCTCCGGCTGAAGCAGCTCGGTGGAAGCCACGCTGCTTCTCCGCTAAGATGGCGGGGTAGCTTCGGGGGAAGCTTCGGCAGTATGTTTGCTGCGATTTGCTTCTCGTTCCTCTATCGCTTGTACCCTTGCTTGCAGCGCCTGCATTTGGGTCTGCTGCACTTTTTTCCTCCTCTCATGGGATTTGTAACCGCCTGCGTCCGGAAACCCAACCTTCCACGGAATGGAGCCTGGCGTGCCTCGTGTCCGTCCAGGGTGCTCAGGATTCTCGAGGGCCATTGTGAGCTCGTCGTTCTCTCTGTCTGGAAAGAATGTCCCTTGTTGCGCTGCTTCGATATAGTGCTGAAGCTTCCTGACTGGTATGTCCATTTGATCGTTCGTCCAAATGCACTTCCCTGTTACAGGGTCCAAGGTTCCGCCAGCCCCGAAGAACCAAGTCCGGCAACGGTCTGGCCAGTTAATTGTCTCTGGTTCGATCCCTTTATCAACCAGATCATTCTCAGTCTTGGCCCACTTAGGCCGGGCTACGAGTTAGCCACCTGACCCCGTGCGATGGTGATGCTTCTTCTTCGCAGCATTTTGCTTGTTTGTCGCCGACATCTTCTTACTCTTTTCCAATGTCTTGTGGGCCACAAATGCGGTCCAGTGATCTCTGGTCTTCTCATATCTGCCCTTGAATTCTGGTGTCTCATTATTTTCGACAAACTTATTCAGCTCTTTCTTCCACCTCCTGAATAGTTCTGCCATCCTCTTAAGAGCAAAAGACTTGATTAATTGCTCTTTAACTGGCTTCTCTGGATTATCCTCTGGCGGTAGGGTGAAATTTGACTTCAGCTCAGTCCAAAGATCATTTTTCTGCATATCATTGACATAAGACACCTCAGGGTCTTCTGAAGCCGACTTAAACCACTGCTGGATGCTGATCGGGATCTTGTCCCTAACCAAAACCCCGCACTGAGCAACAAATGCGCTCTTTGTCCGGAGGGGTTCAAACGGTTGGCCGTCGGGCGCGATTGCTATGATCTCAAACTTTTCATCCGAGCTCAACTTTTTCTTCGGGCCTCGTCTCTTTACCGAAGTTGTGCTCGATCCGGAGGGCTAGAAAAAAGAACAAAGACTTAATTAATATGTGTACATATCAAAACAATGAATGCATCAATTAGCTAGTCAGCAGAAGCTTAACTAATATATATACCTGGCCGGACTCGGTTCGGTCACCGGAGACGTCATCACGGTCTCCTTCTTGCACTGGCATTGGGTCACCGGAGCCGTCCTCACGGTCTCCTTCTTGCATCGGCATTAGGTCACCGGAGCCATCATAATCAGCTGCTTCCAGACCATCGGTCTCGTTGAGAAACAACGAGCAGATGGCATCACTTCCTCGTGCGATTATGTCCCCCAACAACTCTTCTTGTACTTCGTCTCGGGCGGTGTCCATAGTTTCTACAAATATTGACAACATGGCAATTATTATTCAAACATGACAGATGGATATATTAGTGGCAAAAACGTAGAACTAATATTAATTAGTGGCCTCGATGCTACTTCTCTAGGGTTTGGGGTGGCCTCGACGCTGCTTCTCTAGGGTTTGGGGTGGCCTCGACAACGCTTCAAGGATAAAAAAAGAAGAGGAAGAAGAAAAAAAAGGAGAAGAAAGAAGTGAGGAGTAAGAACTCCTCTATTCCTCCTTCTCCTCTTTTTTTCTTCTTCTTCCTCTTTTTTTTTATCGGGAACGAGGGTCGTCGACTGTCACCGAGTGATAGAGGAAACCCTAAATAGCAAGTATCGTGGGTGTGAGATACATGTGGCCGTCGGTGTCGGACACTACATCCATGTCCCACAACTGACGTGGGCGTCGAAGCCCGCGCCACTTGTGGGACGTGGATGTAGTGTCCGACACCGACGGTACATGTATCTCACACCGACGATACTTTCTATTTAGGGTTTCTCCTCTACCGCTCGGCGACCCTCGACGACCCTCATTCCCGATAAAAAAAAGAGGAAGAAGAAGAAAAAAAAGAGGAGAAGAAAGAATAGAGGAGTTCTCCTCTATTCTTTCTTCTCCTCTCTTTTTTCTTCTTCTTCTCTTCTTCTCTTTTTTTTCTTCTTCTTCCTCTTTATTTTATCGGAAACGAGGGTCGTCAAGGGTCAGGGTCGCCGGACGGTAGAGGAAACCCTAAATAGCAACTATCGTGGGTGTGAGATACATGTGGCCGTCGGTGTCGGACACCACATCCACGTCCCACAAGTGACGTGGGCGTCGAAGCCCGCGCCACTTGTGGGACGTGGATGTAGTGTCTGACACTGACGGTACATGTATCTCACACCGACGATACTTTCTATTTAGGGTTCCTCGTCTACCGCTCGGCGACCCTCGACAACCCTCGTTCCCGATAAAAAAAAGAGGAAGAAGAAGAAAAAAAGAGGAGAAGAAAGAATAGAGGAGAAGAACTCCTCTATTCTTTCTTCTCCTCTTTTTTTCTTCTTACTCTTCTTTTTTTATCATCTTCTTCCACTCATGTTCGAGAGGATCGCCGAGGGGTCGGGAGGTTGCCTAGTGTCAAAGGATTCAACAAAACCATGTCTTCATCATTAGGCGAAAGTAACAGGTGCATGATGGTACGAAGCTCTCCAAAGTTATTTTGGAACGGAGTCCCAGATAAGATAATTCGCTTTTTTGTACAAAGTTCAGCAAGAACCTTCCAAATATCGTTATTTGGAAGGCCTTTGCTGAAATTCATACAAAAAGGCAAATTATCCTATCCGGGACACCATTCCAAAATAACTTTGGAGGACTTCGTCATGCCCTAGTTACTTCCGGCTAATGATGAAGCCATGGATTTCTTCAATACTTTGACACTAGGAAACCTCTCTCGACCCCTCGGCGATCCTCGACCCCTCGAACCCTCGACGACCCTGGAACCCTCGACCCCTAGACGACCCTGGAACCCTCGACTCTCAATCCCTCGACCCTATAGAACCCTCGAAGAAAGGAATAGCTAGAGGAGAAGATCGAAGAAAAAAAGAAGAAAAAAAAGAGGAGAAGAAGAAAGGAATAGTGGAGAAGAAGAGAAAATAGAATATTCTATTTTCTCTTCTTCTCCACTATTCCTTTCTTCTTCCCCTCTTCTTTTCCTTCTTTTTTCTTCTTCTTATTTATTTCTCCTTTTCTTTTCCTCTCCTCTTCTTCTTTCTTTCCTCTTCTTATTTTCTTCTTTCCTATCCTTCTTTTTCTAAAATTGTAACTTTTTGCATATATAAAACTTTTCTAAAATTGTAACTTTCTATATATGAACAAAAAACTTTCTATGAACAAAAAAACATTTTTAACATATATATTTAGCAAATTCTAGCCACATACATCGCATACACATATACATTATAGCCACATACACATATACATCACGTATGAACAAAAAAATAAACTAATAAAAAAACATATTGCAACATATGAACAAAAACATATAGCCACATACATACACATACATTATATATATATATATGAAAAAAAATTAAACATACAAAGGGCGGGAAGCGGCGGCCTTTGGTCCCGGTTGGTGGCACCAACCGGGACTAAAGAGGGGCATTGGTCACGGTTCGTGGCACCAACCGTGACCAATGCCCCCTTCAGTCCCGGTTGGTGCCACCAACCGGGACCAAAGGCCTTATGGTGCCCCGCGCCCAAATGTTTAGTCCCACCTCGCTAGTTGAGAGGGAGCCGCACCTGTTTATAAGGTGTGGTGTGCCTTCCCTCTCGAGCTCCTCTCTAAAGCAGGCTTTCGGGCCTAACCGTGCAATCTGTGCCTGTGGGCCTACTGGGCCTCCTGCGGGCCTGAATCCTGTCCCATGGTAGGGTTTCTAGTCGTATTTAGGCCGTGGGTGCCCAGTAGGTGGCACTTTTTTTGTTTTTTTGTTTTTTTTGTTTCTACTTACAACAAAATACTTATTGTTGCTATATTTATTTATTTTTCTAGTTTTTTTGTTTTCTTTTCTGCATTATTTATTTTCTTTTGTTTTTTGGTTTATTTTTAAATTCTTTTTGCTTTTAGTTTTAGAAAAATTATAAACTTTCTGTTAGTGCCATTAGTTTTCAAATTTGAAAACACTTTTTTTGTTTTTTGTTGCTTTATTTATTTTATTTTGTTTCTACTTACAACAAAATACTTATTGTTGCTATTTTTATTTTTTTTCCAGTTTTTTTGTTTTGTTTTCTGTATTATTTATTTTCTTTTGTTTTTTGCTTTATTTTTTAATTCTTTTTGCTTTTAGGTCAGCAAAATTATAAACTTTCTGTTGCTTTATTTATTTTATTTTGTTTCTACTTACAACAAAATACTTATTATTGCTATTTTTTTCCAGTTTTTTTGTTTTGTTTTCTGCATTATTTATTTTCTTTTGTTTTTTCTTTATTTTTTTATTCTTTTTGATTTTAGTTTTAGAAAAATTATAAACTTTCTGTTAGTGCCATTATAAACTTTTTTCTTTTAATTTGAATTCTTTGAAAATTGTTTGAATCACAAGTTTGTGATTAACTTACTAAAAAAATGGGAATAGATGCGCTTATAGAGAAAAATCAACCTAAATTCCTAGTAAATTTCTATGAATTTCAGAGAAGTTCACTATGAATTTAGGTTAAAATTTTCTCTATTAGGGCATCTATTTTCACTTTGAGAGGAGCTCAACAAGGCAGAGAGGGAAGGGCTTATAAACCGGTGTGAGCCCCCTTCGGTTGGCGAGGTGGGACTAAACTCTGCCCGCAACGAGGACCAACCCTTTAGTCCCGGTTGGTGGCACAAACCGGGACTAATGGTCATGGGCCAGGGGCGAGGAGCAAAATTATAAACTTTCTGTTAGTGCCATTAGTTTTAGAAAGTTGAAAGTTGAAAGTTGGCATGGGCCAGGGACTAATGGTCATGGTATTACGAGGGCCAAACCATAAGACATGAAAGCATTTCAAATGAACTCTGAAAAAGTTGAAAGTTGGCATGGTATCATAATTTCACCCACATAGCATGTGCATGTACAAAACGGACAATGGTAGCATGTTCGTATGTTACAAAGTTGGCATGGTATCATCATAATAGTTGCGGGAGAAAGTCTTCACTTTTTCTTCGCTTGTGTCATTTGCTTATTGCGCTGTAATCATGGATAATCTTCATTGTTTATCAGGATGCTTGGGTCAGCCTTGACATTGAAGGGAGGAATTTCATGAAACTTTTCATAATCTTTAGACATGTCTGTCTTGCCGTCCACTCCCAAGATGTCCCTTTTTCCTGAAAGAACTATGTGGCGCTTTGGCTCATCGTATGATGTATTCGCTTCCTTATCTTTTCTTTTTCTCGGTTTGGTAGACATGTCCTTCACATAGATAACCTGTGCCACATCATCGGCTAGGACGAACGGTTCGTCAGTGTACCCAAGATTTTTCAGATCCACTGTTGTCATTCCGTACTATGGGTCTACCTGTACCCCGCCGTCTAACAGATTGACCCATTTGCACTTAAACAAAGGGACCTTAAAATCAGGTCCATAGTCAAGTTCCCATATGTCCACTATGTAACCATAATATGTGTCCTTTACGCTCTCGGTTGCTGCATCAAAGCGAACACCGCTGTTTTGGTTGGTGCTCTTTTGATCTTGGGCGATCATGTAAAATGTATTCCCATTTATCTCGTATCCTTTGTAAGTCAATACAGTCAAAGATGGTCCCCTGGACAACAAGTACAACTCATCACAAACAGTGTTTTCACCTCTGAGACGTGTTTCCAACCAACTGCTGAAAGTCCTGATGTGTTCACATGTAATCCAGTCGTCGCACTGCTCCGGGTGTTTGGAGCGCAGACTGTTCTTGTGTTCATCGACATACGGGGTCAGCAAGGTAGAGTTTTATAGAACTGTGTAGTTTGCTTGAGACCAAGAATATCCGTCCCTGCATATTATTGAGTCTCTTCCAAGAGTGCATTTTCCAGTCAGTCTCCCCTCATACCGCGATTTAGGGAGACCTATCTTCTTAAGGCCAGGAATGAAGTCAACACAAAACCCGATAACATCCTTCGTTTGATGGCCCATGGAGATGCTTCCTTCTGGCCTAGCGCGGTTACGGACATATTTCTTTAGGACTCCCATGAACCTCTCAAAGGGGAACATATTGTGTAGAAATACGGGCCCCAGGATGACAATCTCGTCGACTAGATGAACTAGGACGTGCGTCATGATATTGAAGAAGGATGGTGGGAACACCAGCTCGAAACTGACAAGACATTGCGCCACATCACTCCTTAGCCTTGGTACGATTTCTGGATCGATCACCTTCTGAGAGATTGCATTGAGGAATGCACATAGCTTCACAATGGCTAATCGGACGTTTTCCGGTAGAAGCCCCCACAATGCAACCGGAAGCAGTTGCGTCATAATCACGTGGCAGTCATGAGACTTAAGGTTCTGAAACTTTTTCTCTGGCATATTTATTATTCCCTTTATATTCGACGAGAAGCCAGTCGTGACCTTCATACTGAGCAGGCATTCAAAGAAGATTTCTTTCTCTTCTTTCGTAAGAGCGTAGCTGGCAGGACCTTTATACTACTTCGGAGGCATGCCGTCTTTTTCGTGCAAACGTTGCAGGTCCTCCCGTGCCTCAGGTGTATCTTTTGTCTTCCCATACACGCCCAAGAAGCCTAGCAGGTTCACGCAAAGGTTCTTCGTCACGTGCATCACGTCGATTGAGGAGTGGACCTCTAGGTCTTTCCAGTAGGGTAGGTCCCAAAATATAGATTTCTTCTTCCACATGGGTGCGTGTCCCTCAGCGTCATTCGGAACAACTAGTCCACCGGGACCCTTTCCAAAGATTACGTAGTGTAAATCATTGACCATAGCAAGCACGTGATCACCGGTGCGCATGGCGGGCTTCTTCCGGTGATCTGCCTCGCCTTTGAAATGCTTGGCTTTCTTTCGACATTGATGGTTGGTCGGAAGAAATCGACGATGGCCCAGGTACACATTCTTCCTGCATTTGTCCAGGTATATACTTTCAGTGTCATCTAAACAGTGCGTGCACGCGTGGTATCCTTTGTTTGTCTGTCCTGAAAGGTTACTGAGAGCGGGCCAATCGTTGATGGTCACGAACAGCAACGCCTTAAGGTTAAATTCCTCCTGTCAGTGCTCATCCCACGTACGTACACCGTTTCCATTCCACAGCTGTAAAAGTTCTTCAACTAATGGCCTTAGGTACACATCAATTTCGTTGCCGGGTTTCTTAGGGCCTTGGATGAGAACTGGCATCATAATGAACTTCCGCTTCATGCACATCCAAGGAGGAAGGTTATACATACATAGAGTCACGCGCCAGGTGCTGTGATTGCTGCTCTGCTCCCCGAAAGGATTAATGCCATCCGCGCTTAAAGCAAACCATACATTCCTTGGGTCCTTTGCAAACTCATCCCAATACTTTCTCTCGATTTTTCTCCACTGTGACCCATCCGCGGGTGCTCTCAACTTCCCATCTTTCTTTTGGTTCTCACTGTGCCATCGCATCAACTTGGCATGCTCTTCGTTTCTGAACAGACGTTTCAACCGTGGTATTATAGGAGCATACCACATCACCTTCGCAGGAACCCTCTTCCTGGGGGGCTCGACGTCAACATCACCAGGGTCATCTCGTCTGATCTTATACCGCAATGCACCGCATACCGGGCATGCGTTCAGATCCTTGTATGCAGCGCGGTAGAGGATGCAGTCATTAGGGCATGCATGTATCTTCTCCACCTCCAATCCTAGAGGGCATACGATCTTCTTTGCTACGTATGTACTGTCGGGCAATTCGTTATCATTTGGAAGCTTCTTCTTCAATATTTTCAGTAGCTTCTCAAATCCTTTGTCAGCCACAGCATTCTCTGCCTTCCACTGCAGCAATTCCAGTACGGTACCGAGCTTTGTGTTGCCATCTTCGCAATTGGGGTATAACCCTTTTTTGTGATCCTCTAACATGCGATTGAACTTCAGCTTCTCCTTTTGACTTTCGCATTGCGTCCTTGCATCGACAGTGACCCGGCGGAGATCATCATCATCGGGCACATCGTCTGGTTCCTCTTGATCTTCAGCAGCTTCACCCGTTGCAGCATCATTGGGCACATCGTCTGGTTCCTCTTGATCTTCACCAGCTCCCCCCCGTTGCAGCATCACCGTATTCAGGGGGCACATAGTTGTCATCGTAATCTTCTTCTTCGCCGTCTTCCATCATAACCCCTATTTCTCCGTGCCTCATACAAACATTATAGTGTGGCATGAAACCCTTGTAAAGCAGGTGGGAGTGAAGGATTTTCCGGTTAGAGTAAGACCTTGTATTCCCACATTCAGTGCATGGACAACACATAAAACCATTCTGCTTGTTTGTCTCAGCCGCATCGAGAAACTCATGCACGCCCTTAATGTACTAGTGGGTGTATCTGTCACCGTACATCCATTGCCGGTTCATCTGCGTGCATTATATATAATTAAGTGTCCAAATTAATAAAAGTTCATCATCACATTAAAACCAAAGTGCATACATAGTTCTCATCTAACAACATATAGCTCTCCAGAGCATCTAATTAATTAAACCATACATTGAAACTATGTAAAACAGTTCAATGCAAAAACAAATGCGATCATAATCGCAACCAAGGTAACAATTGATCCAACGGCATAATGATACCAAGCCTCGGTATGAATGGCATATTTTCTAATCTTTCTAATCTTCAAGCGCATTGCATCCATCTTGATCTTGTGATCATCGACGACATCCGCAACATGCAACTCCAATATCATCTTCTCCTCCTCAATTTTTTTTATTTTTTCCTTCAACAAATTGTTTTCTTCTTCAACTAAATTTAACCTCTCGACAATAGGGTCGGTTGGCATTTCCGATTCACATACATCCTAAATAAATAAAATCTATGTCACGTTGGTCGGCATAATTTTCATAAACAATAAATGAACCAATAGTTATAAAGATAATATACATACCAAATCCGAATCATAGACAGGACGAGGGCCGACGGGGGCGGATACCAAAACCATCGCACTATATAAGATGCAATAATAAATGTAAGAAAATGATACAAGTATCTATCTAAACATACAAGTAAGAATATTTTTCCTTTTAGAAAGAACATAAGAATAAGAGGCTCACCACGGTGGTGTCGGTGATGAGATCGGCGCGGGTGATCGACGGCGGTGAAGACGGGGACGGGGCGTGACGGACCGCTAAATCTAGACAAATCTCGAGGAAAATGGAGCTTGGAGGTCGAGCTTCGAGAGAAGAAAGATTAAGTAGTGTGGCTCGAGCATTCCATCGAACACCTCATGTGCATAGGAGGTGAGCTAGAGCACCACCAAGCCCTCTCCCCCTCGGCCAGAGAAAAACAGAGCACTGGGGTGCTCTGCTCGCGAGCGAGGGGTATATATAGGCACCTCATTGGTCCCGGTTGGTGACATGAGCCGGGACTAAAGGGGAGCCTTTGGTCCCGGTTCAAGCCACCAACCGGGACCAATGGTGGTGGGCCAGGAGCGAGGCCCATTGGTCCCGGTTCATCCCACCAACCGGGACCAAAAGGTCCAGATGAACCGGGACCAATGGCCCACGTGGCCCAGCCGGCCCCCTGGGCTCACGAACCGGGACCAATGCCCACATTGGTTCCGGTTCTGGACTGAACCGGGACTAATGGGCTGACCCGGCCTGGACCAAAGCCCTGTTTTCTACTAGTGGAATAACTCAAGGAATCATTTCCTTTAGTCACCATCTTAAATTCAGGAATTAACTTGATGATGACTTTCTACCAGAATGAGCCCACAGGCCTCTGATCATCCTCTCAAAATAGTAAGAATCCAATATTAATTTAACCCAATGTACTACCTCCATCATGGTTTATTGGTCCTTTGTGTATTCTGTGCCAAAGTTTGACCATAGATTTAAGTAAGAAAATTCTTATGCATGTCACAAGAAATTATATCATTTGATTTGTATTTGAACATAGTTTCCGATGATTTTATTTTTATTATGTATAACATATATTTTATTAGTTAAAATTATGGTCAAAGTATGACACTAAATAGGACGGGGACTATTAAACCAGTATAAAGGTAGTAGATCCAAAAAATTGAAGAACTTGTGAAGGTACTTCATTAGTAGGCATTGGTTATATGTGCATAAATCTAGGACACACAAACCACCTTGATCTTTGGAGAGACAAACTTTGTCCCAAGTAATAAGAGTAGTATCCCTGTCCCCCATACCATATTTTCTCTAGAAACAGTGTCTTAGATATGTGTTGATTTGATCTAAAACTTCAGGAGGGAAAGCAAGTGCACTCATGTATAAAAATGACAGGCTGGAGAAAATAGACTTGATCGGAACATACTTATCTCCTTAAAAGAGCATCGTCGAACATCTAGTCAACCTTCTTTCCATTCTTGCATGACAGGAACAAAATCCTCAATTCTTGGTTTGGTTAGGCAAAGAGGAGGACATAAGAAGGTAAAAGGAAAGTTGGCAATTTTCCATCCAAGATTAGTGGCAAGTACTTGCATTTGTCCATGGCTAGTGTTAATTGGAACCATAAAAGGCTTGCCAAAGTTAACTCTAAATCCATCGTAAATAGAAAATGCATGAGGGGAAATTGAGATTGGCAAGCATACATGATCATTACATTGTCATCTGCATATTGAATTACTGGAAAATTAGAACGGGGGTGAGAAGACATATGTGCCTTGATGTGCTCATTTTGTATAGCTTCATTGAGGGTGGATTGGAAGAGATCAGCAGCCATCACAAACAACAGAGGAGATAAATTATCTCCTTGTCTGACCCCTCCCTTGCGCAAATTTTTCCCCATGAATAGTGTTAAGAAGAACTAATGAAGAGCTAGACGAGATGATCATGTCCATCCACATAAGCCATCTAGTCCCAAAGCCTATTGCAATCAAAATCTGTTTGATGGTTTGATGCTCAATCCATCCGGGTTTGAAGTAATATAAGAAAATGTTATGGAAATGGTAGGGAGTAAGTTCTAACTTTTTTGTAGCGAAATGTGTGTAGCTCAAATGGTCAAGTTACCCATTCTGAAACTAGTCCACGTAGGTTTGAAGTACTAGAAGTTGCATGGATGATTGAATTTATTGGGTTTCTTATAGCCTTTTTTAGTGATGATCATTTGTGGGAGACAAATTACATGACGAGCCTGCAGTGACTCCATTGATCTCAAGATTTCCCGCTCAGTCCTTCAGACATGCTCATATGGATATTGTGTGATGCTTGAGTGCATAAGGTAAGTCTACATTTCTGTATTTGAAAGGCTTATTGTACAAATAAGTCAAGCAAGGCTGTTTTGTGATGGTGTACAAATTTTGAAGACAGTGCGCGACCAAATCAACTGTCGTAATTTATGCACAATATGAAATGTTCAACACAATGTTATTTCTGTGATTTTTCTTTTAATATAAATACTAACATTATTTTGTACAAGTTATTTTACTATCACCTTATAAACTAGGAGGAACATATATCATCGACATTTCTACAGGTAAAAATGACTTGACTTCATGTATTAAAATATTAAATTTTGTTCCGACTTGGAACGATGACCAAGGAAAAAACTACTATATGCACACATGCACATCAGCATGTCAAATCAAGAAAAAAACATGACAATTATACCATGAGTATGCAAATAGCTGAATGTGTGGAATATTAGCTAAGATAAGCTCGCACATATTGACTCTCAGAAGACTTGTGATAATTTGGATGGCAAGATCATGCAGATTATATTACACACGATCAAACTCTTCTTGCTGGATATCATGTTCACATCTTTAGAAGACTTTGTTTACTTGCAAAACCAAAAAAGTGAAACTCATTAGTATATCTTCATTCATTAATAAATATAGTATGAAACATATGTGTGTGGAGGAGTGGATCCATGTACATGTTAGCACGGTTTCATATTTTGGTGAAATCATATTTATATACGATTTTTATGTCATGTTCAGAGAGCTTGGCATTTATTTGAATGCACTTCCAATGATTTCCGTCCACTTCTAACCGTGTGGCGTAAGACACGTATTATTTTGTCTGTCGTAGCAAAATACATGGGTCCAATTAAACATTTGATGGCATTAGCACTCACTCAAAGGAGTCCATATACTCCCACATCAGTATAATTAAATTGTGGAAATAGTATACGCATACTAGTTCCTCATTAGATGTCATGATCATTCAAATTAATGCAACTTCTACTATTTCCCGCTTGTACGCCTCTATAAGAACTGTATTTTTTTTCAAGCATTTAGCGATCTACAACTCCCTAGCTTACGAGACACGGTTATATTGAGCATATGGCTGACTCTGATCACAAGGACGTGATGGACAAAGGTAGCTGCTTAGAGCATTCAATTATCATAACTCCCATATCAAATGCATGCTACTCACTAACTTATTTATATCTCCGATGCACCATGCAGCGACCCGGTTCCTCCGCAACACTTTTATTTAACTTCCTCGAACAACTTAGCCGAAACTTATACTCCACCAATTGCCTCGAATAAGGAACTGATTGCCGGTGGTTAGTACTCCCTATCACTAAATTAGTGATCTAAACGCTTTTATATTTCTTTACAGAGGGAGTATATCCTAACCAATTAATTTATAAAACTATTTTTTGTCAAAAAAACAAGAGGAAATTTGGTGCCCCATGCACATATCGCTATTGAATCTATAGGCGTGAAGGTCATAAAAATCTGTTACAAATAAAACAGTTTTTTTTTTTGAACATTTGCATGTCCTTCTAATACCCGGGTGTTGTACTCTGGGCAGTTGGGACGGCGGCAGGCAAAAATGCTACTCCATTACAAAGTTGGGTTATGGACCTCTCCATCCTCAACGAAGCCCCCCCGCCCCCTTCCCCTCATGTAGTTTCACTTGGTGGGGCCCCCTTCCGTTTTCAACCAAATCTTCCCACATTGGCCCATTTTAATTGTGTAGAAGTTGTTCGTGGGTCTACCAAAGCTCTGGTGCTAGGTGTAGGTGAACACATATGCAGCTTTTCTTTGAATAACAACAAGCATCGTACCTACCAATACACTTATGCCTGTATTCACCCGTGGACAGGTAGCTATGCATGCGTGCATGCACATCCCCAACTTCGTGAGGCCTCCACCTCCATGAAACTACTCTGAACGGTCCCAACAGCATCCCTCGAACACGCCCCGTTTTCAAGAAATACTCATGGCTTTGTCCTATATGTGTATTGTGCCTACCATGGCTTTCTAGCTGTATATTATTTTTAATCACGTTTGATCCATCTCCTTCTGTATCGTCAAAGCTAGATCATCTTCTTCTGTATGGCCAAAGATAGATCCGACGCACCAGGGCACGTGATGAACTTGCTTAACTTCTACATTATTAATTTATTATTCTGAAAATTTTGTTTGATTTGGCATGCAGCAATGAGTACTGGATCACAGCCTTGACTAAAGAACGATGAGAACCCTGCACCTTCTGATACTTTCTTCACTTCATGGACAACTCAAGTATTTTATTCTTGATGTTTTAAATAGATAATGTTTTACACATTGATACAATCATACTTATGAATGTTTGTTCACAAGCGTTGATAGGCATTTGTCAAATAAAAATTACCAAGTTTCATAAGCTTTGATACATCTTACCAAGACATAAGAGGCGAAGAAGCAAGGCCACTGGCCACTGGTATCACATCACCGGATAACACCTTCCACAGACAATGACCACTTGTTCAAACCACTAGGGATGCAAACAAAAGGGTGCATCAAGACTTTTTCAAACTGAAGCTAATTTTAGTTTTTTTTTACCTCAGGCACGGAGTAAGTGTAAGAAATCTATAAGGCAAAGGATCCACATACAAGTACGTCATGACATAATCATGAGAGCAAGCATCCGAGCTTCAACTGGCATACTATATATCTAAAATAATATGTATTATATAGTAATTTGTTAGGATTTGTCTAGCTATGAGGTGTAATTAGAAAAATGGAGAATAATTTGTTACATCAAGTGGTTTGTACTTGCATATCGGTGTTGTGTTGAATATGTGAGTTCACGTGTAAGTTTTCATATATCGAGTTCACATATATGTATATAAAGATTTTGAGATTCTATTCAGTATTTGATTCTGTGTGTACCTTGAGTTTTTATAGTATTTGCATTTTATAGCTTCGTTCAATTGTTCATTTCTCTTGATATAGTTCACCGGGCATGTTGAGGGTTAAAATTTTGCTTGTTGTATCGGAAAATGACAGTCTTATTGTTGTCGTTTGAAACACGTGAAATGTTCATCAAGCTAGAACATTTGACTAAGTTGTACATAAGATGGACACGTATTTGAGCAAGTTAGTCCGGCGAATTGAGATGTGTATTACACAAAAATAATAATTGCAGTATATTTCCATAGTTAAGTATTGCTTTACATAGTAATAAGTAGTTGTTTAGTTACGTTGTTTATTGAATAGGCAAATAGAAGTTATTCTAGACAACCATGTGTCATATTTGATCAATAGCACACAGCATCATCAGCAAAACTGCATTGAGTCGGCATAGGGACTAAATGTGTTTGGTTTTTAAAGTTCAAGGGGCAACTTGTGTGGTTTTTAAGTTGAGGTCCTATTTCTACATTAGTCACTAATTTTAGGAAGCATACACTGTTGGGTGCGGTTTTGGAACCTTCCTCATTGCTGGTGTGCTCAGTTTCACGAATGCTCAAAACCGCTTATTGCGATCCCTTCTTAGCACTAGCCATACGGGCCATGGCCCACTAGCAAGGAAGCATACACTGTTTTGTGCGTTTTTGGAACCTTCCACATTGCTTTGGAAGGTTTCAGCCGGTTTTCGATTTCTTAACAGTTTAGTGGATGTTTCGGTTTTTTATTTGCGTATTATATTTTTTTATCCTTTTTCTTTTTCTCTTTCATTTGTTGTTTTTCATGCACACACTTTGAACATTTTTCATACACACACTTTGAAAAAATATTTTTAAACCCATTCAACAGTTTTAGAGCCATGTTGAACATTTTTCGAACACATGTTGAACATTTTTGGCATGCATATTGATCATTATATTGTGAATATTTTTTGAAACATGGTGGACAATTTTATATCTCAAGAATTTTTTGAAAAAATTGCTTGAATGATCTTTTGACATTTCGTAGTCATTTGAAAAAAAATCATTGAATTCGGAAAAAGTTCATTGAATTTGAAAAGAGTTCATTCAATTTGAAAAAAAATATCATAAAATTTCTACAAAGTTCATCGATTTGAAAAAATCATTGATTTTGAAAAGAAAATTCAACGAATTTGAAAAAGTACATGCATTTTTCAAAAAATAAAAAAATAAAAAAATAAAACAAGTTAAGAAACAGGAAAAGGAGAAAAGGTTAAAGAAAAGAAATAGAAAAAGAAAGAATAAACCACACAAAAATCTGTCGAGAAAAAAAAATCAAAAGAAGTGGGGTGGGGGGGAGCAACTCCCTAAACAAACCAGTCCACCCTCAATTTATATTTATACTCAATAAACATTTTTTGTGAATACACGTTAAGAGCAACTCCAATGGGCCTACCCAAACGGATGGCGATTTTGTCCGCTTTTTATTCGTTTGGGTCGGCCAGGCGGACACAGACATCCACTTCCGCGTTTGGGTCGGCACATGCGCCCAACGCTGGCCCGACCCATTTTGACGGCGCTAGGAAAAAACGCATGCATATTTAAAAAAATAACATTAATTAAACATTACAACCGGCCACGAAGGCCGGCGAGAGTCCACACGTCCACATTAGCATTTAAGAAAAAAAACAACCTAAACTACGAGGCAGCACGCTGCCCTAGGCGGTGTCGTCGTCCTCCTCCTCGGGGTGAGGTCGATGAGTGTCGGCGCAGGGGCGGCCCAGGGGAACGCCATGTTCCAGGCGGCGGCGATGTAGGCCGCGGGCAGCTGTTCTGGCACGGGCACTGCCAGCGCGGGCAGTGCCGGCGCAGGGGGGGACTGTGCGGCCGCCTGTGCAGCCGCGGCCTGGCGTGCCTCCTCCTTAGCCTCGCGCTGCCCCTCCTCGAGGTCGTGCTCGAACATCTTCTTGTACTCGCCGTGACGGCGCTCCTCAGCCAACCGTCGCCGGCGCCACATCTCGAGGTACGCAGCCTCCTGCGTCGGCGTCGCCCCCATCCAAACCGGTGGCGCGGACACCCACTCACGCAGTACTCCCATCCAGGAGTAGCGCTCGATGGGCGACGACTCTGACTCAGGCTCCAGATGCGGCTCCGGGTCAGCCTTCACGCGGCGTCAGGGAGGGAACGGCAGGGCCACCGGCGGCAGCATGCAGCCGACGGCTGCGGAGAGGGCAATGGCCTGCGCCATGGCGGCCTCGTACCGAGCCTCCTCTTCCTCCACCGCCTCTACCCTACGCCACTCGCCCTCCTTGAAGGAAATATGCCCTAGAGGCAATAATAAAGTTATTATTCATTTCCTTATATCATGATAAATGTGTATTATTCATGCTAGAATTGTATTATCGGGAAACATAATACTTGTGTGAATACATAGACAAACTAAACGTCACTAGTGTGCCTCTACTTGACTAGCTCGTTAATCGAAGATGGTCATGTTTCCTAACCATAGACATGTGTTGTCATTTGATTAACGGGATCACATCATTAGGAGAATGATGTGATTGACATGACCCATTCCATTAGCTTAGCACCCAATCATTTAGTATGTTGCTATTTCTTTCTTCATGACTTATACATGTTCCTATGACTATGAGATTATGCAACTCCCGTTTGCTGGAGGAACACTTTGTGTGCTACGAAACGTCACAACGTAACTGGGTGATTATAAAGGAGCTCTACAGGTGTCTCCAAAGGTACATGTTGGGTTGGCGTATTTTGAGATTAGGATTTGTCACTCCGATTGTCGGAGAGGTATCTCTGGGCCCTCTCAGTAATGCACATCACATAAGCCTTGCAAGCATTGCAACTAATGAGTTAGTTGCAAGATGATGTATTACGAAACGAGTAAAGAGACTTGTCGGTAACGAGATTGAACTAGGTATTGAGATACCGACGATCGAATCTCGGGCAAGTAACATACCGATGACAAAGGGAACAACGTATGTTGTTATGCGGTCTGACCGATAAAGATATTCGTAGAATATGTAGGAGCCAATATGAGCATCCAGGTTCCGCTATTGGTTATTGACTGGAGACATGTCTCGGTCATGTCTACATTGTTCTCGAACCCGTAGGGTCCGCACGCTTAACGTTACGATGACAGTTTCATTATGAGTTTATATATTTTAATGTACCGAAGTTTGTTCGGAGTCCCAGATGTGATCACGGACATAACGAGGAGTCTTGAAATGGTCAAGACATAAAGAATGATATATTGGAAGCCTATGTTTGGACATCGGAAGTGTTCCGGGTGAAATCGGCATTTTACCAGAGTATCGGGAGGTTAGCGGAACCCCCCGGTAACCTAATGGGCATTAATGGGCCTAGTGGAGGAAGAGGAGAGGAGGCCTAGGGGCTGCC
>NC_041392.1:722814398-722821371 GCF_002162155.2 Triticum dicoccoides
TCCTCCTCCCCCCCCCAAGTCCTAATCCAACTAGGGAAAGGAGGGGAGTCCTACTCCCAGTAGCAGTAGGACTCCTCCGGCGCGCCTCCTCCTAGGGCCGGCCCCACCTTCCCTTGCTCCTTTATATACGGGGGCATGGGGGCACCTCTAGACACACAAGTTGATCCTTGTGATCGTTTTCTTAGCCGTGTGCGGTGCCCCCCTCCACCATAGTCCTCGATAATATTGTAGTGGTGCTTAGGCGAAGTCCTGCAACAGTAGAACATCAAGATCGTCACCACGCCGTCGTGCTGACGGAACTCTTCCCCTACACTTTGCTGGATCGGAGTCCAGGGATCGTCATCGAGATGAACGTGTGCTAAAACTTGGAGGTGCCGTAGTTTCGGTGCTTGATCGGTCGGGCTTTGAAGACATACGACTACATCAACCGCGTTGTCATAACGCTTCCTCTTTCGGTCTATGAGGGTACGTAGACAACACTCTCCCCTCTCGTTGCTATGCATCACCATGATCTTGCGTGTGCGTAGGAAATTTTTTGAAATTACTACGTTACCCAACAATGGTATCAGAGCCAGGTTTTATGTGTTGATGTTATATGCACGAGTAGAACACAAGTGAGTTGTGGGCGATATAAGTCATACTTCTTACCAGCATGTCATACTTTGGTTCAGCGGTATTGTTGGATGAAGCGGCCCGGACCGACATTACGCGTACGCTTACGCGAGACTGGTTCTACCGACGTGCTTTGCACACAGGTGGCTGGCGGGTGTCAGTTTCTCCAACTTTAGTTGAACCAAGTGTGGCTACGCCCGGTCCTTGCGAAGGTTAAAACAACACCAACTTGACAAACTATCGTTGTGGTTTTGATGCGTAGGTAAGATTGGTTCTTGCTTAAGCCCGTAGCAGCCACGTAAAACTTGCAACAACAAAGTAGAGGACGTCTAACTTGTTTTTGCAGGGCATGTTGTGATGTGATATGGTCAAGACATGATGCTAAATTTTATTGTATGAGATGATCATGTTTTGTAACTGAGTTATCGGCAACTGGCAGGAGCCATATGGTTGTCGCTTTATTGTATGCAATGCAATTGCGCTGTAATGCTTTACTTTATCACTAAGCGGTAGCGATAGTCGTGGAAGCATAAGATTGGCGAGACGACAACGATGCTACGATGGTGATCAAGGTGTCGCGCCAGTGACGATGGTGATCATGACGGTGCTTCGAAGATGGAGATCACAAGCACAAGATGATGATGGCCATATCATATCACTTATATTGATTGCATGTGATGTTTATCTTTTATGCATCTTATCTTGCTTTGATTGATGGTAGCATTTTAAGATGATCTCTCACTAAATTATCAAGAAGTGTTCTCCCTGAGTATGCACCATTGCGAAAGTTCTTCGTGCTGAGACATCACGTGATGATCGGGTGTGATAGGCTCTACGTTCAAATACAACGGGTGCAAAACAGTTGCACACACGGAATACTCAGGTTATACTTGACGAGCCAAGCATATACAGATATGGCCTCGGAACACGGAGACCTAAAGGTCGAGTGTGAATCATATAGTAGATATGATCAACATAGTGATGTTCAGCAATGAAACTACTCCATCTCACGTGATGATCGGACATGGTTTAGTTGATTTGGATCACGTGATCACTTAGAGGATTAGAGGGATGTCCATCTAAGTGGGAGTTCTTTAGTAATATGATTAATTGGACTTAAATTTATCATGAACTTAGTACCTGATAGTATCTTGCTTGTTTATGTTTGATTGTAGATAGATGGCCCGTGTTGTTGTTCCGTTGAATTTTAATGCGTTCCTTGAGAAAGCAAAGTTGAAAGATGATGGTAGCAATTACACGGACTGGGTCCGTAACTTGAGGATTATCCTCATTGCTGCACAGAAGAATTACGTCCTGGAAGCACCGCTGGGTGCCAGGCCTGCTGCTGGAGCAACACCAGATGTTATGAACGTCTGGCAGAGCAAAGCTGATGACTACTTGATAGTTCAGTGTGCCATGCTTTACGGCTTAGAATCGGGACTTCAACGACGTTTTGAACGTCATGGAGCATATGAGATGTTTCAGGAGTTGAAGTTAATATTTCAAGCAAATGCCCCGATTGAGAGATATGAAGTCTCCAATAAGTTTTATAGCTGCAAGATGGAGGAGAACAGTTCTGTCAGTGAGCATATACTCAAAATGTCTGGGTATAATAATCACTTGATTCAATTGGGAGTTAATCTTCCAGATGATTGCGTCATTGACAGAATTCTCCAATCACTTCCACCTAGCTACAAGAGCTTCATGATGAACTATAATATGCAAGGGATGAATAAGACAATTTCCGAGCTCTTCGCAATGCTGAAAGTTGCGGAGGTAGAAATCAAAAAGAAGCATCAAGTGTTGATGGTCAACAAGACCACTAGTTTCAAGAAAAAGGGCAAAGGGAAGAAGAAGGGGAACTTCAAAAAGAACAGCAAGCAAGTTGCTGCTCAGGAGAAGAAACCCAAATCTGGACCTAAGCCTGAAACTGAGTGCTTCTACTGCAAGCAGACTGGTCACTGGAAGCGGAACTGTCCCAAGTATTTGGCGGATAAGAAGGATGGCAAGGTGAACAAAGGTATATGTGATATACATGTTATTGATGTGTACCTTACTAATGCTCACAGTAGCACCTGGGTATTTGATACTGGTTCTGTTGCTAATATTTGCAACTCGAAACAGGGACTACGGATTAAGCGAAGATTGGCTAAGGACGAGGTGACGATGCGCGTGGGAAATGGTTCCAAAGTCGATGTGATCGCGGTCGGCACACTACCTCTACATCTACCTTCGGGATTAGTATTAGACCTAAATAATTGTTATTTGGTGCCAGCGTTAAGCATGAACATTATATCTGGATCTTGTTTGATGTGAGACGGTTATTCATTTAAATCAGAGAATAATAGTTGTTCTATTTATATGAGTAATATATTTTATGGTCATGCACCCTTGAAGAGTGGTCTATTCTTATTAAATCTCGATAGTAGTGACACACATATTCATAATGTTGAAGCCAAAAGATGCAGAGTTGATAATGATAGTGCAACTTATTTGTGGCACTGCCGTTTGGGTCATATCGGTGTAAAGCGCATGAAGAAACTCCATACTGATGGACTTTTGTAACCACTTGATTATGAATCGCTTGGTACTTGCGAACTGTGCCTTATGGGTAAGATGACAAAAACACCGTTCTCCGGTACTATGGAGAGAGCAACAGATTTGTTGGAAATCATACATACAGATGTATGTGGTCCGATGAATATTGAGGCTTGTGGCGGATATCATTATTTTCTCACCTTCACAAATGACTTAAGCAGATATGGGTATATCTACTTAATGAAACATAAGTCTGAAACGTTTGAAAAGTTCAAAGAATTTCAGAGTGAAGTTGAAAATCATCGTAACAAGAAAATAAAATTCCTACGATCTGATCGTGGAGGAGAATACTTGAGTTACGAGTTTGGTGTACATTTGAAACAATGCGGAATAGTTTCGCAACTCACGCCACCCGGAACACCACAGCGTAATGGTGTGTCCGAACGTCGTAATCGTACTTTACTAGATATGGTGCGATCTATGATGTCTCTTACTGATTTACCGCTATCGTTTTGGGGTTATGCTTTAGAGACGTTCGCATTCACCTTAAATAGGGCACCATCAAAATCCGTTGAGACGACGCCTTATGAACTGTGGTTTGGCAAGAAACCAAAGTTGTCATTTTAGAAGTTTGTGGCTGCAATGCTTATGTGAAAAAGCTTCAACCTGAAAGCTCGAACCCAAATCAGAGAAATGTGTCTTCATAGGATATCCAAAGGAAACTATTGGATACACCTTCTATCACAGATCCGAAGGCAAGACTTTTGTTGCTAAATTTGGGAACTTTCTAGAAAAGGAGTTTCTCTCGAAAGAAGTGAGTGGGAGGAAAGTAGAACTTGATGAGGTAACTGTACCTGCTCCCTTATTGGAAAGTAGTACATCACAGAAACCAGTTTATGTGACACCTACACCAATTAGTGAGGAAGCTAATGATGATGATCATGAAACTTCAGAACAAGATACTACTGAACCTCGTAGATCAACCAGAGTAAGATCCGCACCAGAGTGGTACGGTAATCCTGTTCTGGAAGTCATGCTACTAGATCATGATGAACCTACGAACTATGGAGAAGCGATGGTGAGCCCAGATTCCGCAAAATGGCTGGAAGCCATGAAATCTGAGATGGGATCCATGTATGAGAACAAAGTGTGGACTTTGGTTGACTTGCCCAAAGATCGGCAAGCAATTGAGAATAAATGGATCTTCAAGAAGAAGACTGACACTGACGGTAATGTTACTGTCTACAAAGCTCGACTTGTCGCAAAAGGTTTTCGACAAGTTCAAGGGATTGACTACGATGAGACCTTCTCACCCGTAGCGATGCTTAAGTCTGTCCGAATCATGTTAGCAATTGCCGCATTTTATAATTATGAAATTTGGCAGATGGATGTAAAAACTGCATTCCTGAATGGATTTCGGGAAAAAGAGTTGTATATGATGCAACGGAAGGTTTTGTCGATCCAAAGGGAGCTAACAAAGTGTGCAACCTCCAGCGATCCATTTATGGACTGGTGCAAGCCTCTCGGAGTTGGAATAAATGCTTTGATAGTGTGATCAAAGCATTTGGTTTTTTACAGACTTTTGGAGAAGTTTGTATTTACAAGAAAGTGAGTGGGAGCTCTGTAGCATTTCTGATATTATATGTAGATGACATATTACTAATCGGAAATGATATAGAATTTCTAGATAGCATAAAGGGATACTTGAATAAGAGTTTTTAAATGAAAGACCTCGGTGAAGCTGCTTACATATTGGGCATTAAGATCTATAGAGATAGATCAAGACGCTTAATTGGACTTTCACAAAGTACATACCTTGACAAAATTTTGAAGAAGTTCAAAATGGATCAAGCAAAGAAAGGATTCTTGCCTGTGTTACAAGGTGTGAAATTGAGTAAGACCCAATGCCCGACCACTGCAGAAGATAGAGAGAAAATGAAAGATGTTCCCTATGCTTCAGCTATAGGCTCTATCATGTATGCAATGCTATGTACCAGACCTGATGTATGTCTTGCTATAAGTCTAGCAGGGAGGTACCAAAGTAATCCAGGAGTGGATCACTGGACAGCGGTCAAGAACATCCTGAAATACCTGAAAAGGACTAAGGATATGTTTCTCGTATATGGAGGTGACAAAGAGCTCATCGTAAATGGTTACGTTGATGCAAGCTTTGACACTGATCCGGAGGATTCTAAATCGCAAACCAGATACGTGTTTACATTAAACGGTGGAGCTGTCAATTGGTGCAGTTCTAAACAAAGCATTGTGGCGGGATCTACATGTGAAGCGGAGTACATAGCTGCTTCAGAAGCAGCAAACGAAGGAGTCTGGATGAAGGAGTTCATATCCGATCTAGGTTTCATACCTAGTGCATCGGGTCCAATGAAATTCTTTTGTGACAATACTGGTGCAATTGCCTTGCCAAAGGAATCCAGATTTCACAAGAGAACCAAGCACATCAAAAGACGCTTCAATTCCATCCGGGATCTAGTCCAAGTGGGAGACATAGAGATTTGCAAGATACATACGGATCTGAATGTAGCAGACCCGTTGACTAAGCCTCTTCCACGAGCAAAACACGATCAACACCAAAGCTCCATGGGTGTTAGAATCATTACTGTGTAATCTAGATTATTGACTCTAGTGCAAGTGGGAGACTGAAGGAAATATGCCCTAGAGGCAATAATAAAGTTATTATTTATTTCCTTATATCATGATAAATGTTTATTATTCATGCTAGAATTGTATTATCGGGAAACATAATACTTGTGTGAATATATAGACAAACTAAACGTCACTAGTGTGCCTCTACTTGACTAGCTCGTTAATCGAAGATGGTTATGTTTCCTAACCATAGACATGTGTTGTCATTTGATTAATGTGATCACATCATTAGGAGAATGATGTGATTGACATGACCCATTCCATTAGCTTAGCACCCGATCGTTTAATATGTTGCTATTGCTTTCTTCATGACTTATACATGTTCCTATGACTATGAGATTATGCAACTCCCATTTGCCGGAGGAACACTTTGTGTGCTACCAAACGTCACAACGTAACTGGGTAATTATAAAGGAGCTCTACAGGTGTCTCCAAAGGTACATGTTGGGTTGGCGTATTTCGAGATTAGGATTTGTCACTCCGATTGTCGGAGAGGTATCTCTGGGCCCTCTCGGTAATGCACATCACATAAGCCTTGCAAGCATTGCAACTAATGAGTTAGTTGCAAGATGATGTATTACGAAATGAGTAAAGAGACTTGCCGGTAACGAGATTGAACTAGGTATTGAGATACCGACGATCGAATCTCGGGCAAGTAACATACCGATGACAAAGGGAACAACGTATGTTGTTATGCGGTCTGACCGATAAAGATCTTCGTAGAATATGTAGGAGCCAATATGAGCATCCAGGTTCCGCTATTGGTTATTGACCGGAGACATGACTCGGTCATGTCTACATTGTTCTTGAACCCGTAGGGTCTGCACGCTTAACGTTACAATGACAGTTTCATTATGAGTTTATATATTTTGATGTACCAAAGTTTGTTCGGAGTCCCGGATGTGATCACGGACATAACGAGGAGTCTCGAAATGGTCGAGACATAAAGATTGATATATTGGAAGCCTATGTTTGGACATCGGAAGTGTTCCGGGTAAAATCGGCATTTTACCGGAGTATCGGGAGGTTACCGGAAGCCCCCGGTAACCTAATGTGCCTTAATGGGCCTAGTGGAGGAAGAGGAGAGGAGGCCTAGGGGCTGCCGCGCACCCCTCCACCCCCCCCCAAGTCCGAATTGGACAAGGAGGGGGGCGGCGCC
>NC_041392.1:722821657-722827011 GCF_002162155.2 Triticum dicoccoides
CCTTTCTTCCCTCTCCTCCTTCCCCCCCAAGTACTCATCCAACTAGGGAAAGGAGGGGAGTCCTACTCCCGGTAGGAGTAGGACTCCTCCGGCGCGCCTCCTCCTAGGGCCGGCCGCACCTCCCCTTGCTCCTTTATATACGGGGGCAGGGGGCACCTCTAGACACACAAGTTGATCCTCGTGATTATTTTCTTAGCCGTGTGCGGTGCCCCCCTCCACCATAGTCCTCGATAATATTATAGTGGTGCTTAGGCGAAGCCCTGCGACAGTAGAACATCAAGATCGTCGCCACGCCGTCGTGCTGACGGAACTCTTCCCCGACACTTTGCTGGATCGGAGTCCGGGGATCGTCATCGAGATGAACGTGTGCTAAAATTCGGAGGTGCCGTAGTTTCGTGCTTGATAGGTCAGGCTGTGAAGACGTACGACTACATCAACCGCGTTGTCATAACGCTTCTGCTTTCGGTCTACGAGGGTACATAGACAATACTCTTCCCTCTCGTTGCTATGCATCACCATGATCTTGCGTGTGCGTAGGAAATTATTTGAAATTACTACGTTACCCAACACTCCTCGCTCTCGCGGTAGACCGCCGCAAGGGCCGCCTGGTAGGCGTCCTCCGCCACCTGGTCCTCCTCGCGGACGATGAGCGGGGGCGGCGGCAGGCTGCGGTCGACCTCGTGCACGCCGCGGCGCCTCGCCTCCTCGTGCTCGAAGGCGAACCACCTCTTCTAGTTCGGCGAGTCGGATGCGTAGGTGGCGTTGCGGCGCTGCTCCGGCGTCAGCTGCGCCCGTCAGCGCCGCACCTCCTCCGCGTGCGCCCTAGCCGACCGCGGCGCCGCCGACACTGGGATCCTCTCTGGATCTAGATGCCAGTCGTGCGGCAGGGTGACGTTGGGGTACGACAGAGGCACGTGGTGCTGCCAGTGCCACTCCGCCTGGTGCACTGGCACGTTCACACGCTGCCTCTGGCGGCGAGCTGGCGGCGGCAGAGGCGGAGGCAGGAGGAACTCCGAGGCGAAAGGGATGGCGGGGGCCTTGCCCTTGGCCTTGCTGCTGCCGGCGCCGGAGAAGAGCCTCATCTCGCTGTGGTGGTGGTGGCTAGGGTTTGCCGGCAACGGGGGAGCAGAGCTGGCCAGATGTGGACGGCGAGTTTGGATGAGGACGGCCCCGCCACACGGTCGGCTTAAAAAAGAACGACCGCCGTCGCTGACGTGTGGGCCCGTGGTCATAAATTATGCTGACCGCGTGGGCAGCGGGTAGTTGGACGGCCACCAGGTGGGAACGCGGCGAACGCGGAGAAGGCGCGCATGGCGTCCGTTCCGCATCCGCGCCGACGCATTTGGGGCGCAAATTTGGACCGCAAATGCGTCGGCGCGGACGCGCAGTGGATGTGATTTGGGTTTGGGTCGGTGCGTTGGGCCGCCACTTTTGTCCGTGCCGACCCAAACGGATGCAGGCAGACGAAAATGGGTCGCTCCATTGGAGTTGTTCTAAACATTTTTTGGATACACGTTGAACTTTTTTTGAATGCACGCTGAACATTTTATAATACACGGTGAATATTGTTTTAATACATGGTGGACAATTTAATATGTTAGGAATTTTTCGGGAGAACTGCTTGGTTGATCTTTTTACATTTGGTGATCATTTTGAAAAAAAAGTTAATCACATTTTCAAAAAATCATCAAATATGAAAAAATAGTTCGTCGCTATTTTTATAAAATAATCTAATTAGTCAAAAGTTCATCGAAATGAAAAATATTTCATTGATATTGAAAAAAAGTTCATCGAATTTGAAAAAGTTCTGCAATTACAAAAAAGGAAAAAATAAGAAATAAAAAAGTAAATAAAAGGGAAAATATTGAAGATTAAAGAAAAGAAAAAGAAGAAATAACACAAAAACCGGTCCAGGAAAAAAACGGCTGGGAGTCTTCTAGAAACTTCCCAAAAATTTTCTAGACGAAATCACACTTTGATCATTTTTTATAAACACACTTTGAAAATTTATTTTAATACTCATTAAATAGGCTTTTAGATACACGTTGAACATTTTTTCGAACACATGCTTACCATTTCTAGAACACACGTTAAAAAATTTCAGATACATGTTGAGCATTTTATAAGTACACTGTGAAGAGTTTGTAATACATGGTGGCCAATTTTATATGTTGGGATTTTTTTTTGAAAATTTGTTTGAATGAATTTTTTACATTTCGTGATCATTTTGTATATGTGTGAACATTTTATAAAGGTCCTGGACATTTTTCTATGGTATGAACATTTCCTTCAAATGTCATGAACAATGTTTTGAATGGGGAAATTTTATTCGAATATTTAGTAAAATATGTTTTTTTTCAAATGCGCAAAGAATTTTGGAATTACACAGAAGCTAGATTTTTAATGTGTGAGTTAACTATAGTGGCAAAGTGGGCATGAGTTTAGAGAAAAGGGACGAGATTGCAGCATAGAAAGGCGAGGCAGCAGGCAAGCGACAAGTGCATTAATAGATGGGTGTGGTTCGCGGGCCAACCGAATAGACGAGTCAAGCAAGGAGCATGTAGGCAAGGTGAGGTGGTGCTTATTACGCCTCCGTCAGGAAATACTTGTCATCAGAATGAATAAAAGAAGATATATCTAGACATATATTAGTTTTAGATACATCTTTTTTTATTCATTTTGATGACAAGTATTTTTGGACGGAGGGAGTAGAAGCAAGACTTGGTGTATTTTGTGCTGTGTCAGTGCATGCATGGCATGGCCTTTGATCTCGACTGTAGTTCTGAGCTCTGAATCGTGAGAGCATCTGGGAATCTTTGCTTTATTGACGTTTGGTTGCGCCCTCAAAAGCGGTGGCTTCAGCACTCAAAAGGAAAGCCACAAAGCAGCAGCCATGCTATACGCATCGGAGTGTTGCTATACACACGACATGCCTTGGACGATTTGTGGACGATAGTATTGATCCAACCGTACCAGCGTTGAACAAAGTGCACGCCGACCGCTAGATCAAGGATCGTGCAGTGTTCGGCTGGCATGCATCGGCTGCGTAGTAGTTCCGTACGCATCGCATGCATAACCTGGGAAACCCCCATGTCCTTTTCCGCTTTGCTTTGCCCTTTGCCGCCATGGTTGGTTGCATTGCATGCATGTACCCAGTAGTACTCTGATTCTGCCGATCGAAGCTGGCAATCACAGGGTGTCCGCAGTTAAAGCCATGGATCCGCTGCTGCATGCTCAGAGCTCACCGGCCGTGGAGATCAGTCCTTCAGTCAGCGCCGCTGCCGTCGATCGTAGTAGTAGTATCAATATATGCATGTACGCCTTTGAATAATCTGACCACCTGGTAATCCTAGATCTCGCATATCTGCATGGCACGGCGACACCCAGCAGAATCTACTCGTCTTAAAGTGCGCTCCTTTAAAGTAAGCAAATCCGTTCCGTGGTGCTGCAGTAATGCTGCATGCATGCATGTCATGCAGTAAAGTTTGGGTGACATGCATTCATGCATGGCGAATCTCCTCGGAAGGCTGGCCGGACGGGAGCGAGAGAGCGAGAGATACGGTGGAAAGCTGGGATATACAACATGCAAAGCTGGATGTGGAAAGAAGATCACTTGATTTACCACTCCCTAAACAAGCCAATCGTCCTGGGGAGTCGCACAGAATCAACCAAATGGGCCTAATTAATTTGTGAAAACCTCGTGCGATCCACGCAGGAGGAAGGATACGGTCTCGCTCGGTGCTTGCTCCACACAAAGCCCACGCACTGTGCACTGGCTTTCTGCAAGATTCTGCCTAAGCCAATGCCTTTACGTCGTCCCTAGCTAGTCTGCTTAGCAGCAGCGTGATTCTGCCTAAGCCAATACCTTTTGAGATTTCTTCCCTAGTTATCTTAGCCGCAGCATGATTCTGCCCTGCCCAATAGCATTGGCGCCATCGTTTCAAACTTGCCTTACAGAAAGCAAAGGGGCAGCCTTGGGAACCTTGCATGCGTGCATGGCAATATGGCCTCGGCATGGCAGGGCATGCAGGAGCCGAGATAGATCCGCCTCGTGGCAAGAGCAGCCAAGCCAAGTGTTGGTCGAGCCCATGTTGGCATGATAAACAAGAAAAAGAATTACCAGTACCACTACTCCTTTTAAGCACTTGGAGGATACTGTTGCATTGCAGTGTGTCGTTGGGAAGTGAAACCATGTACTTTGGGGCTATAGCTGCGGCCATGGGAACCAGCTGAGAGAATCCAATGCACAGGGGTTTCTTCCTTTTTGCACCAATCCTGCCTGGTCACCCCTCCTTTTAAGGAGAGGATCTCCTCTGTTTGGACCTGTTCTACTTCTTTTGCATCCTATGTCTGCATACAGCATTACAATCCGCCACCACGCTTGCTAGACTGCTCCTAGTGAAAGTGTACGTTGGTGATGCGGTCCAAATATTCCCGGTAGCGCTACTTGCAATGTACTCCCTTTGTAAAATAATATAGTATCATCTAGATCACTATATTAGTGATCTAGGCCTCCTTTGGTTTGGAGGAATTTCATAGAAATTCTAGAGGATAGGATTCTTATAGGATTTTTTTCTTTAGAGCCCTTTGGTTCATAGAAATAGATTCCTATTCCTACATAGGATTGGTTCCTATCCTCCACATTTCATAGAAAAATAAAAATGAGCCTAGATTCAATGAAAAAATTTCTTTGGTGTCAATCAAATGACATCTCGTTTCCTATTCCTACTCATAGGATTTGAGATACATGCCATCTCATTTCCTACAAAATTTCTATTCCTACGATAATCCTATCCTATGAACCAAAAGAGGCCATATTTATTTACGAAGGGAGTACTATGCATTTTGGATAGCAGGCTATAACGACAAAATAAGGTTACTACAGCGTTTTTAACACGGTCCCACGAAATGGCACCTATGTAGTACAATCTAGGGATTTTAACGTTAAATCAACTAGCCCACCATTTTAAGTTTAGCACAAACATTCAAACAAATATCAGAATCAGAGTACCTGGTTTTGCATTTGACAGTTTAGTGGGAGCAAGCAGCGCCATAGTTGAGGATTCATGATGGACCTCTTCCTCTACCTTTCACGGAGAAAGCTCAGTGTGGTGAATCGTGAACCAAACTGGAACCCACACGTCTAATCCATCTGTCCACGATGAGTTGCACATCTGCTTTCCACATCCCACTTATGAGCTAGCTAAGTTAGCCCATGGAAAAACGACAAGGTGCTTTGATATTCTCACAAAAACGAAAAAGTTCTCTTCCAAAAATCCTGAGACTATTTCCGGGATATTGCCCCTGCCAGAATGATTTCTTTATGCAATGCCCAAAGGCACTAGAGAACTCAA
>NC_041392.1:722827113-722829865 GCF_002162155.2 Triticum dicoccoides
AGGACTATAGGTGCCAAATTATGCGTGGCTTTTTAGTGGTCTTGTCCTAAGTCAACTTATGCGTGTACGTGTCATACTACTCAATATATGCATGCATGATTACATTGTCATTGCTAAAAGGCTGGCTAGGTGTTAAGTAGAGGCAAATAGGGCCACAAATTTCCACCAGAAGATGTGGCACTTTATATTACAAAGAAATGGTATTTGAGGCTCTCTACCAATTATATGAATTTTTAGTTTGTTAACCACACGTCCCATGCGGTCATGTGTACCAATTATGAGCGACACTATTGGAGAAAAACAGAATAAAAATGGGCAGGGAAGTCATGATCGATCTCCCTTTTGTCCCAGTCACTCAACCCAGGGCTCTGAAGGTGAGATAGCAGTATATAGTCTGTAGGGGCCAAGGCAATGCTTCTATGCTTACCGAACAAGTGTTAATAGTTGATTGATGTGATGGAGGTAGAACTGCTACTAGTGAAAGTGTACCTTTGTGATCATGTGGACCAAATGTTCCCACTAGCCACTTGGTTCACATGCCAGGTAAATCTTTCCTGGAGAACTTTATGCTAGCTAGCTGCTACTAGGGGGGATGAAAAACCTTTAAAATCCTGAAGAAAACGACATAACTATAACCTGAAGTTGATAATCCATTGGGTTTATAGTAATACTTTATGTGCCTGTCAGGGTAATCTCCTTTTGATGTTATCCGGAACAGTTGTTTAGGAGGATCGAAGTAGTATCTATATCTTGTAGTCAGGCGGCGATATGGTTCAGAAATCATTTTCTTTTTACCCGTGAGAGGGATGGCAGTTGCGTCCGCACGCTTTCAAGTGTTTCTCTAGAGAGCAGAGATTGATAGATGGTAGCTTCATGCCGAAGCTCGCCCAGCAACTGAAGGACTGCACGACACGTACACATGCAGCCTTGGCCATTGCACGGCCATCAGACGAGCACGATGAGAACTGGACAGAGTTGGCAATGTCATGGCATCGACCAAACGAATTCCCACCAAACATGTGAGAAAGAAAGAAGGGAAGGAAAAGGTAAGAGCTCGTACCAAAAGATCTTTCCTTGCTGATTTTGCAACTGGCTCTTCTGGGTGATCTGTGTCGTTTTGTGGCCAGAGGGCGTATCCATCGAGTACTCCCTCCTTCCCAAAATATAAGTATTTTAGTACTTTCTCTTCTAAAAAACATAAGGTGTGTTTGATTTTTTTCTTCATCACACAACATTAACTATGATATTACTTATTGCGTGTCTATAAAATTAGTATAAAACATATGAAGTAAAATTACATTGCAAGATAAATACAATGATACCATTTATACATGTTCAATCAATGCACTGTGGTATATATTAATAGTTAATGGTCAAAGTCATGCATTAAAGATCATAAAAAGTCAACCATGCTTTATATTTTGGAAGGAGGGAGTAGTTTTCACATCAAGGATAGTATATGTCATAGATATAAGGGCTTCTCTAGACTAATCTCCAAAATTTAGGCCCTTCAACGCCTCCTCAAACCTTAACTCCTTAACTTTGAGGAGTTATTAAGAGGCGAATCTAACCCAACCCTCAAACTTAACACTTCAAACAAACTGGACCCCACATAGAAGTCTCTCTTCCTCTTCTTCTTACTTCTTCATTCCCTGCATGACGCAAGCGTGCGACGAAGTAGTCTAGAAAGTAGGTGAGATTCGTTCTCAAAATACCATGGCTTGGGCGCTTCTTCGTCTGAATAGGTTCTCCCCCTCATCCTTCTTCTAGTGGTGCGATGGTATGGTCCAATACGCAAAGAATTATCAAAATCGGTGATGGCGACCGGCGGCCACTTTTCTTGTATGTCTTTGATTGTGGTTGGGGATGACGGGAGGAGCATCGCCGGGCTAGGGACGATGAGGGGGAGTGCTGTCGTGGTCGGACATGACGGAAAAGACAAAAAAATATCATCGACCTCTGTCGCTTGGCAGGGTGGTTGCTGGAGGCAAGAAACACAGCAGGGGGCGACACCGAGGTGGAGGCGGATGGGCAACGGGGAGAAGCGGACGCACGAGAGAAGTGGGAATCTTTTGCTGAGAAATGGTTTCGAATGCTCAAATTTGAGGAAGAGGAAACACTTATCCTCAAATATTTGAGGAGTTAAAGATTTTCACAGTTCGACTAGTTGCAGCTTAACTCCTTAAAAGGTAATCTTGTTAAAGAATCTTTTGAGGAGTTAAGCCTTTTAGGGTTAGGCTAGAGTTCTCTTCAGAGTTTCGGCAATCATTAATTATGAGGCCAATGAGATAGCTCTTGTCATTTGGCAACAAGAAACCAGTAGAAAAATTGAGATTACGCATGGTTACAGTACGACTAAGTGAATCAAGAAGCTAGAAACCACAGAATATGTGCCATGTTCTAACTACCCGATACCCCAGCTATCCCTTAAACGTAGGGCGCATAATTTTTAAAAATAAGAATTGCCATACTTTGTTGGGCGGAACAATTAAGATACCTCACACACTATAATCAAGAAAGCTTTGTTGCCATAGTACAAAAGATGTCATGGTCAACACTTCTCCCCGAACAAGTATCATCGCATCTAGCGACCAAGCCAGCTTACTCCGTAGAAGTCGTATGAAGCCACATGAAAATCCATGCCAGTAGGGATGGAGCCAGTGGTGGCCAAGCAGAGGCCATGGCTCCTCTTGGTATTTAAAAAAGATTCTTGTATTGTTAGCTCAGGATGCTATACATTTTTATATATTTG
>NC_041392.1:722830154-722830664 GCF_002162155.2 Triticum dicoccoides
TGGACAATGCAACTCTGATTTTGACCAAGAGTTACGAGGAGAATTATGCAAGGTTCACATCGTGGAAGATCATGAACATGCCACCTGCCGCCTATCATAGTTTTCACACAGGCCCTGCCACCGCAAATCAAACTTCACAGTAACAAACAACCCAAGATGAACCCACAGACACGTTGGAGAAGAGCCATCTACTGCAAGCATGTAGCAATCCTAACATCGCTCACCCCACTCTCATTGCCACTGAGGCGCCAATGCCATGGCCCCTGCCTTCCGCCATCCACATGCACACTGGTCCCTTCCAGCTAGTGGACACTCCAAGAAGGACGCCCCCAATCGGGGGCATGACGTAGAAACGCTACCATCATTCGATCCCGAAGGAGATCCGAGGTTTCCTCCGGAGTGACTTGGTAGAATGCACCACGCATAAAAGACATTTGCAAGAGAAAAGCAGTACCCACAAGCGTTGATGTCACCTGCCTTCGCAAGAAGCCCATAGCGGGGCTTTCAGTC
>NC_041392.1:722830860-722851115 GCF_002162155.2 Triticum dicoccoides
GGAAGGACCACCAAAATGTCATGCACCATCGTCAAAGACTTTCTAAATCCATGGCACTGGCGTGTCCATCCCGCTGCTTCCCTTTCTCCGTGATCCCATGCATTTGGCAGAACCACCGCCACGCAGTTGCATAAAACAAGATGCCACTGCCAAGCCGTCTGTCGAATACCATCGAGAAGGCCCCATGAATTCTCCACCGTATGCCACCATCTCATTAGACCTAGTAGCAACTACCATGGAAAGCTTCTGACCAGTCCACTCACACACACAGTCCACCACCCGAACCAACTGCATAGATACTCTGGTAGCTAGAACCATCCGCGTGTCGGCGGACACGGATATGTGCGTCCACACACATCGACGTTGTTGCTCTGGCGAGGAGGCCAGGTACGTGTTGAGCTCCACTCCCCCTCTCCACCCATAGGACTGAAAGCCATATCCACGTCGGCTCGTTGTGCCTCCGCCCTTTGTGTCACACGACACCTCCACAATCCGCGTGCCGAGCTCCATTCCTCCGTGAAGCCGAGCCACTCCACGTCTCTCAAACCTTGTTGTAGTAAGAAATGGCCCATCAAGGTCAAGAGTGGACGATCTGCACACGGGGGAATATGCACCCGCTTTTCAAAAATGTACTTTTTACGCGTTTTGTAATGTTCAAAAATTCAAAAAATATGTATACATGTTGGCAAAGGTATGTCCACGGCACAAAGTTTTTTGTAAAAAAGTATTTTTGTTTTGTCTCAGTAAAAAGACAAAAATTATTGCTTCTAAATAGCATTTCACGGCACAAAATTTTGTCTTTTTTGCACAGGCTACAAAAACAGTTGTTTTTTCTGTGAAACTTTCTGCACACACACATCCAATATGGAGATGTCCGTGCGCACCCATTTTTAGAATTTTTTGACATTGCAAAATGTGTTTTCCAAAGTGGGTTCATATGTACCCGGGTTTATCCATGCACTTCTTCATCAAGGTCGACAATACATGAGCTTTGCCCCGAAGCACCATTCTGCAGCAGCGAGGGAAGTGATATTGGGTGGGAGGTTGTTGGCGATGGCTAATACGTCTCTGACATATCTATAATTTTCGTTACGTTCATGCTATATTTACATCATCTATATCTGCTTTTGGTACAATTTATATCATTTTTATTTGGACTAACATATTAATCCAATAACAAAGGCTATTTCATGTTTTCTAGGTTTTTTTATTGTTTTTCAGTTGAACAGCTTTCAGAGCCAGAAAAAACTGAAAAATTCATGAATTTTTTTCCGCCAAAACACTCCCCCAACCAGAAGATGGGTGGATCCACCAGGTGGCCACGCATCCCCTTCAAGCTGCCAGGAGGCGTATGGTGGGGTTGCGTGGGAGCTCCTTAAGTCGGTTGGACCTCTTCTTTGGTTGCAAGAAATATCCGAAGAATCTCTGTTTATTTAAGAAACGGTGATCTGACGCAGAAAAGTACCAAAAACAGACAGAAACAGAGAGAAGAGAGAGAGAGAGAGAGAGAGAGAGAGAGAGAGAGAGAGAGAGAGAGAGAGAGAGAGATCCAATCTCGATGGGGCTCTCATCCTCCGGGAGGCATGAACACCAAGGATCGGTGGGGGAACCTCTCCCCACCTGGGGAAGGCAAAGAAAGAAGAAGGGGGGCTCTCTCCCCGTCACTTCCGGTGGCGCTGAAGTGCTCCCGTGGAACAATAATCATCATGATTGTCTCCATCACCTTACTCCCTCTCTATATAGTGGTCCAGTCCCGCAAACCTCTATAGTTCCCTACATGAACATGGTGTTTGATGCTAAAAATTATTATCCAATGATTTATTTGATTGTTATTATGTCTAAGTATCCCTTTTGCCCGATGCTTAATTAGTGATCTATCATGATTGATTTGACTTGTATGTTGATATGTTGTCGTCCTTTAGTCCCCATCATATGAGCACACACGTATGAGGATCACACTTTAGGGTTAGTAGTATGTGGAGATAAGTATGGATAAGGTGATCGGAGTGACATATATTACCAGACCTGCGTATAAGAATTGATACGTATGGGATAAAATGGGACCAATATATTTTAATGCTATGGTTGAGTTTTACCATGATGAATCTTTAGTATTTGCGGATGCTTGCTAGGATCCCAATGATAAGTACATGTTACCAATGGACTTTGTTACAAGTTAGTGACGGTTATTATCAATGTAGTATCATAGCCAATTTCCTAGGGACAATTCCATAGCTCCTATCCTGCTACTCCATACTCGCTAAATTTCACTTACTTGTTTGTTTACATTACATCAAATAACTTTTATTTTCAAGTTATTTATCATCTTGCAAAACTATCTTTTTATACCAACAAAATACTTTGAGTTTTGTTTTATAGGTAAAGCAAACATTTGATGTACGTAGGGTTGTATCGGTGGTTGGTAGAACCTTAGAGAATACAAATCCTACATTTAGCTCCTCGTTGGGTTTGACAGTCTTAGCTATTGGAAAGGGGACAATCGACCCCCTACACTTGTGGGTTATCAAGACCTTTGTTGGTTTCATTGCCGGGGAGCAACAGTGTAGGGTGAATATTCTCGTGTGCATTTATTGTCTTTATCTCTAAGTAGTATTTTTATTCATATTCTTTACTTGTTTTCTATCTTTAGTTATGGGTAGGAAACACAAAATACCAAAAAACTCATGTACTTGCTCCAAAAAAAGGTTGAGGAACCTCCTTAAATCCTCCTATTTGATAAGTTTTACATTGATTTTGTTGAAGCCATACGTGCTCGTGTTCAACACCCAACTAGCATAGTATGGGGAAATTTTTTGGAAGAGCATGATTTTGTGTAGAACACCGCTTGTCTCAAAAAGTGGAACTCTTGAAGGGTTTATTAGACAATTTGGATTGTCATGCTATTGATTTATGTTTTTTAAAGGTTTAACTTGTTGCCTTAAAATTCTTTTGATCTCAATGCAAGAATAGAAAACAATTGTTTTTAAACTCTTATGCAAGAACATGTGTGTCATGATTCTCCCTATATTTCCGACCTAATTTTCGTTGAGGACTCTTTGATTCTAACGAGAGCAGATAATACAAATGCTAATGCCCTAAAGAAAGTATTGGGTGATTACTGTGCTGCTTCAGGATAGTTGGTTAGTGCTGCCAGATCTTCTACTCCCTTCATTCCCTCATACAAGGCCATTTTGTTTTCTGTATCAAACTTTTACTTATGGTTCTGGTCAAAAAATATGAATTATATGTCATCAATAATATATCATCAAAAAGTTCTTCGAAAGGTGCATCTAGTGAAATATTTTCTGTGGCGTATAGCTCACCTTTTGTTGGTAAAATTAATGGTCAAAGTGAGACATAAAAATATGCAGTGGCCTTCTATAAGGGAATGGAGGCAGTATCTTTTATAGCCCAAGCACTAGCGTGGATGACAAGGTGGATATATGTCAAACTCTAGATATGATGAATGAATCCTTGTCTGACAAGTACTTGGGGCTTCCCTTTATGATAGGGGTTGATACGGTGGATTGTTTCAAACAACTTATTGAGAGAATTCAAAATTTGGTAAATGACTGGAAAGACAGAACTTTATCTTGTGATGGAAAGAGTCATTGATCAATGCGGTGGCCCATGCCATCCCTACCTATGCGACGGGTTTATTCAAATTCCGGAAAAATTGTCGAGCTCTTAGGCATGATTTTAGGAAGGTTATGATTGAGCATTGTAATCGTGAATCTAATATGGTAGCTCATGTGCTACCATAACAAGGCCGTGTTGATCCAACGATTGTGTGCACCTCTTGCTTTTATTTCTAGCTTTTTAGCGGATGATTTAAGTGCAATTTGATTTAATAAAGCTAGCCATGATGGTCTTCCCCTAATAAATAAATAATATGGTTATCGTGATATTAAGAAAATTTAAGAATTTGTTATGTTCATGCTAGCTAAGGAAATAACTGCTAGAGTTGTGCAAGAAGAAAGTTGCAACCTTATTGTGTGTATTAAATTTGAGACTTATTGTATCCTTGATAATTGTTTTCAAAATTTCAGTATTAATATTTATATCACTAATCATTTTGAGGAAGTCTCCGTTGTCCACAAAGAGGCTAATGTTTAAGACGAAATTGCAGAAACTGCAAGCTCTTTAGATGGAAAATATGGGGAGGACAGGGAATAATTAAAGGAGGAAGAGCAGATTCATCACCCGTTCCCACCTTCTAATGGGAGTAATTCTCTAATTCATACATTGTTTAATTATTCCCTTTTTGAAGATTACGATACTTATGGCCATGATGCATTTTTAAATGATACTTATGGCCATGATGCCCCTCTGAAGGATACTTATGAATATGAAGTTGCTATAATTGCTTATGCTAAGAATGAAATTGTTAATGTTGCATCCGGACTTGATAGTCCTATCATCTTTTTGAATTCTACAAATTACACATAACTAGAGAAGTTTGCTCTTATTAAGGATTATATTGATGGGATGTGTTTCTCTTATGCTGATGATGCTTTTAATAAAAATTATATTCATGTGCTAGCTGCTCCTACTTGCAATTATTATAAGAGAGGGACCCCATCTCTCCCTCCATATGTATCTAATACACTAAAATTGCAAGAAACTGCCTACACTATGTATTGGTCTTCACTTTGTGTTCATGAGTTGTTCTATTATGACAAGCCAATGAATAGGAAGGGAGTTAGACTTTGTTGTTACACGGTCTATGTTAATTTTTGCATAACTAAGTTCCAAATCTTTATTAATTGAGCGCTTTCCAGCCTAGCCATATGGCTTTAAAGAAAGTATTGCCTGGGAGGTAACCCGGAAGTTTTAGAGAGTCTTTTTATTATTTTGTGTGCCTTCAATTTTTTTGAAAATAAAAAAATAAAGGGAGAAACCTAAAACTTTTTTAGAAAGGGAACTAATTGAAAAAGCTTGCATTGGAGAAGTGGGGGTCGACCTTAAACATTTGCGTTCATGCCCATGGGGACAATGTAAATCTTTACATCGAAGCTTCTCAACCAAAAATATTTTTCCCCGTGTATAAACCACTGTACCATACAAATACAATGCCAAGATTTACTTTTAACACATGGTAGTTTGTAAATTTATGTTTGCTCTGCTGAAACTGATAGTTTAGTGTAACTAAAAAAATATATCAATTCAACAAAAGGTGATAAAAGCCTATAATTTTGACACAGTGCACATATGTCAATTCTCTGTTATGTGTTAATATTTACCCAAATGATAAGTGACACACGTCTGGCACGAAGCAATCTGGCCCTTACGTTTTCTACAACTAATGTTGCCATCTGAAAAGAAAAAACAAACGCAAAAGCAAACAAAACTAAAACATGTCATCCAAAAAGAAAGTTGCCATGCTTGACAAATAAAGTTGCAATCCTCTCGTCACTAAACTTGCCATAAAAAATATTCGGAGTTACCACACTATTAGGAAAAGGCCTACTAATGGCACACCAGTTTTGCCTACTAATGACGCACTACTGGTGCGCCATTAGTATCACGCCACTATAATTTTTTACTCATGGCGCACCAGTGGTGCGCCATTAGTATAGCCCACGGTGCGCCATTAGTATCTAGTATACTAATGGCGCACCACATAGAAGTGCGCCATTAGTATCATTTTTTTAAAAATAAAAATCAAATTTTTAGTGCGCCATTAGTATAGCCCACGGTTCGCCATTAGTGCCATTAGTATCTGGTATACTAGTGGCGCACCACATAGAAGTGCGCCACTAGTATCAATTTTTTTTAAAAAATCAAAAAAAAATTAAATTTTTTATTTTTTTGTTTTTTTTCTTAATCTCATGTCACTATGGCTTAATCTCGGGTCAATATGTTTAATCTCAAGTCAACACGCTTAACTTCGCAGTTCTATCCAACCCCAGCACCACATCACTTCACAGGCACTTGTTGATATATCTATCATATCAATTCTATTAAACCTTGCTGATGTCTAGGACTTTGTTCGTGTTCATGACTATGATGAAATTTTGAAAAATATTTCAAACTTTCCGGTCATATTACGTAACATATTTTGAAAAATAATTCAAAAAAAATTCGAAACCAATTTTTTTTCTGTTACTAGTGGCACACCTAGCAAACGGTGCGCCACTAGTAAGTTTGAAATTTTTTCCATTTTTTTCCCTCTAGATCTTAAAAGCCCCGTAACTTTTTTTCTGTTAGCTTTTTGGGGATTTTGAAAAATTCGGATGTAACTTTTCGAGTAGATGATTTTTCATATATAAAACTTTTTAATCCGAGCTCGTATGCAAAAGTTATGCCCATTTTATAAATTCCAGAGAGATTTTGCAAATAAAGTCGAAATTCATATTTGTAAATTCTCCCAACAAGTAGACCATGTATCACATGGGAAACTTATTTTCTTTTATTTTTTTGACATTTCCATCATTTTCTTTTATTTATTTTTAAACTGAAAAGGCGGTCCGGAGGGGTGCATTCGGTGGAATTTTTGGGCCAAGTTAGTAATGGCGCACTGTGGGAGTGATGCGCCATTACTAGTTTAACTAGTAATGGCGCACCACACCCACGGTGCGCCATTACTAGTTTTGAAAAAAAATAAAAAAAACTTTTAAAACTTTTATTGAAAAAACTTAGTAATGGCGCACCAGTGGACAGTGCGCCATTACTAGTTAAAACTACTAAACTACTAATGGCGCACTGTCCACTGGTGCGCCATTACTAACATATTTTATTTATTTATTTATTTTCAAAACTACTAATGGCGCACGGTATGTGTGGTGCGCCATTACTATGTCAAGTAGTAATGGCGCACTATCCCACGATGCGCCATTAGGAACAAAAAAAATTATTTCTTTTTTCAAAACTACTAATGGCGCACCACACACCAGGTGCGTCATTAGTAATATATTACTAATATCGCACCTGTATGTGGTGCGTCATTATTATATAGCAATGACGCGCCACATACATGGTGCGCCATTATTGTCCATATTATCTTTAGCCCTTTTCCTAATAGTGCCATGCGTATTTATCTGAAGGGAGTGGCCAAGAAGTTGGGATTGTCACCGGTGTGGTTAGCGAGTGGGAGGGATCTGTGTTATTTGGTGTGGAGAGAGGGAGAGGGAAAGCGAGATAGAGAGAGAGAGTGAGGGAGAGACGGAAAGTGAGATAGAGAGAGGGAGGGGGGCCGATGTATACCATAAAAAGTTGGAGGACCAAATGTGACTTGTGCAATGACTTTAGTGACAAAAAAAGATATTTCCTTTGTTTTCTATATATCTTAGTGAAATGGGCAGGGCGTTTGTTTTTCTAGTAAATAAAGGTTTATTTTATCCTCCATGTGTGGGCCATAGTTTTCTTGGTTCTTCTGTTCTATTTTTTTTCTTTTATATACGAGTAAAAGGGGTTTCCCCTCGATTTCAATAAATATAAACCATTAGAAGTTCCATACAGCCAAAATGTACTCTCTTTTTTCTCCGTCATAATAAAATGGGCACAAAAAAGTCCGCCTTTCTCATTAAAAAATCAATTTTATTTGGGAAACAAACCATCCAATCAATGGGTTGGCGAGTAAATAATTCATTCTAGCTAAAACGGAGACAGGAAAAAGAGAGAAAGCGAGTGGTGAGTAGCCGAGAGGTACCTCCGGTTGAATCTACAAATAATTCCGGCGGCTGGGGATAAGTCCATGGAATTTACACGATAAGACGCCTTGGGTTCCATGGGACCAAGCACAGCGATGGCTGTGCAAGATGGTCGATCCGCCTCGACAGGGTCCTTAGCAGCGGCCTGTAGAGCAACAGCTCTGCTCGATCTGCACCCGATCTACGGATGTTCGGTTGATTATCTAGTCCACATGACATAATCAATTGATCGTACGTCTTTTGCGGATCACGGCCTGTTCTGCTTCTGCAGCCACCATTAATCTGCATGCATGCACGCTACCACGGCTGGGCTGCGATGTGCGTGCGTACCGTACAGTACGCAGCAGATCATGCATGATCATGTACTACGTCTTACAGCTCCTGCTACCACATCTTTACTGTAAGGATGCACGCTAGGGATGTTGGTCGATTCGATAAATGCGGACGCGAATCCGTCGCGATTCATCGAGCAGGACTGGAGGATCGGTCGACAGGGAGATGAACAGTATCTACCTCTCGTCGTACCACGGCCACGGAATTTGGAGAGGAAAAGAAAGATTGGCCGCTGGAAACGACAGGCCCATCGGCCGGTCACGTCCGCCGATGCGGCCACCAGCAGGCAGCGCGCGCTGTCGATATGGACGCCCCGCCACGACGGCATCCATCGGCGCCTCACGTGGCAGCCACGGCCCAGCACGCTACAATACCACATCGCACCATGGATCGATCACAAGACGCCACCAATTATTCGTTCGCTCTTGTCCCGTCCCGTCCATTCCGCCACCGCGAGACCGATCAGAACGGCGACACGACAGGGGGCCGTCACCGTCATCGGAGCGCTACCCGGGCTGCACTGGGCGCGCACGCTTCCGAGTTATTCGCCGTCGTTGTACGCCGCCGCAAGCAGCCGGCATGGAGGCGAGCGGGGAGAGAGACCGGACCGCGGAAGCAACGGCCGCGCGCGCCCGTCGTCGCGATCCGCCGCCACTCGACCAAACGTTGCCATGCGCGGTGCCGGGGACAGAGACCAAACCGGCGGAGACGGAATAATGGAAATGCAGACCCTAGCAGCACTCGCTGTTCGGTTCACAGGAATTTCTAAGAGTGCCAGGTGGGACATACTAGCTTTTAACGTTATGGTATGGCCTCGTTAGCATTCCAATGTTTTTTGAATTCCTACATTAGAAACAGCGTATTGAAGTGGTTCCTATGTTTTCCGTTACTGCACTTTCCAAATGCATTCTTTTCTTTTCCTCCAATGTTATTGTGTGTGGAACTACTCTATCACATTATTTGTAGAAAGCACAAAGATGGAACCATTCCATTTGTGTGGAATGGAACCATTACGTCAACTTTGCTAGAGTCGTCATATCTGCCCGATCATCGTAATAATCGCTATTATGATGATTTTAGTCGAAAATGTCACTCTATCAGAGTCGACATCCCGCTCTTAATCGCCATAATTTATGAAGGACGCTTCAAAACAAGCCCACGAGTCTTCATATTTGGCGTCTGTGGGGTATATTTTTGGAAAGGTTTTGCCGCGAACATCATTCCCACCCTCCCGTTGTGGGGGATATTTGAATGCACTCCATCCGACGATGCCATGGACGACATCTTGACCCCCGCGCCCAAATTCATCGCATTGAAGTCAAATACGATTACTTCAACGGACGCTACGCCTACGGAGGCTCCTAGGGACCCCACGCCTCCGACTGCTCCAATGGCCGAGATCCAGCTTGCCGACAAAGTGTCCAATGCGGAGGTGCCTATGCCGCCACGTGGAGGCAGAGGCCTCCCTCCACTAGTGTCGCGGCAGTCCTTAGGGAAGACACCAAATAAGAAGATTGGAAGAGCCCAACCAATGCCTTTACCCCTCCTCATTTTGTCCCGACGGCAGGCGGAAATATGGTGGCTTCCAAGTCGTACACCGGATCAGCAATGGCAATGAGGTAGAAAGAATGCATCATATGCCTTGTACTCGGTTTTTGTTCGATTGAATGCGAGATGACCGTGGTGGCAAATGTGCAATGTTTGTGATTTTGTGACGACCTTCTGAATTTGGCGGATCGACCCTCATTGATGAAACATTTTTCAGTAGTATCATTCGTGATTCTGAGACAAATGATGTCGATCTCAAGGTCACATCATTGTCACCTTTTTTACCATGACTCCGTCTAATATATATAATTGGAATTCGAGTGCTTCGGCTCGTCGAAAAGGAAGGAAATTCGGAGAAGCAACTTCAAGCCCGATGAGGATGTTGCGCTTGTCCTAGCATGGCAAGATATTTCTCTTGATGTGATCGGTGGGAAAGAGCATTCGACAACAAAGTATTGGAATCGCATCGAGGACTGTTTCAGATTTCATATTCGGCGAAAAATGAATTGTACGCCCAAATCTATCCGAACCGATAGGGTTCGATTCAAGAGGTATGCAATCGCTGGGCGAGTTGTAAGGAAAATGTGAAATGCACTCCTAGCCGTGTCACCATTGATCTACATGTAAAGAATCTTCTTACTTTTGGATCGCCACATTTACATTGCTTTGAGCATTCTCATCAGTTTGTGCATTTGTTTGTTTTAGGATGAGATAGCCCAAGAGAGGTACAAACAAATTCCCAAGTCAAACATGCAAACCATTTGGCCTCCAGCATTGTAGGGATTTGTTGGAAGAGCATGAGAAGTGGAAGACAACGAATGATGATGACATCCCAAAAGATGAGAAGTGGGCCAATTCCTCTCTGGAGATGAATGATGGTGCAAATGATGTTGATACAAAGAAAAGGGCAAATGTGCTTAGAAGTACCACTCCAGCGTCTAGCACGGGTCAGCCCCATGGGAGGAAGTCAGAAAAACTGAGGCGCAAGAGAAAAGAAAGAGGTGAAGGTGATTAAAAAAGGAAAGATCGATAAGTTGATGAGGACAATAAATGAGTATGGCGAGAAGAGGAAGCAAGATAAGCTAGAGATGAGGAGAACAAGAACCAAGAGAAGAGGGCCAGATGCAATGAAACGCAAGAAAGAAGACGGCTGCCAGGAAGAGATGGAGGCGCGTAGACTCCAAATTGAGTAGGAGACCGAGGTGCGTAGTCTCCAAATTATAGAGTATCGGGCGAGAAATGAACGCACATCTGAGCAAAATCGGTTCATCATGTTGGATCCGAACAAAATCAATCATGTGGCGCGAGATTTTTGGGCGGGGCTGCAAGATTTGAGCATTCGCTTCAGAAAACTCAAAAGCGGGGACGTGCAAATGGAAGAAACATGTGATTTGTAAATGTCGCTGATGAAATGTTTTCGTTCATGTAACTTGTCAAAAAATTTAAATTTGGAGTGAATCAAAGTGTTTGAATTATGTACGGAGGCTGAAATATGGCAAGTCTGAGTTTGCATATCGCTTGCATAGCCTCCGAGTAAATTGCAGAAAACCACCACTTTAAAGGCAAGGTTTGCGAAAACCACTATAATACATTTTTTTTTGCAAAAAACACCGTGTCTTCGATAATCTTTTTGCAGAAAGCACTGATCGACGGATTTGGCTTGGTTGAGCACGCTTATGATAGTTGGGGCCCCTTTTTGCTGACATGGCATAACATTTCATGCCAGGTCAAGTTTAATCTAATTTTACAAAGTAGTCTATAGATTTTACACAGACACCCCTAAATTAAAAAGAAAAAAATGAAATCAGACGAGTGCATCCTCGCCACAAATTGGGGCGGTCAACGCAGCCTACGTTGGGCGCCTCCTCGTGCAGGAGGCCAAATCGAGGCAACGACGGCATCCCCCGCCGGATCCGACAGCCGGCACTGGGCGCCTCCTCACGCTGGAGGCCAATCGGGGCGGCGGCGCGGCATATCTTGCTGGATCCGGCAGCCGTCCCTAGGCGTCTCTTCGTGCTGGACACCAAATCGGCGGGGCGGCGCGGCATCCCTTGCCGGATCCGGACGTGGGGCGCTGGGGGCAAAACGGGGTGGCGGCGCGGCATCCCTCGCCGGACGTGGCGGCGCTGGGGGCAAAACGGGGCGACGACGCGGGATACCTCACCGGATCCGGCAGCCTTCGTTGGGCGTCTCTTCGCGCTGGAGGCCAAATCGGCGGGGCGGCACGGCATCACTCGCCGGATCCGGACGTGGCGGCGCTGGGGCAAAACGGGGCGACAGCGCGGCATCCCTCGCCGGAGGTGACGGCGCGCGGGGTGGGGAGCTCCTCTCCTCTGGCGGCTAGCTGATGGCAGCACAAGGCAAGGGCCTGCGGAGAACAAGGGTAAAAACTTGCGGGTGTTTTTGCTTTTTTAGCTATCTAACACTGTCTTCGGTAAAACGTTATGCCACTTGAGCCAAAAATGGGACCCATCTGTTATAATCTTACTTAACAGCGTAAGATACGCCGGTCAGTGTTTTTTTACAAAAAGATTACCGTAGACGTGGTGTTTTCTGCAAAAAAATGTATTGTAGTGTTTTTCGCAAAGCTAGCCTTTAAAGTAGTGGTTTTGTGCAATTTAATCCATAGCCTCCATATGTGGTGGATGGCAGTCGCCCGATATGTCAAATCTGTAGAGTTGCTCTTACATTCCATTTCACTTGGTTGTTCAACCAAACACACCCTAAAAGAACTTTGGATAGTAAAACAAAGGGAATCCCTATTTCTACGGCTCTCTGGAACCTTTTTTTTAGCTGAAGCTCGAAGTGACGCACTCCAAGGTCCATGCAGAAGATTGTAAAAGTTCAAACACGTGCATGGGCTGAGAGGAGACAGATGGAGCCAAATAATAAATTGTTATCATATTTTCCCCTTGTTGAGATCATCACCACCATGGCTAGAATCAGCAGGGTGATCACCATCATTATAGTCAACAACAGCTATGATCTATAGTCGCCATTTTTTTCGAAAAGAGGGAAATACCCCTCGGTCTCTGCATCGATTGTCACCATGATTCCACGGCTCCTCCTTAACCTTTGCATGACAACGTGAACCAGCGAACGAGAAAAGGGATCTGGTGATATTTGGGACCCGGTGCCTAATCTAGAATCAGGCTTTAGGTCCAAATAAAGTCAATTAATAAGAGAAGTCAATTATTATAACAAAAAATGACTTTCATGGAGGAACACAGATAATACTTGAACAATGTCAATTTGAATACCCGGTAGGGAAATTGCAATCTCAATAGATGCGACGAGGAGCAGAGAATAAGAATGCTGATGGGGATGAGTTAATTTGAGAGGGATTTCCATCCTTGCTTTTTTTATGCGGCTCGGGGAAAATGACCAGGAAGATAAAGCGTGTGGGATGATGATGTGAGAAATTTCCAAGGAATAACAAAGAGATGCGTGGGGCAGGAGTCGCTCTCGTGAGACACTATTCTGCAAGAGGATTAGAGCTCACGGCTTGATGCACGCTTCCATGAACTAATTTACTTAGTTAGTTGAATTTCTAATTAGGGGACGGGTGTCCTGATGAAGAAAAGTTCGCATGTTTCGTTTTCTTTGCAACCCCTTCCCTATCACAGTCCCCTGACAACATCCATGGAGCCCTTTTGTCCCCCAATGTGCCTAATGAATAATGACTCTATCATCATCATCATCATCATCATCCCTTGTCGATCGAGATCTTCATCATCATCATCATCACCACCGCCATCATCACGGCCAACAACAGCTACGATCGATCCACCCGTGACGACGAAGGTGTCCTGGCGAAGATCTTCTGGCCCGGCGCGAGGATCGCCAGCGTGTCGTAGCGGGCCTTGCGCTCGACGAAACGGGCCCACTTAGCGCCGAAGTGGCGCGCCCAGTCCGCCTCGGTGTGGTAGCGCCGGAAGTAGATCTTGAAGTCGTAGCCGTTGCTCCGGCAGGCGTCGACGACGGCGCCGTTCTGCGCCACCAGCTCCATCACCGCGGGGCCGCCGCCCGGGTAGGGCCGGCAGAACTGCAGCAGCGCCACCAGGTAGAAGACCTCGCCGTCCGGCAGCGCCGCCGACATGTTCGGGTCCCACCTGCACCAGCGAGTGACACGAGGCGTCACGACAAAGGAAGGAGAAAGAGAGCTTATCGTAAACAATGGCGCCGGTGCGTGCACTGCAGCGAGCTGTCATGCATGGCGATGGCCTGTGGGCTGTGGCTGAGTGCGACGTGCCTGGTGATAATAATAGTTTTTTCAATCATAGGAACTGAGCTGGTGGCCGCTAATGCGCAATCTGGCACGGCTAAATCCAAAACAGAAGGGGATCCATGGAGAAACTGGGAACCTGCTCGTCTTATTGTAAGTGATCCCGGTCAGAATCACTGCCATCAGCGAGCGCCCTGAGCAGGGGAGGCTCCCCGCTCACATGCGCGTGCGTGACGTGAGCGCCCCAAATGGCAACTCTGCCATGCCACCGAGCTGCGCACGGAAGCAATCCAAGCAGAGGAGACGTAGTGCGTCACTGGTTGTACCTCCGCCGCGTACTCCAGGCCCCGCACGAACTGGCCGAGACCTTCGAGGACGGCGAAGGAAGTCTGGGTGGCAGGTTCGAGGCCCAGTGGAGGGCCTCCTCTAACACTGCTCCGCCCGGCCGGGACGTCGGGGAAAGCCAGGCCGCCGACGGCGGAGGCGATCGAACTTGTCCTGCCGGCGCCGAGATGGCCGCGCCCGTGCGCTTGTCGAGGCAACAGCTTCCAGCAACGTTGGTCCGGGCTTCCGGGGGTTGCGACGGCGGAAGCTCTTGTAGCCGTAGTAGGAGGTCAGCAAGAATATGCGTGATGCCAATTTGTTGGGGAATGGCTAGAAATCAGTCAGTTGAAATTTTCATTTGTGGCCAGTCGATTTCTGAGCCTTTGGATGCGAAATCAAAGGCCCATAGTGCTTCTTCAACCTCCATCCCCTTGAGCTGCTAGCCACCGCTGGCCTCGCCGTCGGCCCCCGCCACCTCGCCGTCCCGCCCTCCCAGGTACCACTCCCCATTGCCGGTCCTCCTCCGCCCCGACCATCCCTCTAGGCCCCATGTGCCGAGTTTTTTCTCCAGCAAATCCCCACGCCACCTCCCCACCACTGCCGGACTCCACCGCCCCCACCCTGAACCCTAAGATAGATACTGCCTCTTCAGCGCCCCCCCTCCCCCGGCGCGCCCCCGGCTGCAGCTAGTTCTTCCTTCTCTCCAGCGAGTGTAGGTAAACTGAATTTGTTGTGGCTACGCATTGTACTTGAGCTATACTCCAGCGGCTGCAAGCTTGTAGTCGTAGTAGGAGGCCAGTAGGAATAGCGAACAAATTTAAATAGGATCTATGAATATGTATGTTTTTACATTTTTCAAATCAGGCAAAAATTATTAACTTTAATCTACTATAATCTTACCTTATTGGTTTCTTTTTTGCATTTTTATTCACTATTTTAGTTTATTTTTCATTTTCCCATCTTTTGTATTTTTGTTTGTGATTTTTGTTTTGAGTTTCTTTTTCATTTCATATTTATTTTTGCTTTCGCTTTTCTTCTTATTTTTTAAAATACGGGTGTTTTGTGATTTTTTAAATAATATCTAGTTTTCTTTTTCTTTTTAAAAATATGTGTGTTTTGGGGCTGGCGTGGTAGGTGAGGATTTCTTTTCTATTCATCTATGTTTTTGTTTTCTATTTATCTACTTTTATTTTTTATAATTTGTTTTTATGCGGCAGAGGGTGGGAGGTTGTGGTGCGAATTGCATGTCCAACATCATACATGCAATTGCAAGTGTTGTAGCCTGACTGTAACTGGATGGCCCCATAAAGCATCCGCAAGTGGGAACGGGAGGGCTTTCGTTGGCCAGTTTTCATATCCACCACCAGAAATGCAACTGCAAACTTTGTAGCCCAACTGCAACAACATTACCTAAAAAGCAACCGCAAATGGGGTGAGTGGGACATTGTCGGACCAATTGCTTGTCCACCATCACAAACACAACTACAAGTTTTGTAGCCCGACTACAACTAGGCGGGAGGGGTTTTGCCGCCCAGTTGCATGTGCAACACCAAACATGCAACAATAAGTGTTGTAATCCATCCGCAACTGCATGGCCCAAAAGCGGATGCAGGTGGAAGCGGGAGGGGGATTTCTGTCTAGTTGCATGTCCAAACTGCATGTCCATCCGCAACACCAAACTGCATGTCTGGTGGTGGACATGCAACTACAAGTGTTGTAATCCGTCCGCGATAGCACGACCCACAAATTGATTGCAACTGGGTGATGGGAAGGGGTTTTGTTTTCTTTTCGGTTTTCTTTGTTTTTCACGGTTTTCTTCGGGTTTTTTTGTTTTTCTTTATTTTTTCACAATTTTTTGTTTCTTTCACAGTTTTTACTCGGTTTTTCTTTACTTTTTTCTTCATTTTCTTTGTTTCTTTCTCGATTTTCACTAGTTTTTTTTGCTTTTCTTTCTTCATTCTTATTTTTTCTATTTCCATTTGTTTTCTTCATTTTTCATGTACATTTTTGTATACATGACGGACATATTTTACATATGCGTTGAGCATTATCCAAATACAAGATAAACATTTTTGAAACTTATAGTTTTTTATGTCTACTTTTTTCATACGCATTGTACATCTTTTGTATAAATCTGGAACACTTTTTATATAAACTTTTAACATTTTTGGACTAAATGATTAACATTTAAAAAATATTTTTTATGTCAACCTTTTCCATTCTACATTTTTTGTTATACACCAGGAACATTTTATCTATACATGTTTAACATTTTCTAAATTTATGATTAAGATTTTGAATGTCTACTTTTCCATGTAGATTGTACATTTTTTATAGATCATAAATATTTTTTATTTGCATGTTTAATATTATCCAAATACATTATTAATTTTTTTGAAAAATTATATTTTTTATGTATAATTTTTCCATACACATTGTATTTGTCTATACACACCAGATACATTTTTAGAGGGGTCGTAACTATAAGATTTCCAAAAATGGATCATAAGTGCAACTTCAAAAAAATGGGTTGTAACTGTAAGTTTACAAATGGGATTGCAACTACATGGCCAGAAAGTGACTGCAACTGGGTCGAGAAGTGGTTGTCAGGCCAGATGCATGTCCATCACTAGACATGCAACTGCAACCATTGTAACCCGACAACAACTCCAGGGGCATGCATATGACTACAGCTAGGTCGGGTGGGGAGTTGTCGGGCTAGTTCCATGTCTATCGGTAGACTGCAACTGGGGGCAGGAGTGGGTTGTCGTGCCAGTTGCATGTCCTTCACTAGAAAAGCAACTGCATGAACAACACATGATTACAACTGGGTCAGGTAGGGAGTTTTCCAGGCAGTTGCATGTACAAAACTAGACATGCAACTGCAAGCGGTGTAACCGACTACGACTACATGGGTACACATGTGATTGTAACTATGGCTAGGAGAGGTTGTCGTGTCAGTTGCATGTGCATCACTAGGCATGCAACTACAAGCATTGTAATCTGACTACAACTGCAGGGGGCACAAACATGACTGCAACTAGGTTGGGTGGGGAGTTGTCAGGCCATTTGCATGTCACATGAAACTACAAGCATTGTAACCGACTACAACTGCCTAGGCACATGCGTGACTGCAACTAGGGGCGGAAAGGGGGTTGCCACGCCAGTTGCATGTCTATCAATAAACATGCAACTGTAAGCATTGTAACATACTGCAGCTGCATGGTAACTGCAATTGGGGTCAGAAGGGGAGTTGTCATGCATGTATTTTTAGATAAAGTTGTCGGGCCAGTTGCATGTCCATCAATAGACATGCAAGTACAAGCGCTGAAACAGACTATGTCTGCACTTGCACAAAAGCGGCAGCAACTAGGGTCAGATGGGGAGTTATTAGGGCCATTTGCACAAAGCAGATGCAAGTGAGGCCGGGGAGAGACGGTTGTAGCTCCAATTTCATGTCCATGACTAGACATGCAATTGCAAGCATTTTAACCCGATTGCAACTGCACATAAACAAAACAAATGCAACTAGGGTGGGGGTTTTTGGGGCCGGTTGCATGTCCACCACTGGACATGCAATTGCAAGCATTGTAACCCAGCCGCAACTACATGGGGCACAAAACAACTAGTTTTTTAAACTAGGATCGGGAGAGTGTTGCCGGTCCATTTCCGTGTCCACCACTAGACATGCAATTCTGAGAAATATAACATGACGACTACCACATGAGGCACAAAGCAACTGCAACTTAGGTGATAAGGGGTAGTCGGGCCAGTTGCAAGTTCACCTCGGACACAACTACAAGCATCGCAACAAGCCCGCAGTACAAGTGCCACACCACATGTGCAACTACGTAGGATTCTTTTTTTACAACATGGATATGCAACAATTTTTTTGTTGGTATTATTTTTCTAAAAATGACCCACCAATTGCAGGCTGCCTTTCACATGCAATGGCATGTCTAGTGCCCGCACACAATTGCACACATTGCAACATATGTTCAACTAGGGCTTTCTTTTATTTTTCTATCGTGGACATCAACATGCGCATGCATCTAGTTTTTTTATCTGGTATTTTCGGAGAGAAAATTTAATGTTTCTTTTGACGTTTTGCATAGTTTGTTATACCAAGTGCAATTTTGTTTTAGATAACAAAATAAGTAGTAGTTACAAGAGGAAAATAAGAAAATGTGCATCGCGGCCAGCCCGTCATATGTTTAGCCTAAAGAGAAAGCAAGTGCGAAGTCTAGTAAGTATAAATAGTACGTGTTTGGCATGAATTGCAAAAAAGAAAAGAGCAAAGAAGGAAACATGAGCAAGGGTTCACTACATGCAACATAGCTGAACACAGACAACGCAAAAAGCAAACAAAAAGGAAAACTAGGGAATGGTCCAAGCCAAAGTTTTGTAGAAAAGGCCCATTGTCAAACATGCTGGGACAAGAAAGAGGTAATGTCACCTGGTGCAGGTGAATGAGACCAAATTATACCTCATCCAGATGAGTTCTAGGCACTCTCTTTATTTTCACCAACCTGGCAAAGCAACAGCCCAAATGAGAGTGTTTAAAAAAGCCAAAATGAGAGAAGATAGCCAGGTCAATTGCTTGATGGGCTACCAATCCAACAAGCCCGCTAAAAAAGTAACAACCATTACTGTCACATATTAATGCTGGTTTGAGATGTCATAATGAATCAATAAAAAATGAAATCATGTGATTACTTCAATAATAATATTGTCTTAAGTAGATCAATTACAAAAATGAATTCTACTTTAAGTTAGTAACACAAAATTAAGCAATCTGACATGACTGGATAATCAAAACCACTGTCGCATGTACGGATATAGGAGAAAATGCAATGGCCAAAAAATGGCTAAGCATCTAAAAAAGGACATATTAAAACGGAGCTATTCAAGGTAGACAGCGTCAGCAGACAAACCAAAGAAGCAGTCGAGCCCGACAACGCTTAGGATGTTGCACGCACTACCGCTTCACCTATTCGTTGTCCATCATCTCGGTGTAGTGTCATCATGAGAAACATTAATTTTGTCTATGATTCAAATAGTTCAATTACAGAAGTGAATTTTATTTAATTTACTAACTTAATATTATGTAGAAGTCACATGATTGCATCATCAAACCTCCACTGTGTAGACAAATGTTTTAGAAAACCCAGCCGTCTAAAAACCAACTAAAGCATCAAAAATAAGATATATACAAAAACACAATAAACAAATGTTATTCTAAGGTAGAGTGAATTAAGGTCACTGATATTACACTAAAGAGAAAAATAAAATGAAACTAAAACTAAAACTACAAAATAGACAAACTTGCACAAATGTTCCGTAGAATTTGCACTATTCCGCAATATGCAAGAACAAATATATATGGTAGTGTAACTTACAGACAGTAGTCATTTTCCTAGGAAAAAAATCACGGGACTCATTTTATGGGAGTGGTGTTACTTCAAAGAAGAAATGTTGTAAAATATATCTAAGGAAAAAAATCTAAGATTGGTCTTATCATAAAGTAGAAATAAAAAACAAAACGAACAAAGAACATATATAAGAAATAAATAAATTATGGGAGTGACGGAAAAACAAATTGTTTTCGAAGAAAGTATTAATTAAGGGAGTGCTGTAACGCCCGGATAATTAGGCTACAGTAAAACTCTCCTAATGATGCCATATCATGGTGATTACTGTTGCTAAACTTTCATTAGTTCAAACTGATTCAAAAATCAATTCAGAAAAATGGCAAACAACAAAAGTTTTTAAAAATTGAAACAAAAATGTTCGGTGGGTGCCAAATATTGCACTGGTAATTATGGTGTAGAGGACACAATTTTACAAAATACCTAAATGCCCTAAACTAAATAAAACAGAAAAGGAAAAAAAGAGAAACTAAAACTAAAACTAAAACTAGAAAAGGGGGAGAAAGCCCCCCGGCCCCTTGGGCTTCGGCCCACCAGGCCGCAACCCACCGGCCCAGCTGCGGCCACCCCCACTCCCCTTATCCCCAAACCCACCGAAACCCTAACCTACCCCCACTCCCCACTCGCACCACTCCTCCCCCCTGCTGGATCTGGATCGGGGCAAACCCCCGGTCCCATCGCCCGTCGCCGCGACGACCTCGCCGCCCGGAGCCCGCGCCATCTCGTCGGCCTGCCTCCTCTACC
>NC_041392.1:722851462-722909071 GCF_002162155.2 Triticum dicoccoides
GCCTGCCTCCTCTTCCTCGCCGGCACCCTTCCCCACCGGCCTGCAACCGCTCCGCCGAAGTCGTCTCCGTCCTCCCCCCCGACACTCACTGCCCTAGACCCTATGTCTCCGGTGAGGCCACGGCCTCTGCGCCCCTCCTCTCTCTCCCCGCTCGCTCGCTCAGCGCGCGTGCACACACCCAGAACGCGCCCCGCCTCTCCCACGGTCGCCTGTACCCCGGCCACGCACCGCGCCTGCACGCCGCACGCTACACGCGCCCGAAGTTGTGCCAACGTGTGTTCGCGCCCGCACCCGAACCTTGCTGCTGCTGCACCGCTCGCCGACCCGCCGAGCTCCCCGTGTCAACCTCCTCCCCCCCTGCGCTGCCGCGCCCACCTGCAGCTCGCCCCTCGCGGCCCGCCACTCACTCGCGTCACGCGCGCGTGTGCCAGCGCGCACCACGGCGCCCTGCACGCCTCCCCCTGTTCATGGCTCCTGCCGAGCCGCCCCAACTTCGCCCGTCGGCAGCCCTGCTAGCCCGCTCGGCGCAACCGCCACGCTGCTTGCTGCCACCGCCACTCGCCCTCGGATCCCGTCGCTGCTGCTCTGCACAGCCGCAGTCGCCGCCCCCTTCCCCATGTCGCTCTGCCTCTCCCCGCGCCTCCCCTACATCTGTTGCCGCAGCGCGCCTGCTGCTGCCTCCGGCGCCCCCTCCTGCGTCGGCTTCCTTCGCCGGAGACGGCCGGCCGTTGAGCCCCGCCCTGGCCGCTGGCGCCAGTGCCCCCCCGTCGCGGCTTGGTTCGCCCTCGTTCGGGCGCCCGCCCGATCCGCCCAACGCCCGTGCGCCCGTTATGCCCTATGGGCCACTGCCAAACGGGGCCCACTACATAGAGAACGTTTAAAAAAAGGGATTAAAAAATAATAATTAATAAAATTATTAAATAATTAACCTAATTAATCTTAATTAATTAATTAACTTAATTAATTAATTAAAGAATTAATTAAACTAATTAACCTTGATTAGAGTATCCTAATCAATTAACTAAACCCTAATTAACCTAACAGAGTATGACATGTGGGTCCCACTGGACCCACGCGTCAGTTGACTGCTGACGTCAGCATGACATCATGCTGATGTCATAATCCAAATTTCGAATTAAATTGAATAATTAATTAAATTCCAGAAATTAGTAAAATCTTTAGAAAATCATATCTTTTAATTCGTAAGTGGGATTAAATTATTTTCAACATGAAAGTTGCTCAGAACGACGAGACAAACCCGGATAAGCAACCCGTTCGTCCGCCACGCCTCCCTAGCATACCGAACACGCAACTTTCCCCCTCCGGCTCCTCTGTCCGAAAACGCGAAACACCGGGAATACTTTCCCGGATGTTTCCCCCTTCACCGGTACCACCTCATACCGTGTTAGGGCACACCTAGCATCTCGCTTTGTCATGTCATGCATCGTCATGCATTTGTTTGCATTATATTTATCGTTTCTTCCCCTTCTTCTCTCGCTAGACATCGAGACCGACGCCGCTGCTACCCAATACGACTACGGTGTTGACGACCCCTCTCTCTTGCCAGAACAACCAGGCAAGCGCCCCCCTTGATCACCAGATATCGCCTACTCTCCTCTATACTGCTTGCATTAGAGTAGTGTAGCATGTTACTGCTTTCCGTTAATCCTATCCTGATGCATAGCCTGTCATTGTTGCTACAACTGTTGTTACCTTTACCTGCAATCCTAATGCTTAGTATAGGATGCTAGTTTATCATCAGTGGCCCTTCATTCTTGTCTGTCTGCCATGTTATACTATTGGGCCATGATCACTCGGGAGGTGATCACGGGTATATACTATATACTTTATATATGATACTTGTGGTGACTAAAGACGGGTCGGCTCGTAGGAGTACCCGCGAGTGATCCACGGATTGGGTCCGAAAGGACGTTTGTCCCGACGGCCCTCTTAGTGGATCTTTGTGGCGAAGCGACAGGGCAGGTTGAGACCACCTAGGAGAGAGGTGGGCCTGGCCCTGGTCGACGTTCGCGGTTATTTCAAAATAACACGTTTAACGAGATCGTGGTATTTGATCTGAGTCTGGCTACTGGCCTATATGCACTAACCATCTACGCGGGGACAGTTATGGGCACTCGACATCGTGGTATCAGCCGAAGCCTTCGTGACGTCAACAACTGAGCGGCGCGCGCCGGATTGGACTGGAACGCCTACTAGGCTAGGTCTGCTTCCGACCGCCCACACAACGTGCATGTGTGCTAAGGGCGATGGGCCCAGACCCCTGGGCACTTAGGTTTAGACCAGCGTGCTGACCTCTCTGTTGGTCTAGGTGGGGCTGCGACGTGTTGATCTTCCGAGGTCGGGCATGACCCACGAAAGTGTGTCCGGCCAAATGGGATCAAGCGTGTTGGGTTATGTGGTGCACCCCTGCAGGGAAGTTAATCTATTCGAATAGCCGTGTCCCTCGGTAAAAGGACGACCCAGAGTTGTACCTTGACCTTATGACAACTAGAACTGGATACTTAATAAAACACATCCTTCCAAGTGCCAGATACAACCGGTGATCGCTCTCTCACAGGGCGACGAGGGGAGGATCATCGGTTAGGATTATGCTACACGATGCTACTTGGTGAACTTATCATCTACTCTCTTCTCCTGCTGCAAGATGGAGGTTACCAGAAGCGTAGTCTTCGAAAGGACTAGCTATCCCCCTCTTATTCTGGCATTCTGCAGTTCAGTCCACATATGATAGCCTTATTCCAGTTGATACCAATGCATACATATGTAGTGTAGCTCCTTGCTTGCGAGTACTTTGGATGAGTACTCACGGTTGCTTTATCCCTCTTTTCCCTTTTCCCTTCTACCCGATTGCTGCGACCAGACGTTGGAGTCCAGGAGCCAGACGCCACCGTCGACGACGACTACTACTACTCGGGAGGTGCCTACTACTACGTGCAGCCCGCTGACGGCGAGCAGGAGTAGTTAGGAGGATCCCAGGCAGGAGGCCTGCGCCTCTTTCGATCTGTATCCCTGTTTGTGCTAGCCTTCTTAAGGCAAACTTGTTTAACTTATGTCTGTACTTAGATATTGTTGCTTCCGCTGACTCTTCTATGATCGAGCTCTTGTATTCGAGCCCTCGAGGCCCCTGGCTTGTAATATGATGCTTGTATGACTTATTTTTATTTGTAGAGTTGTGTTGTGATATCTTCCCGTGAGTCCCTGATCTTGATCGTACACGTTTGCGTGTATGATTAGTGTACGATTGAATCGGGGGCGTTACAAGTGCTTTAACTCTAAAGGAAGAAACAACAAAAATAAAAAGGAAATTAGTATTATACAACTATGCATAATAGAAAAAAAATCAAAAAGGGCTTGTTGGGAAGTACATTTCTTGTATGCAGGAATTAGAGCATACTGAAAACTTGCACACGAAATACACAAATGTTTGCACCCTTTGGTAATATGCAAGAACAAGCATAAAGAGTGCAACTTAATAATTATGTTATGACTTTAATAGATCAATTATGAAATATATTTTCATTTTTAACGCAAAATAAAGTAGTGTCATATGATTGCTCTAGTAAACCATTGTCGCATGCACACATATAGGAGAAAGCTCAACGGCAAAAAAGTAAACTACTTAACAACGATAGAAAAGAGTGAGAAACATTAACAAAACTGAGAGAAACAAATGATTTTTTCCGTACTCGGTCACTTTTTACTTATTGATAAACAAACACACATAGTAAGACAAAAAATTATTTTAAGGTGGAATGACTTAAGGACATTGGTTTTTTAGCTGAAAATTAATTAAGGGCGTTATTATTAACCTAAAACAAGAAAGGAAACATTAAACTAATTATGACATAAAGTAGCACACATGTTTTATATAACTTGCATGGTTTCACAATATGCAAGAAGAATCATGTAGTATTATAATTTTTTAGACAACATTATAATTTTGAACACATATTGCATAAAAATTGCATGTATAGGTACATGTTATACTAAGCGTCCATAGAATAAACAAACACCGTTGAAGGTTAGCCGTCTCTTGAAAAATTGAAAATGATTTGCATGACATGTTGATGGTATTGTCTCCCTTATCTGTATGTAGTGAGAGAGACGCAAACATCATATAGGAGAAAAACATAGCATGAATGAATTTACAGTACATGGACAAATTTGATTTCTGGAAGACATAATATCAGGGAGTTGTGTTATTCGGAAATAAAAAAATAAAAAGAGGGTAAATAGACAGACAAAAATAGAAAAGAAAAGAAAAATAAAAAATAATTACATGTAAGAAAGAATCCTTTGGGTAGAGTTACTTAAAAGAAACAAAATAAAAACAAGGATTGTGGGACAACAACAAAAGAACAAAAATTAAATTATAGAACTTCAAATTACATATAACAAAAAATGACTTATGCAGTATAGTATGGAAAAAAATTTGTGAATGAAACATGATTAGAAAATTGAAATAAAGGACATACTTTTTTTAGAAGAGAAATAGAAGATAATGTAGTATGATGGGCCTGGTTAGGGAATAAGCCCATCACCCATCATATCTCACTATTGGAGATAAAAAATAGTCAGCCATCTAAGCATACATTGGCCCATATACGTAGAACAAACCCGCCACACCACCACATAATGCACGAATCATAGAACTGACCGCACGTACGAGCAAATCAACTGAGAGAAAAAATTAGGTGCCTTGTAACATCCCAAATTTTCATTTGGAATGTTATACATAGAAGCATGTCCATTTTGCATATCCCTTGATCATCATTTTGGGTTTTGAATTATTAGTAGAGGAATTTCCATTTTTATTCAATCGATAAAGAGCAAGGATAATATGACTTCCTCAAATATATGAAATGGGAACTTTATTAATATTCCATAATTTGCATTTTCGAGTTCAAAATGAATTGTGGGAATTATAGAACCCTGACAATAGTTTTTGGTGACTTTATAAAGCCCATAATGCATTATTAAAATCAATTGCATACATATAATATTTGTTTATTGCTAGAAATAAATTTTGTAAGATTCAATGTTAATAATCTGTAATATCAAATATTTTTTGATATTTCTGTATATATCATTTGTGTTAACCTAAACTAAATAATAGAAAAAAATAAAATCTAATTATCCTAATTACTGGACTAGGCCCACTCTCCATATCTTATTGAGCATCACAAGCGAGCTGACACAGCGCATTGCGGCCCAATCGAGCAAAAGCGCCAGCCCACCACCTCCCTTCCCGTTTCGGTTTTTATCCACCCACCGATAGGTGGGCCCTATGTGTCGGGTTGTCACCCACCTCGCGACCGAACGAGGCAGGCGACCAGCCGTTCGGCCACGCCTCAACGCCTCTACTTCCTTCCCGCCCTCGTTGATTCTTCCAGAACCTACCCCGAGCCTTTAACAACATTTCTGCTCCTCCAGTGCGCTTTCATGGCGTGCGAAATGACCATCCGTGCACATCGAAAATGCCTGCCACTAACCACATCGCCGCCTGCTTGGTTTCGACCACCTCACCCCCTATATACAGCCATGAATCTAACCTCTCCGAGAGACCATAGCCCTCTCCCTATACGAGCTCTCCCTATCGCCATCATCCTAAATTCCTAGCCGGAGAACCCACGAGCATTGTTATTTGCATAAGGTAACGATGTTGTCCAGGGGACCTTGACCCCGTTTTGTCTCTATTTCCTCATACCCCGCCATGACGAACCGTTTTGACACGGTGGTTTGATGCTTATCCCAGCCAAAGTGCACCGTTGACGAGCTTCGCGATTGTGGCGAGCTCTCATCACCCGCCGAGGAAGAAATAGACGTCCCCATCGTGTCCCCGGAGCTTGTCGCATAGCCCTCTACCCAGTCCTCCACTCGACAGTCGTTGGGGGCCACTGCATCACGAGATCGAGCGAACCTGAGTCGCTACCACAATGGTTTCGTCATCGCCGGCAACCAAGATCGGGTGAGCACCTATCCCTCTTTTCTCAACCATGTGACTTCGATCCGGCGCTCCGATATTTATCCGATGGATAACGGTGCTGCCCTGTTTTAAAATCAATGAAGCAGTACTGGCCTGCCAGATTGTGACACGTGGAAGCCTTGTTTCCTTTCATCCGTTTCTTTTCCACACAAATGCCTAAACTTCCAAAATTCTTAATTTCTAAATCATAAATCATAGATTATATTTTATATCCCTGATCTTCTTGAAATCTCTAGAATATTGTATAACCAAACTATTTAACTTTTGGAAATTCCAAATTTAATTCAAATTTGGAATATGAATCTGACTAAGTTTGCTATATCTTCTATTCATAAGTCCAATCAAATAATTTTCTTCATCAAATATGAATGTAGGATCATATATTTCTTTTAGAGCTCTTGTCATAATTTCCCATTTATGTTTAGTGTCTATTTTGACTTCAAATCTTGAATTGGCTTTCTTTCAATCAAATTCCTATTTCTTTGCCTATTCATACTCGATCCTTGATAAAAAGAAAGATTCAATCACCATCAATAGAGTATTTTATTGTCTTCTGGGTCATATATTCATAGGTTCCAAACTTGAACCTAGAAGATTTTGGTAAATTCCTTATACGTAAGCTCTTATGCCAATCCAAACATCCATATAGATGTTTATCTATATACTTGTTAAATTGGTGTTATTTGGAGTTTCATTTGCTGTTTTGCCTATGTCTACTTGTATGAATATCTTACTTATATTAATTTTAATCCTCCAAAGATTGCCGAGATGGTGCGCCATCATTTCAATTCGAACTTCCAAACTTAACTAGATTTTCTCTTTTTGAAAGGCGTGATGGCTATGGACGTCCGCGTGTCCTCTCGATATAAACCCCTCGACCCACACGACGACCGCAGCACAGTCAGGCGGAGACAGAGCGCGAGCGCACCGCGAGTGACATCACAAAACAGAGAGCTCTGCTCAGCTCAGCTCAGCTAAGCGAGTGGGAGGAGAAGCGCTTGCTTGCCCAAGATGATGCTCGCGTACATGGACCGCGCCGCCGCCGGCGCCGCCACCGAGCGGGACGCGCTCGAGCTGACCGTGGTGGCCGCCGACGCGGCAGAGTGCGCGGCGGCGAGGGACTTCGGCGGCCTCGTGAGCGCGCGCCCCGCGGCCGTCGTCCGCCCGGCGAGCGCGGACGACGTGGCCAGCGCCATCCGCGCGGCGGCGCGCACCACGCACCTCACCGTGGCCGCCCGCGGCAACGGCCACTCGGTGGCCGGGCAGGCCATGTCCGACGGGGGGCTCGTCCTCGACATGCGGGCCGGCGCGGCCTCCCGGCGCCTGCAGATGAAGCTCGTCTCGTCTGGCGGTGGGGCGGCTTTCGCCGACGTCCCCGGCGGCGCGCTCTGGGAGGAGGTCCTCCACTGGGCCGTCTCGAACCACGGCCTCGCCCCCGCCTCCTGGACGGACTACCTCCGGCTCACAGTCGGCGGCACGCTCTCCAACGGCGGCGTCAGCGGGCAGTCCTTCCGCTACGGCCCGCAGGTGTCCAACGTGGCGGAGCTGGAGGTGGTGACCGGCGAAGGCGAGTGCCGCGTCTGCTCCCCCTCCGCCCACGCCGACCTCTTCTTCGCCGTGCTCGGCGGCCTCGGCCAGTTCGGCGTAATCACCCGCGCCCGCATCCCGCTCTCCCCCGCGCCACAAACGGTAACTCCTACGACTCCACATCCCCATCCTCATCGTCGAACGACGCACGCTGACCGGCCGGCTGATTGCAGGTGAAGTGGGCGCGCGTGGTGTACGCGAGCTTCGCGGAGTACGCGGCGGACGCGGAGTGGCTGGTGACGCGGCCGGCTGAGTCGGCGTTCGACTACGTGGAGGGCTTCGCGTTCGTGCGCAGCGACGACCCGGTGAACGGCTGGCCGTCGGTGCCCATCCCCGCCGGCGCCCGCTTCGACCCGTCGCTGCTCCCCGCCGGCGAGCCCGGCCCGCTGCTCTACTGCCTGGAGGTGGCCCTGTACCAGCACCAGCACAAGCAGCCGGACGACGTGGACGAGGTAGGCCGCCACTGGCGCTGTACTTCTCCGGGGCATGTCGTCGTCTATCCTCCGCTGGATTCTTGGCACCAAACCGCCCCCGCGCTCGCCGCCAAACTCGCCGGCCCCCACCCACGCCCAGTGGTCGCGCCAGCAATCCAGCAATCGCTGCGTGCACGGCCGATCTCGCGTGCGTACAATGCGGGGCGAGCCCACCTCACCTCACGCACGTCTCCTTTGTCCCCATGGAACAGCTCACACCAGCAGCGGCAGCACGCACTAGGCCGGCATGTGACGACGTGACACGATAGCGTCCATGGATTCGCCTGCCCGTGCTCATGTTTGTTTGTTCTGTGTGTGCAGAGGATGGGGGAGATGATGCGGCGGCTCAAGTACGTGCGGGGCCTGGAGTACGCGGCGGACGTCGGGTACGTGGAGTTCCTGTCGCGCGTGAACCGGGTGGAGGAGGAGGCGCGCCGGAGCGGCAGCTGGGCGGCGCCGCACCCGTGGCTCAACCTCTTCGTCTCCGCGCGCGACATCGCCGACTTCGACCGCGCCGTGCTCAAGGGCATGCTCGCCGACGGCGTCGACGGGCCCATGCTCATCTACCCCATGCTCAAGAGCAAGTGAGTATCCCAGGACACTCCAACCGATGACGCACCATCTCTCCTCTGCTTGGATTGCTTCCGTGCGCCGCTCGGTGGCATGGCAGAGTTGCCATTTGCGGCGGGCGCTCACGTCACGCACGCGCATGTGAGCCTCCCCTGCTCAGTCAGGGCGCTCGCTGACGGCAGTGAGTGATCCTGACCGGGATCACTTATAATAAGACGGGCTCCGTCCCAGTCTCTCCATCGATCCCGTTCCGTTTTGGATTTAGCCCGAGCAGATTGCGCATTAGCGGCCACCAGCTCAGGTCCTATGATTGAGAAAACTATTATTATCGCCATGCACGTCTCTCTCAGCCACAGGCCATGCACTGCAGTGCACGCACCGGCGCCATTGTTTACGATAGGCTCTCGTTCTTCTTCCTTTGTCGTATCGTGACGCGTCGTGCGACTTGCTGGTGCAGGTGGGACCCGAACACGTCGGTGGCGCTGCCGGAGGGCGAGGTGTTCTACCTGGTGGCGCTGCTGCGGTTCTGCCCGGGCGGCGGCGGCGCGGCGGTGGAGGAGCTGGTGGCGCAGAACGGCGCCATCGTGGACGCCTGCCGGAGCAGCGGCTACGACTACAAGACCTACTTCCCGCACTACCGCACGGAAGCCGACTGGGTGCGCCACTTCGGCGCCAAGTGGGCCCGCTTCGTCGACCGCAAGGCCCGCTACGACCCGCTGGCGATCCTCGCCCCGGGCCAGAAGATCTTCGCCAGGACCCCCTCCTCCTCGCGAACCGACCGATCATAGCTGCTGTTGGCGGTGATGATGACGGTGGTGGATGATGATGATGATGATGATGGTGATGAAGATCTCGACGATCGACAAGGGGGCGACGACGATGATGATGGTGATTATAGGGTCATTATTCATTAGGCACATTGAGGGGACAAAAAGGGGCTCCATGGATGTTGTCGTAGGGAAAGGGTTGCAAAGAAAACCAAAGATGTCACCTTTTCCTCATCAGGCCCCGGCCCCGGCCCCTAATTAGCAATTCAGCTAACTAACTAAGTAATTAGTTCATGGAAGCGTGCACCAAGCCGTGAACTCTAATCCTCTTGCAAAGTGGTATCTCACGAGAGCTACGTATCTCTTTGTTATTCCTTGGAAATTTCCCGCCTCATCGTTCCGGTCCACACGCTTCATCTTCCTGGCCATCCTCCTCCCACAAGCCACATCAAAAGAGGAAGGATGGAAATCCCTCTGAAATGAACTCGTACCCACCACGATTCTTCTCCGGTCCTCCTCGAATCTATTGACATTGCAATTTCCCTATTCAAATTGACATTGTCCAAGTATTATTTGTGTTCCTCCATGGAAGTCATTCTTGTTATAATAATTGACTTTATACCTAGAGCATGATTCTAGATTTTGCACCGGGTCACAAATATCACCAGGATTGGGCCCTTTCTCGTCCACTGTCGCGCGTTATCGTGCGAGGGAGGAACCGTGGGATCATGGGGACAATCGATCATAGCTGTTGTTGAGGATAATGATGGTCATCACCCTCCTGATTCTGGCCATTGTGGTGATGAAGATCACGACAAGGGGCAATGATGATAATAGTTTATTATTTGGCTCCATCTACGCCTCTCTCTCTCTCTCTCTCTCAGCCCATGCACGTGTTTGAACTTTTATAAATTTCTACATGACCCTTGGGGTGCATCACTTCGAGCTTCAGCTGAAAAAATGGTTCCAAAGTTCATAGAAATAGGATTTTTTTTCCTTTTTTTACTATTCAAAGTTCTTTTTGGGCGTGTTTCCCTTAAGAGTCACCATATCGGCGATCGTCATCCACTAGCTATGGAGGCTACACAAGCGACCTACAAACTCAGACTTGTAATATTTCAGCCTCCATAATTCAAACACATTGATTCCCTCCAAATTTAAATGTTTCTTCCATTTGCACCTCCCCCTCTTTCGAGTTCTCTGAAGTGAATGCTCAAATCTCGCTGCGGTGCCCAAAAATCTCCGCCACTTTATCCATTTTGTTTAGATCCAACACGATGAGCCGACTATGCTCGAATGTGCATTCATTGTGGTGATGAAGATCTCGACAAGGGGCAATGATGCTAATAGTTTATTATTTGGTTCCCCCTATCTCCCTCTCTCAACCCATGCAAGTGTTTGAACTTCTATAATCTTTTGCATGGCCCTTGTAGTGCATGACATCGAGCTTCAGCTAAAAAATGGATCTAGAGATCCATATAAATAGGATTTTTTTTCATTGTTTTACTATTCAAAGTCCTTTTAGGGTGATATTATTTTTCGTTGCAGAACCAAGTGAAATGGAAAGTAAGAACAACTCTAGAGATTCACCATATCGGCGATGTCTATCCAACAGATATGGAGGCAGCGCAGGCGACGAGCGAATTCAGACTCGCCATATTACATCCTCCATAATTCCAACACTTTGAATCCCACCAAATTTAATTGTTTATCACATCAAGTAAACATGCACATTGTTTTTGACAAGTTGCACGAACAAAAGCATTTCATCGGCGACATGTACTAGTCACATGTTTCTTCCAATTGCACCTTTCCTTCTTTCGAGTTTTTTGAAGCGAATGCTTAAATCTTGCTGCCGCGTCCGAAAATCTTGTGCCACTTGATCCATTTTGTTCGGATCCATCACAATGAACCGATTCTGCTAGGATGTGCGTTCATTTCCCGCCTGATCCTCTGTAATTTGGAGCCTACGCGGCTCAATTTCCTACTGAATTTGGTTCCTACGTGCCTCCATCTCTTCCTAACACCATCTTCTTTCTTGCATTTCATCCCATCTGACCCTCTTCTCTTGGTTCTCCTTCTCCTCCATCTCTAGTTTATCTTGCTTCCTCTTCTCGGCGCACTCGTTTCTTGTCCTCTCCAACTTATCGATCTTTTTTCCATTTCCCCCACCTCTTCTTTTCTCTTGAGCCTTAGTTCTTCTACTTCCTCCCATCTGGCTGACCCGTGCTAGACGCTAGAATGGTACGTCTAGCCACAATTGTCATTTTCTTTCTATCAACATCATTTGCACCACCATCCATCTCCGGGGAGGAATTGGCCCAGTTCTCGGCTTTTGGGTTGCCATAATCATTCTTCGAATAACACTTCTCGTGCTCTTCCATTAAATCCCTATAATGTTGGAGGCCAAATGGTTTGCCCATTCGACTTGGGCATTTCTTTGTACTTCACTTGGGCTATCTCATCCTAAAACAAACAAATGCACAAATTGATGAGAATTCTCAAAGTAAAGCAAATGTGTTAATAAAAAAACAAGCTTTCTTACATACTGATAAATGGTGACATCCCTAGGAGGAACGGGCTTCACTTGCTCCTTACAACTCACCCCAATGATTACACATCCCTTGAATCGTACAACGTTAGTCCGTGAGAGATTTGAGCATCGTTTTTCACGCGGAGTGAAATCTGAAACAATCCTCAATGCATTTTCAATAAATTGTTGTCGATTGATGTTTCCCGGCAATCACATCGAGAGATTTATTGTCATGCCATGACAAGCGCAACATCCACATCTGGCTTAAAGTTGCTTCTCCGTATTGCCTTCTTTTTCGATGAGCCGGAACCCTCAAATTACAATTTTGTATCTTAGACGGAGTCATGATAAAAAGTGACAACGATGCGACCTCGAGATCGACATCATTTGTCTCGGAATCACCTATCATACTAGGGAAAATTTCATCATTGAGGGCCGATCCCCCAAATTCAGAAAATCGCCACTATATTTGCCAACAATTTCCATGGCCATCTCGCATTCGATTGAATAAAACCCGATTAAAAGACATATCATGCCTTTTTACCTCATCACTGTTGCTGATCGGGCGTATGACTGGGAAGCCACCATAGTTTTGTCCGCCGTCAGGTTGAAGCGAGGAGGGCTAAAGGCAGCGACGACGCTCTTACCAGTCTTCTTCTTCAGTGTCTTCGCTAAGAACCACTGTTGCACTAGTGGGGTGAGGTCCCTGCCTCCAGGCGGCGACATAGGCACCTCCGCATTGGATACTTCGTCGTCAAGGTGGAGATCGGCCATCGAAGCCATCATCGGAGGTGCATAATCCACAGGAGCCGCAGTAGGCGCAACGACTATTGAAGTTGCTAGATTTGACTTCATTCCGATGAATTCGGGCGTGGGGGCTGAGACATTGTCCATGGCATTGTCAGATGGAGTGCAACCAAATATCCCCCATGGCAGGAGGGGGGAATATCGTTTGCGCCAAACCAGTTTCCAAATATCCCCCATAGACGCCAAATATGAAGACTCGTGGGCTCGTTTTGGAGGAAACTCCATAAATTATGGAGATAAAGGACGGGATGTCGACTCTGATAATGACATTTTTGATCAAAATCATTGTGACAATGGCTATTGTAATGATCGGGCCGATACGATGACTCTAGGAGAGTACTCTAATAGTTCCATTCCACATGAATGGATGGCTCCATCTTCGTGTTTGGTACAAATAATGAGATACTCCCTCTGTCCTATATTGTGCTTGCAAAAACGTCTAGCATTATGGAACGGAGGAAGTAGAACCGAATGCTTCCACTGCTTGCACACACAACAACATTGGAAGAAAGGAAAAGAACGCACTTGGAAAACATAGGAACTGCTCCAATATGCTGTTTCGAATGTAGGAATTCAATTCAGACATAGGAACGCTAACGATGCCAGATCCTAACGGTAATAGCTAGTGGGTCCCGCCTGGCACTCTCAGAAATTCCTGTGAAAGAACAGCGACTGCTGCTACCGCACATGGCAACGACGGACTGGAGTGGCGAGGGATGGCGACGTACGGCGCCGTTGCTTCCGCGGCAGCAGCGGGCGCGGCCACGTCCGTCTCTGTCCCCGCTCGCTCCTCGCCGGCTGCTTGCGGCGGCGTACAACGACGGCGAATAATAAGCCGGAAGCATGCGCGCGCGCGCCCAGTCCGGCGTGGGTCGCGCTCCGGCTGACGGCGACGTGCCCCTATCGTGTTGCCGTTCCGATCGGTGTCGCGGTGGCGGAGTGGACGGGACGAGAGGCGCGAACGAATAATTGGTGGCGTGCTCTGATCGATAGATCGATGGTGCGATGTGGTATTGTGGCGTGCTGGGCCGTGGCTGCCACGTGAGCGGACGCCGTCCGTATCGACAGCGCGCGCGCGCTGCCGGTGGCCGCATCGGCGGACGTGACCTGCCGATGGGGGCTGTCTTTTCCCGCGGCCATTCCTTCTTTTTCCATTTCCAAATTCCGTGGCCGTGGCACGACGAGAGGTGGACACTGTTCATCTTCCTGTCCACTAATCGATCCTCCCCGTGTCCTCCTCGAAGAATCGCCACGGATTCGCGTCCGCATTTATCGATCGACCAATATCCCCAGCATGCATCCTTACAGATGTGGCAGCAGTACGCGGTGGCATTAGTCACGATGTTGGTCGAATGTGGTGGGTTTCCTGGCAGTGTTTGAACTTGCTTTTTTCCTTTTCCCTTCTTCCTGAACTTGTTTTTGAAACTGCTGTATTTTCGTTCATTGTAATAGAAAGGGTTAATGCCCGATTAAAAAAAAGCAGTACGCGCTGGCAGGAGTTGTAAGGCCAACTCCACCGCGCGATCCTATCCTGTCCGACCCTGTCCGTTGGGGTAAAAGGGACAAAGGAGGCGGCCCAGCGCGCGACGGTCCGGATCCATCTTGTCCGTTTTGTGTCCGGGCCGACCCATTTCGAGCGCAAACTTGCGCCAGGTTTGGATCGCGGCGGACACCAAACGGACGCGCGCTCATCCGCGTCGGGGCCGCGTGGCAGGCGGCCATCCACCTCCCACCCACCCACATCAATGCGCACGAGCGGGCGGCCCCACCTGTCATCCGCATGTCGAGCGGTCGCCGTCCTTCTTTAAGTGGAAAGCGTGGACGGGTCGTCGTCCACACTGCCTCACGCCACCCAGCGGCCTCCTCGAACCCCGACAGCGCAGAAACCCTAGCCTGACTCCTCCTCGAGCTCGCCGGCCGCCCACCTCGTCATGGGCTTCTGGAACGGCAAGGGCAAGCACGACGCGAGGCCGGCTCCTCCTCGGGGCGCCGCCGCGGCTCCGTGAAGAAGGAGGAGCCCGCGTCTCCGCCGCGCTCCTCCCGTTGGGAACCCACGCCACCGCCGCACTCCTCCCGTCGAGCCCCCGCGCCGGCCCCCTTCACCATTGCCCCTAGGCCCTCCGGCGAGCGTGACCGGCAGTACATCTGCGCGGACGTGTGTCGGAGGTACTGGGAGACGAGGACGCCGGTCCCGTGGAGCGATGCCCACCTCCCCAACGGGTGGCACCTCTCCGCGGACCGGGTCCCCATCCCGCCAGTGCCGGCGACCGGCCGTGCACGACGCGATGAGATCAACCGCCGCCGCCGCCTCCTCCCCGACAACCTGTACTATGACCACAGGTATGCCCCCGACTTGCCGCTCTGGGACACATGGCTCCAGGACGAGCACGACGTGCGGCGCGTGTCCTACTTCGCCGGCACCGTGTCGGGGCCGCGGAGGCCACGTGCAGAGCCGCGCGGGCGTACGCGGGTGTGTGGCCTGGCGCCCACGCCGTTGCCTTCCCCGTCTCCGTCACCCCCTCCCCCTCCTCGCATGACAGCGAAGGAGGAGGCCCGTCTCCTGCAGCGTGTCATGGACGACTCCATGAACACGCACGACGAGCGGCAGTGGGACGGCCTGGAGGAGGCCATGGCCCTCTCTGCCGCCGGGGACGTCGCCTTCCCGGAGCTGCAGCTGGCGGCCATCACGGCGGCCGCCAAGGAGGAGCCGATGGTGGAGGACTCGCCCGCGTTCGAGAAGCTCCTGGGCCAGGAGTGGGGCTGGTCGTGCACTGCGCCGGAGATGGCCGCCGACCTGGGCCTGAACTGGTGCCCCACTCCGGAGCGGGAGGCGTCGCTGCGGGAGGAGGTGGTGCAGGCATCTCCGGCCGTCCAGCCCGCCCCCGTCCACCACGCACCGCCGGCCCACCTCTGGACGCCGCCGGAGTACATCGACCTCGTCAGCGACGACGACGAACCGGCGGCCAGTGAAGACGGCAACGGCCACAGCACTGACGGGCGCGGGAGGAGCACGCGGGAGGAGTTTTTTTTATTTTCTTATTATGTTAATTATGAATCTGGGCCTTTTAAGTGACCGTTGAAACTGGACCGTTTTGTGGCCAACCCATATATATGTTTTATGTTTTTTTAAAATGCGTTTATTTGCTTTTTTAGTTATTTAATTATTATTTTTAATCCCGTCTATCCCGGACATGATTTGGGGTGCGGCCGCGCGGTGGGCGCACGCACGATCCAATGGACACAGCCGGACACGGGCGTACCCATCGGCGCCCCAAAGGAACAGATTCGGTCCAATTCAGACGTCCGTTTGGATCGCGCGATGGAGTTGGCCTAAGACGTACAGCACATGATCATAATCCATACATGATCTCCTCCCTGCTGTGTACGGTACGCATGCACATCGAAGCCCGGCCGTGGTAGCATGCATGCAGAGTGATGGTGGCTGCAGAAGCAAAGGACGTAGTACGGTCAATAGATTATGTGGACGTACTGCATAATCAACCGGACGGACAAGCGTCCCTCCGTCTGATCAGATGCAGATCAGCTTAGCAGCAGGGTTGCATTTGTTGGATCGCTGTTGCTCTACAGGCCGCTGTTAAGGACCCTGTCGAGGCGGATCGACGATCCATCGCTGTGCTTGGTCCCATGGTACCGGAAGGGTTTATCGTGTAAATTCCATGGACTTATCCCTAGCCGCCGGAATTATTTGTAGACGACGGTGACTCCCGGATTTTTAGATTCAACCGGAGCTAGCTCTCGGCCGCTCACCACTCGCTTTCTCCCTCCGCCTGTCTCCGTTGCAGCTAGAATTATTTATTCACCAACCCATTGATTGGATGGTTTTTCAAAAAAATTGTTTTTTAATAAGGAAGACGTGCTTTGTGCCCGTTTTATTACGGCAGAGAAAAATGAAAGGAGTACATTTTGGCACTATGGAACTTCTAGAGCATCTTTAGCCGGATATGTCAAATATGGCCCTCAAACGCCCGTGAATGCACCCAGGCGCGTCCGCGGGTAGTGATCGGACACGTTTTAAATTTCACTTGTCACATCCGGACATTTTGTACAAAATTCTTAAATCCACACAAAGACATGCAAACGAAATAACCTACGTATTACGTCAATCACCTAGCTACTCATCGTTGGAGATGTCGATGATCTCCGTGCCCGGCTCTGGCAGGATTGGCGGTAACTGCAGCTCTGGCTCCTCCGGCGCCTCCGGCTGCTCCGCTCCGGCCTCCTCCACCTCTATCTCCGCATCGAGTTCCGCCGGAGGAATGCCCAGTTGGCCTTCACATAGGCCTCATTCTGAATGGACTCCATGATGGTCTGCTGCTCTGCCATCACGTCGGACTGGGCGATGGCAAACTCCGCCTCCGCCTGCTCCATGTTGAAGCCCGACAACTGCTGCTCCGGCTGCTCTGCCTCCTCCACCTCCTCCACATCCATTAGAGCCAGCTCCTCCTCCTCCTCCTCCTCCTCCTCCTCCTCCCCCGGCTCCTCCTCCTCCTACAGCTCCGACAAGTCCCGAGGCAGCACGGTGGCGATGCGGGCTGCGCGCGCGCCTTGTATCGCCCGGATCTCCTACTGGATCTCGGCACGGCATGAGCATTGCGTAGTAGGTTATCTTACTGCAGACCATGGCGGACCACCGGAGCATGTGCAGAGCACTGGAGCGGGAGAGGGAGGAGGTGGATGAGTTCGGACTGGCTGCGTGGAGAGGAGGGATGTGGATGGACAAGGGTTGCGGGACTCCGGCCGGGTTAAATGGACGGATTTGCTCTCGGGCGGTGAGCTGGAGCAGCGCCATGTGGCATTGACACCGCGGCGACGGAGGAGACGCCCGTCAGACAGCCGCCTTTTTGGGCTAGTCCGCATGTCACCCCTTCGTCAGTCCTACGTGGAGGGCGTGCCCGGACGCCCCCATATCCGCCTCATATTTGGGCCAGATATGAGGGGTGCCGGTCAGCCCGGGCGTTTGAGGCCCTTTTGAGGGGGGGGGGGGCGTCCAGGCCACAAAAACGTGACCGGTCGGTGAGCGGGCGGTCCGCCCAGGCGTATAAGGCAGGTTTGAGGCGCCCGGCTGTAGATGCTCTGATTGATTATATCTACAGAAATTTGGGGAAAACCCCTTTTAATCATATAAGAAAAATAGAATGAAAGAAGAATTTCCTTTTGTCACTCAAGTTATCGCAGAAGTCATATTTCGTCCCTCAACTTTTGATGGTATACATCCCCCCTCCGTCCCTTCCTTCTATCTCTATCACACTTTCCCTCTCCCTCTCCCTCACCCCACACCAATCTCAACTTCTTGGCCACTTCCTCCATATAAATATTAACACGTAACAGAGAACTCACGTATGTGGATCATGTTATATGCTTTTATCACCTTCTGTTGAATTGATATAATATTTTAGTGACAACAAACAATCTGCTTCAGCAGAGCACACATAAATTTTCAAACTACCACATGTTAAAAGTAAATCTTGGCTCCTTATTTGTATGGTACAATAGTTTGTACAAGTGGACAAATATTTTTGGTTGAGAAGCTTTGATGCAAAGATTTAGATTGTCCCCATGGGCATGAACGCAAATGTTTAAGGTCGACCCCCACTTCTTCAATGCACACTTTTTCATTTAGTTACCTTTCTGATAGAGTTTTAAGTTTCTCTTTATTTATTTATTTATTTTTTAAAAATTTAAAGGCACACAAAAGAATAAAAAGCCTCTCTAAAACTTCTGGTTTACCTCCCAGACAACACTTTCTTTAAAGCCATATAGCTAGGCTGAAAAGTGCTCAATTAATAAAGACTCAGATCTTAGTTGTGAGCACAAAGTAACATAGATCATGTAACAACGAAGCCTAACCCTCTTGTAAGTGCATCTAGTGCCACCCCTAGTTGGTTTTGGAGTATTGACGACAAACCTAGTTGAGGGACTAATGTGTTTGTGAGAATTGCAGGATAACACAGGTAGAAGTCCCTCATTGATTCGGTTTTCCTACCAGAGATGACCCCTAAAAATGTATGAAGACATTGAAGTCAAAGGTGGTATGTGAAGACATTCACATTGAAGACTATGACAAGAGAAGACATCGCATGAAGACTATGGAGCGCGAAGACTTAGATCTTTCGTAGTTCTTTTTCTTCTTTGTTGAGTCATAGGAACCACCGTACTGTTAAGTAGGGTCCAAGAGAACCAGTCAGAATGACTGAAGTGATGCTTAACCAAAATCCTATGTCTTCGAGTGAAGACTATGAGAGCGAATCTTGTTCAGAGTTGGACAAGTCAACTTTGCTTGTAGCCCAAGTAAAGTTGCCGTGTGTGTTTGAAATCTGATCGTTGGAACACGTGTCAGTTCCTTAGTGACCCAGGGTCATTTCAGACAAATCAGGTCGGGTTGCCTAGTGGCTATAAATAGCCCACCCCCTACAACCATAAACGGTTGGCTGCTCAGAGTTAAAGTACGGCTTTTGTCGTTTGAGAGCAACCCACCTCGAAGCCTTTGAGAGAGAATTCCTTGAGAGGATAAAGCCCTAACCACCCAGAGCCAAAGAGTGTTAGGCATCACTTAAGTCTTCTTGTCTGTGTGATCTAAAGACTTATTACACTTGAGGACTATGAATCCTCCAGCCGGTTAGGCGTCGCGTTCTGAGCATCCAAGAGTCATTGTGGATCGCTAGTGAACGAAGTCTGTGAAGTTTTGGAAGTCTACCTTGAAGACTTACCAGAGTGATTGGGCGAGGACTGGGTGTCCTTAGCTCAAGGGGAATAAGGTGAAGACGAGGTCTTCTGAGTTGAATCTCAGCCTCCCTAACCAGACGTACAGTTGTCACAGCAACTGAAACTGGCCCAACAAATCATTGTCTTTAACGAGTCACTTGTTTCATCCTTCCCTTCCCTTTACTTACTGTTGGTTCTTGTGAAGTCATTGTACGATAGCATCACCATTCGACTTCACTAAGTGATTACGTGTACTGATTGGCTTCTCAATATCTTCCTACCTAATCCTTACTGCCTAGCTGCTATTAGTCATTGTGCTTTCACTTCATTGAATACGTGACTATGGTTTGCCTAGTGTAGTCTACCTTCCGCTGCATGGTAATAGGTTTATTTCTATCATTTGTCTTCGAAACTTACATGTTTTGAAGACTTTCATAAAAATCGCCTATTCACCCCCCCTCTAGTCAATCACTAGCACTTTCAATTGGTATCAGAGCAAGGTACTCCCTTGTTCTGTGTGATTCAGTTTAACCACCTGGAGTTTTAGCTATGTCGACTGTAGGGATAATTAAAGTCTTCGCTGCGTGCCCCGTCTTTGATGGAACTGAATATCCCTATTGGAAGAATAAGATGCGCATGCATCTTGAAGCCATTGATGTCGACCTATGGTATGTCGTCAAGAACGACGTTCCCAAGGCTGGAGAAGGTGTCACTGCCGCTGATGTCAAGAAGTTCGTTCAACTGGACTCTACAACCAAGAATATCATCTGTGGTCATCTGACCAAAGGACAGTATGGCCGCGTGAGTGCTTTGGAAACATCTAGGCTAGTCTGGGACTAGCTATCCAAGGTCAACGAAGGCGTCTCAACCTAGAGAGATCAGAGAATCAGCGTCCTTCGCAACCTCTTCAACCGCTTCAAGAGAAATGGCAATAAGAATGTCCAGCTCACGTTTGATCGACTCACTGACATCACAAATGAGCTTCAAGCCCTCGGCGCTACTGAGATCACCAAGCATGAAGTCATCAAGACACTCCTGAGTTCACTTGACAGTTCGTTTGACACCCTAGCCCTGATGATTCAAGAACGCCCTAATTTCAAGACACTTGATCCGTCTGACATACTTGAGAGGCTCAACACACACGAGTTTTAGCTTTCTGAGAAAAGAGACATCTACGGTCCCAACTATGGGCGAACTCGTGCCTTGAAGGCAAAGGCTGTCTCCTCATCTGAAGAAGAATCTGACAGCAGTTCTGATGATCCTGAAGACATTGGAAGGGAGCTTGCTATGCTTGTGAAGAACTTCCAAAAATTCACCAAGAATAAAGGCCTCAGAAAGTCTTCACGATCAAGCTCAAGGAATGATGAGGTTTCTGCCCATGACTACAAGAAGAGAACATGTCACAAGTGCAAGAAACCTGGCCACTACATCTCTGAGTGTCCACAGTGGGACAATGAGAATAACAAGAAGAAGAAGAGCAAGGAGTATGACTCTGACGACAAGAAGAAGAAGAAATACTCAAAATCTTCTTCCAAGTCTTCCTCCAAGTCTTCATCACACAAGAAGAGCTCATCTGGCAAGGCACATGCGTTTGTTGGCAAGGAAATGGACTCTGAGGAGGAGTCCGCTTCTGAGGAGGCGGAGGTGGAGTCTGAGGAGGAGTCCGATTCTGGCGTTGCAAGTCTGGCTACAGCATACGTTGCCAAGTCCATCTTCAACACTGAGGACAATGACTTCATCACCGACACCGATGCAAATGACAAGGACTACTCCGCTCCTTCCTACTGCTTCATGGCACGTGGTGCCAAGGTAAACACACGCACTACTCACTATCAAACATCTAGTGACGATGACTCTGATTGTGGTTCCAAACCCAGCTACAAAACACTTGCTAAAATTGCAACTGAACAATAGAAAGCTATGGAACACATTCAAAAACTGTTAGACAAAAGGATGATCTGTTAGATGCTGAAATGACTCGATCTCAGTCCTTAAATGAAGACATAAAAAATCTTCATGTTAAGTATGAGGAACTTGAAAGTCGTCATGAAACGCTCTCAACAACTCATGAAAGGCTTTCCTATGATTATCTTCAAAGGAAGCAAGATCTTGAGAAATTGAGAGCGGCTCATGAAGATCTTCGAAAGGAAAACGAGTCACTTCGCGCCGAACAGACCAGTTCAGCTCAGGAAGGATTTGAACCACCATGTCTTAAATGCATTGAGTGTGATAACGCTACTTCTGTTGCTGAATGTTGCTGCTACTGTTGCAATATCTTCAACTGTTGATGTGGTAACTAACCCCTCTGCTGAGGACACCACTGCTATTGCTGATGAGAATGCTAGGTTGAAGACACTGCTTGAAACAGGGATGTACGAAAGTCTCAAAGGGCATCAGACACAATGTGATGTCCTCAAAAGGCAGATCCTGAACTGAAACCCTAGGAAAGAGGGTGTCGGGTTCGAAAGGAAAATGAATGCTGATGGCTCTTACTGGAAACCTGAGCAGTACCCCAAAGCCACATGGGTTGCTGCAAAGGAACCTTCAGCGGATCCATCCACCCTATCTGGCTTCACTTGTGCTAATCCCATTGTTATTGATGAATCCTTTGATGCAAACTATAAACTGTTTAAGAATCAGAATGGTGAAGTGTTTGCCAGGTACATTTGTACTAACTACAGGAATGGACCGCCTATGAAGAAGAACTGGGTGCCGAAAAGGTGTTTGGAGAATCTTCCTGTGAATGTCATCATGACACCACAGGTGAAGAAGACAAACCCCAGACCACAGGCCTCATATGGTCCAAAGGCTTCATACAGACAGAGGACTCACTTGAGTCACACTAACGCAAATGTTTTGCAGGGAAGCCACACTCAGGCCTATGAATATGAGCGCGGTCCATCAAACCGCCATGTTCATAAGACCAAGAACTATTCTGCTTATTCTTATGAGTACTATTGTTCACCTGCAAGATTTTTTGCTAGGGCTCCAAAGCCAAAGTTCTCAGATGCTGCACTTAGATTTATTGCTTCGAAGCCACCCCTAAAGATGTGGGTGGCTAAGAAAGCTTAACTCTCTTTCGCAGGGAAAGGTCTCCAGCCGAAAACCAAAATCGTCTGACACTATTGCTGAGGACCTTAAACATCTTGTAGGGCGCAAGATCAAATGCCCAAATGGTCTTACTATGTACTTTGTTTCTGAATTGCTTGCAACTTGCCCTATCAGTCCTAATCTCGATCTAAGCTTTAATAATCCACTAGTTCGTCAAATGCTTTTGCTTCACAATTCTCTTCATGAAGCTTATCCCCCTAACTGCACTGTAGGGTACGACACCAGCTGCTTCAGAATGGATTATTGATAGTGGGTGTACAAATCACATGACTGGCAAGCGAAGCCTTCTCATGGACTCAACTTTACGTCCATCTGACAAAAGTCACATCACATTTGCTGACACTGGTAAAAGCAAGGTATTGGGTCTAGGTAGAATTGCAATCTCAAAGGATCAACACATGGATAAAGTCATGCTTGTTGAATCCCTTGGTTTCAACTTAATGTCTGTCTCAATGCTTTGCGATTTAAACATGATTGTGATGTTTGGAAAATATCGTTGCCTTGTACTAATGGAATTTGACAAGTCTCTAGTGTTTGAAGAGTATCGGAAAGATGATCTGTACGTGGTAGATTTCTCAGCATGACCACAACTTGCAGGATGTCTTCTAACACAAGCTTCTGAATGCTGGCTCTAGCATCGAAGGCTAGGGCATGCTGGCATGAGGAACCTCCACACCCTTGCAAGGAAGAAGCATGTCATAGGCATCGAGGGCGTCAAGTTCAAGAAGGATCACTTATGCGGTGCCTGTGAAGCAGGAAAGATGACGAGGGCCAAGCATCCCTCGAAGACAATCATGACAACGACTCAACCCTTTGAACTTCTACACATGGATCTCTTCGGTCCCACTCATTACTCAACTCTTACTACTACTGCTTGTCTCTATGGCTTTGTCATTGTTAATGATTATTCAAGATATACTTGGGTGCATATAATCCTTTACAAGACTAAAGTGCAGGATGTCTTCAGACACTTCGCCAATCGAGTAATGAACAACTATGGCGCCAAGATAAAGCACATTAGAAGTGACAATGGCACTGAATTCAAGAACACTGGCCTAGATACATATCTTGATACTTTGGGCATCACACATGAATTCTCAGCTCCGTACACGCCACAACAGAATGGCATCGTCGAACGCAAGACCAGAACACTCATTGAGATGGCTCAGACGATGCTTGATGAATAGAAGACTCCAAGAAAATTCTGGCCTGAAGCCATTGACACTGCATGCCATATCATCAACCGTGTTTATCTTCACAAGCTTCTGAACAAGACATCCTATGAGCTCCTTACTGGCAAGAAGCCAAATGTCAGTTACTTCAGAGTGTTTGGCGCCACGTGCTGGATCAAGGATCCACATCACACTTCAAAATTTGCACCAAAAGCACACGAGGGTTTTATGCTTGGATATGGAAAGGATTCGCACTCCTACAGAGTCTTCAATCTCTTTCATTATAAAGTGGTTGAAACAGTGGATGTGTGGTTCGATGAGACTAACGGCTCACAAAGAGAGCACCTGCCAAATGTGCTAGATGAAGTTCCATCCAGTGAATCAATCAAACTTATGGGAACTAGAGAAATCATACCTTCTGAAGCTCAACCTGAAGAGGAACTTATCATCTCCGCACCTGATCAACCTGAAGACAATGCTCAGCCTGAAGACAAGTCCTCTAACAATGACAATGATCAGCAAGAGCAAAATCTTCGTCCTGTACATCCCTGCGTTGCAAATGAAGTACAAATTGAGAGAATAATTGATAACATCAATGCACCAGGTCCACTCACTCGTTCAAGGGCAACACAACTAGCAAATTTCTGTGGGCACTTCGCATTCATCTCAATAACTGAACCCAAGAAAGTTGAAGAAGCCTTCATGGTACCTGAATGGATTCAAGCTATGCAAGAAGAGCTTCAACAGTTTGAGCTGAATAATGTATGGGAACTGGTTAAGCGTCCTGATCCTCGGAAGCACAATATAATAGGCACCAAATGGATATATCACAACAAGAAAGATGAGCATAGTCAAGTTGTCAGAAACAAAGCTTGTCTCGTTGCTCAAGGATACACTCAAGTCGAAGGGATTGACTTCGATGAAACATTTGCTCCTGTGGATAGACTTGAAGCCATACGCATACTGCTGGCCTATGCAAATCATCATAACATACTTCCATATCAAATGGATGTGAAGAGCGCTTTTCTTAATGGAAAGATTGAAGAAGAAGTATATGTTGCACAACCGCCTGGCTTTGAAGATCCAAAACATCCTGACATGGTGTACAAACTCAACAAGGCACTGTATGGCCTCAAACAAGCTCCTCGGGCTTGGTATGACACACTCAAGGACTTCCTGAAGAGCAAAGGCTTCAAATCTAGTTCCCTCAACCCCACTCTCTTCACGAAGACATATGATGGTGAACTGTTTGTGTGCCAAATATATGTGGATGACATTATCTTCGGCTGCACCAATCAGAAATACATTGAAGAGTTTGGATATATGATGCAAGAGCAATATCAGATATCCATGATGGGTGAGCTGAAGTTCTTACTTGGTCTTCAAATACGTCAGCAACACAACGGCATCTTTATATCTCAAGAGAAGTATCTCAAAGATTGCCTGAAGAAGTTTGGTATGCAAGACTGCAAAGGCTTCACGACTCCAATGCCAGCCAAACATCATGTGGGTCCCAACGACAATGGTAAAGAGTTTGATCAAAAGGTATACCTCTCCATGATTGGTTCTTTACTTTATCTATGTGCATCTAGGCCAGATATTATGCTTAGTGTTTGCATGTGTGCTCGATTCCAAGTGGCACCAAAGGAATCGCATCACTTAGCTGTGAAGCGAATTCTTCGATATTTGGCTTACACCCCAACTCTAGGATTATGGTATCCAAAGGGCTCAGAGTTTGATCTGGTTGGATTCTCGGATGCTGATTATGCTGGTGACAAGGTGGATCGCAAGTCTACATCAGGCACATGTCATTTTCTGGGACAATCACTTGTATATTGGTCTTCAAAGAAGCAGAACTGTGTATCTCTCTCCACTGCTGAATCTGAATACATTGCTGCTGGATCTTGCTGCGCTCATCTTCTGTGGATGAAGCAAACACTCAAAGACTATGGCATTCATCTGAAGCAAGTGCCACTCTACTGCGACAACGAAAGCGCCATCAAGATTGCCAACAACCCAGTTCAGCAATCGAAGACAAAGCACATTGAAATTCGTCATCACTTTCTCAGAGATCATGTTGTGAAGGAAGATATTGATATCATACACGTCAACACTGAAGAGCAATTGGCAGATATCTTCACCAAGACCTTGGATGAGAAGAGATTTTGCAAGTTACGGTGTGAGCTAAATATCTTGGAATCCTCAAATGTCCTGTGATCAGGCACACATCCTAACACTTATGCATATTGATGACTTAGATGTGCAACACACGAAGTAAAGTATATCTTCAATCAATGAAGACATACATTCTAAGTGTGAATACATTAATGTGGAATTTGACTTCGGAGCGCCACGATAATTGTGCGCCGTGTCTGGGTCTAATACTTCCTATACGGTGGGTAACGCCACCACCAAATTCTTCTGTTTGAAGTGTTTTACCCATGGCGTTACATTTGCTATGTCTTCACATTTTGTTTGTCTTCATTCTCAACTTGTCCTCATGATTATCTTCACTATGTTGGTTTGATTGTCTTTTTCACACATATATATATACATACACATATATACTAGTGTTCTGTCCTCTACAGCATTCACTTATAACTATGTCTTCTTGTTGATTTTTTTGAACTAAGTGAATGTGATCGGACCCTAACCTCTCTATGCTTTCTATCTCAAACTCTATCTCTCCAAATCATATGCATTCACTTGAAACTGTCGAATGTCTTCTCTGCGTCCTTGTCAGCAGAAGATACAGAGACTAACATTAAGTCCGTTTTCAATGCTAATTCCTTCACATGAAACCCGGAGAAGTAGGAACGACCACCCGACAATCCAGGCATGCGTGGGAACGTGGAACAACCTCCGATATGTTGCATGATGGCCACGTGTCCTTCAGATGTGAATTGCCAAGGGCACCTGTTTAATAACACTGTGTCGTCCCTGTCCCTATAAATACACGCCTCACCACAGTCATTATCCTTTCTTCCACTCTCGCTCAAACCCTAGCGCCACGGCTAGCCCTCAACGACGCCGGCGATGAAGCGCTTAGCTGCCGCGACCTCTCCAACACCGTCTTCATGCCGGCCGCGGACATCGTCTTCTCCGCCGCTGCTGTAGGTGTCCTCCGTCGCCAAGTTAGGGCACGGACGATCGAACTGCTCAGCCTCCTCTTCCACTCCGTCTAGTAGTTCTTCGTGTGGTAAATAAAACTTCCTTTTTACGGCCCCTTTGATCCTATAGATTCATCACTTTCTACCACAAGCAGTTTCCGTTCACACAAGTTGGATCTATTTCATACTGCATCTCATAATATGCCTAGTATGTTCACTTATGCTTCACAAAGTAGTTAGATTCCTCACTTGTACTGATCCGTGGATTCGTACAAATCTGGAACCAACTCCTTATCTATGAGTGAATGTCTTTGCACGATGAGGTCAATGTCTTCTAAACTGACTTATCTTCAAAATCTTTGAATGTATTGAAGCCATTCAGTTTAAAGTTCATGGCTGCAGAGAAATCAGCAAGGAAGGGTGGCAGAAAGCGTCGAGGTGAAACATCAAGAGATCTGCCCGATGACTTCTCAGAGTTGTACAAGACAGATCCAGAAGAGGATTACAATCAGCGCAAGACATGAATCCAATGGATTCGGCGATATTGGGCAGAACAGTGGTTCAAGTACAGGTTTGTGACCAAGGAATATGCTGAGAAGAATGCCATCAAGCGACCATGGGGAGACATCCTATACAGAAATCTTCAACCCAGGTCCAGAGATGAAGCCATTGAACAAGGCTTCTATCCCTGCATGGTCCGTGGACCACAGCCTGCGGATGCTGACCCATCGTCATTGCTATGGTGCCGTGACGACAACCTGTTCAAGCGCAACTTCCAGTTTGCCCAGAATTCGGCGAAGCAGAACAAGAAGTCATTGGGACTAGACTTCAACCCTGGTCCCTCTGCTCCCCGTGCCGATGGCACCCGCGAAGCTGAATCCAATCTTGTTGGGCCCTTCTACAACCTGGACGGTCTTATCACTCATGTCATGGTTCAAGGGACAGCCATGGATGAGCCTGCAGATGACGCTGAATCTGATGAAGCGCCTGCACCGCCGAAGCCAAAGAAACTAAAGCAGCCTAAAGCTTCAAAGCCTGCCTCAGCACCAAAAATCTCACGAGCGAAGCCACTGGCTACTGCACCTCCTGAAGACAGTTTGCAGTCTGAAGATTTGTCACGCATCTCCAAGCCCTCGAAAGTCAAGATGCCTCTGCAACACATCAGCCAAGAACTGACTGCTGCTGCTATTCTGCGCAACGATGCCATTGATCTGTCTAGCGATGAATATCTAGCAGATGACGCTCTTGAGCAACTGATCAAGAGCAAAGAAGAAGCAGAAATCTTCAAGGATTTGCCTCTCTTTGACGTGGCAATCATCCATAACTTCATTGATGAGTGGTTTGACACGCCCAACCTCAGCTTTGAAGATCTGCAACTTCCGATTGGCCTCAGTGTTGCCTTCCATGGCGCCATTGCTTCAGAGCTAGCTATAGCCCAGCGCATCGTTGAACTAAAGCAAAAGATCGACTTTGAGAAAGCTCAGTTTAAGAAGCATATGGCCAAGCTCAGCGTGCAAGAGGTCAGGAACTTCAAGATCATGCTGCACGAGCTCAAAGAAGCCTTTCTCAAGAAGCGTGAAGAAGCTCAAGGTTCTCGTGAGCGCATGAAGAGCCTGGCTGACAAGTGTGTGCAAGCCTACAATGAGGCTGAGAAGCGCAAGGCCCTTGGTCGTCCTGGCATCGACCCCATGATGGCTGCAAAGAAGAAGAAGAAGCCAGCTATGGCCAAACCCGAAGCACCAAGGCAGGAAGCACATCCCATTGTCTTCCCAGCTAGCATGACTGACTCAAAGCCAAAGGTCAGGTCAACTGCTTCAGAACTGAAGAAAACGAGGACTACTGAGGCTGAAGCGAGAAAGAGGAAACATCCTGAAGCCTCTGCTGCTGCTCCCTCCAAGAAGAAGCGCAAGACCAAGAAGGATCGGGCTGCTCCCACAGAGCCCTTAGTTGTTGAACCTATCTCCATGGTTCGCCCTGCCGCTGAACATCAAGAGCGCCAACTGACTGTCCATGAGCCTGCTCCCACAGAGGCTCATGAAGCTGAAGACATTCCAGCAGCTGATCCCACCGCTGCTGAAGACATTGGTCACCATGACAATGTTGAAGATGATGTAGTTCTTCCTCTGATCGAGCACCAACAGGTATCATCGCCTATGCTTACGCACAGCAAACTCATCAGCATTGGTCGTCCTCTGACGCCAATTGCTCAGGATGCATCATGGGCTGATCACCCACAACAACAAGTCACACCACCCCGGCAAGAAGAAGAAGAAGATGACTTTGAGGCCCAGCCAACTCCATCTCCAAAGGCGTCGCCAGCGTTACGCAGGTTTCGCAAAGGACCAAGGTATCAAGTCTCCGAGTCTGAGGCTAAAGCTGCTGAAGACATTCCGGATGCATCAGCCGATGACACCCAAGAAGAAGAACGTGTCCCTACTCCCCCAATTACTGAAGAAGCTGTTCTCGAGGAGAACGTGTCTGTGCCCGACCCTCCAGCTCATCAAGTGGAGGTAGAAAATCTTGAGGCTACCACCACCAACACCAATGAAGCCAATGACGTTGTCATGGCTGAAGCAAATGTAGAGCCTGCACCAATGCCAGAAGTCAATGAAGCCATTGATGCAACTGCTCCTGAAGCCTCTGCTGTGCAGCCTAACGCCTCTGCCACTGCTCCTGTTCCTACACCTGCTGCTGGTCCTTAGTTTGATTATCATGTTGAGCACAAGCCTCAGGTATAGAAGCCAATGCCAAGATTGCCTAGGTTTCCAGGTCCTGCATCAACACCTGGATCCTTTAATGTCAACGGCTTCAAAGCAGACAACACCTTCTTCAATAGCTCCAAGAACCCCTACTCAAGGGAAAGAATATCTTCTGATCAGTTCTGGAGCTATCCGCAGTGAAGTTATTACTCATGCATTCTGTACAATCAAGGTCGCATCTTCCCTCATATGCGTCTTGACACCGAAGCAATAACTGGAGTGCCCTGCTTGGAAGAAGCTCTGGATTGCTTCAAACAGGTTGGCTTGTTGCATTTCATCACCGACCAAGAGCACTAGAACGAAGAGTTGCTGCTCCAATTTTATGCCACTCTTCACATACGAGGCTACAACAGAGACCCGAAGACTTGGGTCCTTGAGTGGATGACTGGAAATATTCATCATGAAGCCAAAGCCTTTGATATCATTGAGCTCACTGGTCTGCCCACTCCTGGAGATCTCTATGAACCTGGCTGTCAGCTTCATAGTGAAGCTATTGAGAGCATCTTTCAGAAGCCAGAACCGAACATGAGTCAGATGCTTAGCATGATGGAGCTGTTGCCTCCAGATGCTGCCTATCCTAAGGAGTTCTTTATTGAAGACCTTGAGTATCTCCCACAGACTATCTATCACATTATAAGGCGAACTCTCTGGCCCATCAAAGGACATTCTCCACATGCAAAGCTGGAAGGTGCAATGAAGACTTTGGTCTTCTATATTCTCCACGGCAAATGCTTCAATTCACAAGACTTCTTCATCCGCCAACTAGCTGCATCAGGATCTGATCTTTTTGGCTTGAAGTTCTACGATCCATGGATAATGCGGCTGATCAAACTCCACTCAGCTATCTCATATCAGCCCTCTGCTCGCAATCATCGGATCTTTCTGCCTGACGTGGATATGTCCGTTGAAGCCTTCTATCCAGAGCCTGCCAAGGAGCCTCTTAGTCTTCAGAATGCGGAGCATCAAAGTTTCTCTCAGAACATTGAAGGAGTTGAAGCAGTCACTCGTGTTTATCCTCTGGCTGGTACTACACGTGCACCTCATCGTGCCCTCACTGAAGCCACTGAAAGCACTATTGCCCAACGGCCCAAGAAGCGATCTCGTGTTCTCAATGACCGAGAGCTTCTGGTTGCTCTTCATCAGAAACAGGATAGGCATCATGACTGGCTGAAGCGCCAAATGCAAAGCCTCTTGGTGGATGTCAACCGCATTCGCAATCTTGCCACCAAGAATGCCTTCGTTGCCCATGAAACATGTCGGCGTACATGGAAAGGGCTGACACTTATGTGTTCTGAGGATGATCTTTAAGAGGATGAATTCTCTGAACGTTTCAAGTTTGACTCCACACCTCCCCAAAGGACTGTGCTGCAATGAACTCCATCTCTTGAAGACTCTGAGTTCTCTTCCTCTGCGGCAACTGTGAATGCCAGAGTGATCGAGGACGAAGATGATGCCACTTCACCGCCCCCTACTTCTGCACTGCCGAACACCACCGACGACCTTGCTGCTTTGTCTACTCCTCATGGGAACGAGTAGATGCTCTATGTCTTCAAACCTTTTTGGTCCGTACTGACAAAAGGGGAAGAAGCATATGAGTTTGATAGTCTTCAAGCGGGTCCGTATGGGCGGTTATTTTATGTTTTGCCTAGTGTTTACAACTCTCGTTTTGATACATTTGGTTCTTTGAGTTGTAACACTTAAACTCGATGGTCGTCTTCTACTTATTTGCTATTCTGTGATGCGATGATAAATTCCGCATGTGTGACGATAAATTCCGCACTTAGATCATTTTGCAGACGTCCATTTTTCATTATGCATGTCATTATGTTCACATACTTTTCATGCATGATGAATTGTCATCATAAGTTGAAGAGGATCTCCACAAGTATAACCTGCCATGTGCATTTGCATTCCAAAAGAAAATTACTTATATGCACATCTTCAGGGGGAGCCCTTGCAACTTATGAAGACAATTCCTTATACTTTATAATTTCACATATTACATTCCCCGTTGAAAACTTCAACTAGTTTGTCATCAATCACCAAAAAGGGGGAGATTGTAAGTGCATCTAGTGCCACCCCTAGTTGGTTTTGGAGTATTGACGACAAACCTAGTTGAGGGACTAATGTGTTTGTGAGAATTGCAGGATAACACAGGTATAAGTCTCTCATTGATTCGGTTTTCCTACCAGAGATGACCCCTAAAAATGTATGAAGACATTGAAGTCAAAGGTGGTATGTGAAGACATTCACGTTGAAGACTATGACAAGAGAAGACATCGCATGAAGACTATGGAGCGCGAAGACTTAGATCTTTCATAGTTCTTTTTCTTCTTTGTTGAGTCATAGGAACCACCGTACTGTTAAGTGGGGTCCAAGAGAACCAGTCAGAATGACTGAAGTGATGCTTAACCAAAATCCTATGTCTTCGAGTGAAGACTATGAGAGCGAATCTTGTTCAGAGTTGGACAAGTCATCTTTGCTTGTAGCCCAAGTAAAGTTGTCGTGTGTGTTTGAAATCTGACCGTTGGAACACGTGTCAGTTCCTTAGTGACCCAGGGTCATTTTGGACAAATCAGGTCGGGTTGCCTAGTGGCTATAAATAGCCCACACCCTACAACCATAAACGGTTGGCTACTCAGAGTTAAAGTACGGCTTTTGTCATTTGAGAGCAACCCACCTCGAAGCCTTTGAGAGAGAATTCCTTGAGAGGATAAAGCCCTAACCACCCAGAGCCAAAGAGTGTTAGGCATCACTTAAGTCTTCTTGTCTGTGTGATCTGAAGACTTATTACACTTGAGGACTGTGAATCCTCCAGCCGGTTAGGCGTCGTGTTCTGAGCATCCAAGAGTCATTGTGGATCACCGGTGAACGAAGTCTGTGAAGGTTTGGAAGTCTACCTTGAAGACTTACCAGAGTGATTGGGCGAGGACTGGGTGTCCTTAGCTCAAGGGGAATAAGGTGAAGACGAGGTCTTCTGAGTTGAATCTCAGCCTCCCTAACCAGACGTACAGTTGTCACAGCAACTGGAACTGGTCCAACAAATCATTGTCTTCAACGAGTCACTGGTTTCATCCTTCCCTTCCCTTTACGTACTGTTGGTTCTTGTGAAGTCATTGTACGATATCATCACCATTCGACTTCACTAAGTGATTACGTGTACTGATTGGCTTCTCAATATCTTCCTACCCGATCCTTACTGCCTAGCTGCTATTAGTCATTGTGCTTTCACTTCATTGAATACGTGACTATGGTTTGCCTAGTGTAGTCTACCTTCCGCTGCATGGTAATAGGTTTATTTCTATCGTTTGTCTTCGAAACTTACATGTTTTGAAGACTTTCATAAAAATCGCCTATTCACCCCCTCTAGTCGATCACTAGCACTTTCACCTCTTTCTGTGCATTGGCTTGTCATAATAGAACAATTGGTGAACACAAAGTAAACACCAATACATACTGTAGGAAGTTTCTTGCAATTTTTGTGGATTAGATACATAGAGAGGCGGAGATGGGGTCCCTCTCTCATAATAATTGCAAGTAGGAGCCGCTAGCACATGCATATAATTTTTTATTAAAAGCATCATGAGCATAAGAGAAAGGTACCCCGCCAATATAATCCTTAATAAAAGCAAACTTCTCTAGTGTAGTGTAATTTGGAGAATTCAAAAAGATGATAGGACTATCAAGTATTGATGCAAAATTAACAATTTCATTCTTAGGATAAGCAATTATAGTAATTTCATATTCATAAGTATACTTCGGAGGGGCATCATGGCCATAAGTATCATTCCGAGGGGCATCATGACCATAATTATCATAGACATCAAAAAGAGAATGTAATTAAAAATATAAGAGTTAACGAATTATTCTCATTAGAAGGTGGGAACGGGTCATGAATCTGCTCTTCCTCCTTTAATTCTTCACTCTCCTTCCCATCTTTTTCATCTAAAGAGCTCACTGTGTCAGCAATTCGTCTTCCAAAGGTTCCTGTAAAACATTAGCCTCTTTGTGGAAAACAGAGACTTCCTCAACATGATTAGTGATATAAATATTAATACTAAAATTTTGAAAACTATAATCAAGAATACAATAAGTCTATAATTTAGTACAGACAACAATATTGCAACTTTCTGCTTGCACAACTATAGCAGCTATTTCTTTAGATAACATAAAGATAACAAATTCTTAAATTTGCTATATATCATGATAACCACATTCTTTCTTAACATAAGAGCTTACAAACAATTGTTTCTATTCTTGCATTGAGATCCAAAGCATTTTTAGGGAAACAAGTTAAACCTTTTAAAACACAAATCAATAGCATGAGGATCCAAATTGTCTAATAAACCCTTCAAAAGTTTCCTTTTTAAGACAAGCGGTGTTTTTATATAAAATCACGCCCTTCCAAAGTTTTTCCCCATACTATGCTAGTTGAGTGTTCAACAAAAGCACTGACGGATTCAACAAAATCCATGTAAACCTTTTCAGATAGGAGGATTTTGGGAGGTTCCTCAACCTTTTTGGGAGCAAGTGCATGATTTTTTTGGTATTTTGTCTTCCTACCCATAACCAAAGATAGGTAACAAATAAAGAACGTGGATAAAAATACAACTGAGCAATAAAGACAATAGATGCGCACGAGAATATTCACCCTGCACTATTGCTCCCCGGCAACGACCCCACAAATGGTCTTGATAACCCACAAAGTGTAGGGATCGATTGTCCCCTTTCCAATAACTAAGAGTGTCGAACCCAACGAGGAGCTAAATTTAGTATTTGTATTCTCTAAGGTTCTACCAACCACCAACAAAACTCTATGTACATCAAATGTTTGCTTTACCTATGAAATAAAAGTAGAAGTATTTTGTGTGTAAAAATATAACTTTGCAAGATAATAAAGAATTGTAAATAAAAGTTATCTGATGTAAAGTAAAGGAACAAGTGAAATTTAGTGAGTATGGAGTAGCGGGATAGGAGGTGTGGAATTGTCCCTATGCAATTGGCTATGATACTAGCTAGATTGATAATCATTGTTGCTAACATGCAACAAAATCCATTGGTAACACATACTTATGAATGGGACCCTAGCAAGCATCCACATGTACTAAAGATCCATTATGGTAAAACTTAACCATAACGTTAAAATATATTGGTCCCATTTTATCTAATATGTATCAACTCCTATACACAGGTCCCATAATATATGTCACTCCGACCACCTTATCCATAATTATATCAACATACTACTAACCCTAAAGTTTGATCCGCATACATGTGCACTCATATGATGGGGACTGAATGGCAACAACATATCAACATACAAGTCAAATCAATCATAAAAGGTCACCAATTAACCATCAGACAAAAGGGATACTCAGACATAATAATAATGCAACAAATCACTAGATAATAATTCATAGCGCCAAACACCATGTTCAAGTAGGGAACTATAGAAGTTTGCGGGAGTGGACCACTATATAGTGAGGGAGGAAGGCGATGGAGTTTTGGTGAATTTGATGAAGGCGATAGAGATGATTGTAGTGATGATGGATTGATGGTTCGCCCGGTAGCACTCCAGCGCCGCCGGAAGAGACGACCCGAGAGGCCACCCTTTTCTTCCTTGGCCTCCCTCCAGGTGGGGAGATGTTCCCCCCACCGGCTTTGGTGTTAATGGCTCCCGGAGGGCAAGAGAACCTCCGAGATTGGATCTCCCTCTTCCCTCTGTTTCTCTCTGAATTCGATACTTTTCTGCATTAGATCACTAATACGTCCATTTTGCATCATGCTTTTATATTGATATTTAATGCATTATGGGCTATTATTACACATTATATCACAATACTTATGCCTATTCTCTCTTATTTTTACAAGGTTTATATGAAGAGGGAGAATGCTAGCAACTGGAATTCTGGGCTGGAAAAGGAGCAAATATTAGAGACCTATTCTGCACAACTCCAAAAGTCCTGAAACTTCACGGAGCACATTTTTGGAATAAATAAAAAATATTGGGCAAAGAAAGTACCAGAGGGGGGCCACCAGCTAGCCACAAGGGTGGAGGGCGCGCCCTACCCCCCTCGGCGCCCCCCGACCTTGTGGGCACCCTAGCAGGCCTCCGGTGCCCATCTTTGGCTATATGGCGTCTTTTACACTGAAAAAAATCAAGACGAAGCTTTCGGGATGAAGCGCTGCCATCTTGAGGAAGAACCTTGGCAGAACCAATCTAGGGCTCCGGCGGAGCTATTCTGCCGGGGAAACATCCCTCCGAGAGGGGGAAATCATCGCCATCGTCATCACCATCGATCCTCTCATTGAGAGGGGGTCAATCCCCATCAACATCTTCACCAGCACCATCTCCTCTCAAACCCTAGTTCATCTCTTGTATTCGATCTTGGTCCCAAAACCTCATATTGGTACCTGTCGGTTGCTAGTAGTGTTGATTACTCCTTGTAGTTGATGCTAGTTGGTTTATCCGGTGGAAGATTATATTTTCAGATCCTTAATGAGGGTTGATGCGGCTTGAAGCTACGTCGATATTTCCCCAAAGAGGAAGGGATGATGCAGCACAGTGACGGTAGGTATTTCCCTCAGTGGTGAAACCAAGGTTATCGAACCAGTAGGAGAACCAAGCAACAACACGTAAACGACACCTGCACACAAACAACAAATACTCGCAACCCGACGTATTAAAGGGGTTGTCAATCCCTTTCGGGTAACGACGCCATAAATTGGCAAACGAACGTGAATAAATTGTAGTAGATTGATAGATCGAATGCCAAATAAAATAAATTGCAGCAAGGTACTTTGGTATTTTTGGGTTTAATAGATCTGAAAATAAAAGGCAAATAAAATAGATCGCAAAGGCAAATAATATGAGGAAGAGACCCGAGGGCTGTAGGTTTCACTAGTGATTTCTCTCGAGAAAAATAGCAAACGGTGGGTATACAAATTACTGTTGGGCAACTGATAGAATTTCAAATAATCATGATGATATCTAGGCAATGATCATTATATAGGCATCACATCCAAGATTAGTAGACCGACTCCTGCCTGCATCTACTACTATTACTCCACACATAAACCGCTATGCAGCATGCATCTAGTGTAGTAAGTTCATGGAGAAATAGAGTAATGCAATAAGAATGATGACATGATGTAGAAAAGATATATTTATGTAGAAATAGACCCCCATCATTTTATCCTTAGTAGCAACCATACATGCGTGTCGGTTCCCCTTCTGTCACTGGGATCAAGCACCGTAAGATCGAACCCACTACAGAGCACCTCTTCCCATTGCAAGATAAATAGATTAAGTTGGCCAAACAAAACCCAAATATCAGAGAAGAAATACAAGGCTATAAGAAATCATGCATATAAGAGATCAAAGAAACTCAAATAAGTTTCATGGATAAAAATAGATAGATCTGATCATAAACTCAAAGTTCATCGGATCCCAACAAACACACCGTAAAAGAGTTACATCATATGGATCTCCAAGAGACCATTGTATTGAGAATCAAACGAGAGAGAGGAAGCCATCTAGCTACTAACTACGGACCCGAACGTCTACAAAGAACTACTCACGCATCATCGGAGAGGCACCAATGGAAGTGGTGAACCCCTCCGTGATGGTGTCTAGATTGGATCTGGTGGTTCTGGACTCTGCGGCGGCTGAAATTGATTTTCGTCGACTCCCCTAGGGTTTTTGGAATATTGGGGTATTTATATAGTAAAGAGGCGGTCTGGGGGGCACCCGAGGTGGGCACAACCCACCAGGGCATGCCTGGGCCTCCAGGCGCGCCCTGGTGGGTTGTGCTCCCCTTGAAGCAGCCCTAGGTGCTTCTTCGGCCCATTGGTTGTCTTCTGGTCCAAAAAAATCCACAAAAAGTTTGCTGCGTTTGGACTCCGTTTGATATTGATTACTTGAGATGTAAAAAACAACAACTGACAATTGGCACTATGTCAATAGGTTAGTACCGAAAAATGATATAAAATGACTATAAAATGATTATAAAACGTCCAAGATTGATAATATAACAACATGGAACAATAAAAAATTATAGATACGTTGGAGACGTATCAGCATCCCCAAGCTTAATTCATGCTCGCCCTCGAGTAGGTAAATGATAAGAACATAATTTTTGATGTGGAATGCTGCCTGACATGTCATCTCATATTTTTTTCTTTATAGCCTGGACATTTGGACATGACTAGTATGCCTCTACTTGACTAGCTGGTTGAATCAATGATGGTTATGTTTCCTAGCCATAGACATGATTTGTCATTTGATTAATGAGATCACATCATTAGAGAATGATGTGGTTGACTTGAGCCATCCATTAGCTTAGCACGATGATCGCTTAGTTTGTTGCTATTGCTTTCTCCATAACTTATACATGTTCGTATGACTATGAGATCATGCAACTCCTGAATACTGGAGGAACACTTAGTGTGCTATCAAACATCACAACATAATTGGGTTACTATAAAGATGCTCTATAGGTGTCTCCGATGGTGTTTGTTGAGTTGGCATAGATCAAGATTAGGATTTGTCACTCCGAGTATCGGAGAGGTATCTCTGGGCCCTCTCGGTAATGCACATTGCTACCTCTTGAGCACTGCGTTGGTTTTCTCCGAAGAGGAAGGGATGATGCAGCAAAGTAGCGTAAGTATTTCCCTCAGTTTTTGAGAACCAAGGTATCAATCCAGTAGGAGGCTACGCGCGAGTCCCTGGCACTTGCACAAAACAAATAAATCCTCGCAACCAACGCGATAAGGGGTTGTCAATCCCTACACAGCCACTTACGAGAGTGAGATCTGATAGATATGATAAGATAATACTTTTGGTATTTTTATGATAAAGATGCAAAGTAAAATAAAAGCAAAGTAAAAATGAAAGGAAATTACTAAGTATTGGAAGATTAATATGATGAAGATAGACTCAGGGGCCATAGGTTTCACTAGTGGCTTCTCTCAAGAGCATATGTATTCTACGGTGGGTGAACGAATTATTGTTGAGCAATTGACAGAATTGAGCATAGTTAGGAGAATATCTAGGTAAGATCATGTATATAGGCATCATGTCCGAGACAAGTAGACCGACTCCTGCCTGCATCTACTACTATTACTCCACTCATCGACCGCTATCCAACATGCATCTAGAGTATTAAGTTAATGAAAACAGAGTAACGCCCTAAGCAATATGACATGATGTAGAGGGATAAACTCATGCAATATGATGAAAACCGCATCTTGTTATCCTCGATGGCAACAATACAATACGTGCCTTGCTGCCCCTACTGTCACTGGGAAAGGACACCGCAAGATTGAACCCAAAGCTAAGCACTTCTCCCATTGCAAGAAAGATCAATCCAGTAGGCCAAACCAAACTGATAATTCGAAGAGACTTGCAAAGATAACCAATCATACATAAAAGAATTCAGAGAAGATTCAAATATTGTTCATAGATAGACTTGATCATTAACCCACAATTCATCGGTCTCAACAAACACACCGCAAAAATAAGATTACATCGAATAGATCTCCACAAGAGAGGGGGAGAACATTGTATTGAGATCCAAAAAGAGAGAAGAAGTGTGGGAGTCCTGGATTAGGGGGTCTCCGGATAGCCGGACTATCTCCATTGGCCGTACTGTTGGACTATGAAGATACAAGATTGAAGGCTTCGTCTCGTGTCCGGATGGGACTCTACTTGGCGTGGAAGGCAAGCTAGGCAATACGTATATGGATATCTCCTCCTTTGTAACCGACCTTGTGTAACCCTAGCTCTCTCCGGTGTCTATATAAACCGAAGGGTTTTAGTCCGTAGGACAAGAATCACAACATACAATCATACCATAGGCTAGCTTCTAGGGTTTAGCCTCTCTGATCTCGTGGTAGATCTACTCTTGTAACACCCATATCATCAATATCAATCAAGCAGGACGTAGGGTTTTACCTCCATCAAGAGGGCCCGAACCTGGGTAAAACTTCGTGTCCCTTGCCTCCTGTTACCATCCGGCCTAGATGCACAGTTCGGGACCCCCTACCTGAGATCCGCCGGTTTTGACACCGACATTGGTGATTTCATTGAGAGTTCCTCTGTGTCGTCACTGTTAGGCTTGATGGCTCCTACTATCATCGATAGCGATGCCATCCAGGGTGAGACTTTTCTCCCCGGACAAATCTTCGTATTCGGGGACTTTGCACTGCGGGCTAATTCGCTTGGCCATCTGGAGCAGATTGAAAGCTACGCCCCTGGCCATCAGGTTAGATTTGGAAGTTTGAACTACATGGCTGACATCCGCGGAGACTTGATCTTCGACGGATTCGAGCCACAGCCGGGCGTGCCGCACTATCTCGATGGGCATGACCTAGCTCTGCCACCGGACGGTACTCCAGAGGCCGCGCCCGCATCAGCTCCGACCCTTAGCTCGGAGCCAACTGCGCCAATTGAGGACGAGTGGCTAGACACCGCCTCAGGGGCTGCAGTCTCGACAGCGATCGAGCCAAACACCAGTATAATTCTCCGCACAGCCCGTGACTCCAAGGTGCCGGACTCTCTTCTGGACCCCGAACCATCCGCGCCCCTGCCAATCGGATCCGAATGGGCGCCGATCATGGAATTCACCGATGCGGATATCTTTCAGCACTCGCCCTTCTGCGACATTCTGAATTCACTAAGGTCTCTCTCTTTGTCAGGAGAGCCCTAGCCAGATTAGGGCCAACAATACTGGTATGCGGACGACGAAGAAATTCGACGCCCACCCACCACCCACTTTGTAGCCACTGTTGATGATTTAACTGACATGCTCGACTTCGACTCCGAAGACATCAATGGTATGGACGACGATGTAGGAGACGAACATGAACCAGCACCTACAGGGCACTGGACAACGACCTCGTCGTATGACATATACATGGTGGATACACCCAATGAAGGCAATGGCGACGAGATAACGGAGGATGGCCCCTGCAAGAAACAACCCAAGCGCCGACGTCAGCGACGCCGCTCTAAGTCCCGCCAAAGCAAAGGTGGTGATACCAGCACAGGAGATAATAACACTCCGGATAGCGTCGAAGACAACAACAATCCCCTCCAGCAGGATTTAGAGCAGGAGGATGAAGGAGCCAGCTCTCCTGAGAGAGCAGCTGGCGGAGAGGAGGAGGATGACAATTACATGCCCCCTCCGAAGACGAGGCAAGCCTCGGCGACGATGAATTCGCCGTACCAGAGGATCCCGTCGAACAAGAGCGCTTCAAGCGCAGGCTTATGGCCACGACAAATAACCTGAAGAAAAAGCAGCAGCAGCTTCAAGCTGATCAAGATCTGCTAACTGACAAATGGACTGAAGTCCTCGCTGCCGAGCAATATAAACTCGAGCGTCCCTCCAAGAGCTATCCAAGGCGCAGGTTACTTCCCCGACTGGAGGAACAAGCGTATGAAATGGCTGATCGGCCACCTCGTGGCCGCGATAGAGAGGCATTCCGGCCAAAAGCTCAGCCTCCACCCCAACGCCATTCAAATAAAAAGGCATGGGGAGATACGCCAGACCTGCGAGACATATTGGAGGACAAAGAAAAGCATTCAAGATCGATCTACGGATCACGAGTGCGCCCACTCTACGAGACGATAAATGTCACGCCGGATACAGTAAAAGCAAATCTGGCCGGGCTGAACACAGCGGGCAGGACCCATTCAAGCTGCGTCACGATATAGCCCAATACAGAGGCGCCGCACACCCCCTATGCTTCACAGACGAAGTAATGGAACATCAATTCGCAGAAGGTTTCAATCCTGTCAACATTGAATCATACGACGACACTACAGACCCCGCGGTATGGATTGAGGACTTCCTCCTCCACATCCACATGGCCCGCGGTGATGACTTACATGCCACCAAGTACCTCCCACTAAAACTCAAAGGACCAGCGTGGCATTGGCTTAATAGCTTGCCAGCGGACTCCATTAGCTGTTGGGAAGATCTGGAAGCCGCATTCCTCGACAACTTTCAGGGCACTTATGTGCGACCACTAGACGTTGATGACTTGAGCCACATAATTCAGCAGCCAGAAGAGTCGGCCAGGCAATTCTGGACCTAGTTCCTTACAAAGAAAAATCAAATCGTCGACTGTCCGGATGCGGAGGCCTTAGCGGCTTTCAAGCACAACATCCGAGACGAGTGGCTAGCCCGGCACCTTGGTCAGGAAAAGACGAAATCTATGGCAGCCCTCACGACGCTTGTGACCCGCTTTTGTGCGGGAGAAGGCAGCTGGTTGGCTCGCAGTAATAACATATCAAAAAACCATGGTACCTTAGATACCAAGGACGGCAATAGCAGGTCACGTTGCAACAAGCATAAGTGCCGCATTAATGGCGAAAGTACCGAGGATACGACACTCAATGTCAGATTCAAAGGCTCTAAACCTGGTAAGCGGAAAGAGCCATTCAAACAAAGTACGCCGGGTCCGTCTAGCTTGGACCGTATACTCGATCGCTCGTGTCAAATACACGGCACCCTAGACAAGCCAGCCAATCACACCAACAGGGATTGTTGGGTGTTCAAGAAGGCCGGCAAGTTAATTGCCAAAAACAAGGACAAGGGGCCGCATAACGAGGACGAGGAAGAACCCCGGCAGCCGCACACTAGAGGACAGAAGAGGTTTCCCCCGCAAGTGCGGACAGTGAACTTGATATACGCAACCCACATCCCTAAGAGGGAGGGGAAGCGTGCTCTCAGGGACGTATATGCGTTGGAGCCAGTCGCCCCAAAATTCAACCCTTGGTCCTCCTGTCCGATCACCTTCGATCGCAGGGACCACCCCACTAGTATCCGTCACGGCGGATTCGCCGCACTGGTCCTAGACCCAATCATCGACGGATTTCACCTCACTCGAGTCCTTATGGATGGCGGTAGCAGCCTGAACCTGCTTTATCAGGACACAGTGCGCAAAATGGGTATAGACCCCTCAAGGATCAAACCCACAAAGACGACCTTTAAGGGCGTCATTCCAGGCGTAGAGGCGCACTGCACAGGCTCAATTACACTGGAAGTGGTCTTCATATCGCCGGATAACTTCCGAAGCGAAGAGTTAATCTTCGATATAGTCCCGTTCCGCAGTGGCTATCACGTGCTGCTTGGACAAACCGCATTCGCTAGATTCAATGCGGTACCACATTATGCATACCTCAAGCTCAAGATGCCAGGACCTCGCGGAGTTATTACAGTCAATGGAAACACATAGCGCTCTCTCCGAACAGAGGAGCACACCGCGGCCCTCGTAGCAGAAGCGCAAAGCATCCTCTCAAGGCAATCCACCAGTTCGGCATTTCAAAGCCCGGACACCTTCAAGCGCGCTCGGGGCAATCGGCAAACAGACCGCCTGGCGCGGTCTGAGCTCGCGTAGCAATACGGCGGCCACCCCAATCCCAGCCCAACGGCGTTGTTCGTGCCGCGCGTACATAATTACGCATTAAAAATACCATGGGCATAGGTGGGGAGGGGGGGCACAACTATGGCACGCCCCAAAACACGGCCTAAACCGCACCAGGGGCTTCCCGTTTGGTTATTCTTCTTTTTCTTTCAGGACTCCAATCTCTGGAAACACTGTCCGACAGCTCTATTGCCGAACACATGATACGGCAACCAAGGAGGCCGACAACTATGGAATTCCCAGGTGGATTACAGATTTCATATAATTCCTCAGCTCGCCCTTGGAAGGGACATAGTCCTACTCTTTTTGCCTATTACACCATCTGTATCACTCTGCTTTAATGCAATTTTTTAATATACAATGCATGACATTACGACTATTATCGCATTTTTGTTATATGTATACATATCTATGTGTTCATTCATGACGCCTAGCAACCGTACACTCTGGTACGGCCAATGCACCAGGGGCTTACGTACCCACAATATGGTGTGAAAAGTCCGAACACTTTCACAAGTGCGGCACCCCGAACTTATAGCATTATATGCATCAGCTCCGAATCATGTCTTTGGTCAAATGTTGGGTTTGCCCGGCTCCTATGTTTTGGTACCTTACGTTCTGCTCTATTGGCTAAGGTAGCGCTAGGAGAACTACTGCGATTGTGCCCCGGTTCTGCCGGGCCGAGCACCTCAGTAGAGAAAGCTAAAACTGACTGTCATGATAAGGCGAGAGACTGGTCGCAGTTCGGAGAGGTTTTTCGAGTCCCTAAAGACTTATGCCGCTTAGGGCGAGGGGCCGGCTCTGTTCGGCTTACAGGCGTGTATCGCGCCCCGAATTCGGTGTTCCGAATACCAGGGGCTTCGCCAAAATTTAAAATTATAGAATTCTATGGCTAAGTGAGAGTGATAAAGCATTATTAGTCCGGTTGCCTTGTTCGTTGTGCTGAGCACCTCCCTCGAAGGACCCAAACATGGGAACAAGAGTGCTCAGGTTTATCCCGAACACCCCGGCACTCGCGGCATGGGGAAGAAGCCAAGGACAAGCCATCTCTCAGATTGGATAAACAGCCAAATAGAAGGTAATATTTTAAATTCACACAAGTGTTGCATAGTGAATACGATACAAGTTTTCATACATACAGGACAAAACGAGCAAGTCTCATTCAAATATTACATTTTGCGAACACTCATCCGCAATAAGACGGGCGCCCGTCAAAACACCCTCATAGTACATATCGGGGTGGCGGTGCTCCTTGCCCTCCGGCGGCCCCTCCTTGACCAGCTTCACGGCGTCTAGCTTGACCCACTGCGTTCTTACAAGGGCAAAGGCCCGACGTGCACCTTCAATGCAGATGGATCGCTTGACGACCTCCAGCCGTGGGTAGGCATCCACAAGCTGCCTCACCAGGCCGAAGAAGTTGTTCGGAAGAGCGTCGCCTGGCCACAACCGGACTATGAAGCCCTTCATGGCCTGATCGGCTGCCTTATGTAGCTCGGCCATCTGCTTCAGCTGGTCGCTCATTGGCACCGGATGTTCGGCCTCAGCATACTGAGACCAGAATAGCTTCTCCGTCGAGCTTCCGTCCTCGGCCTGGTAGAATAGTGCGGCATCGGACACACTGCGGGGCAAATCTGCGAATGCTCCTCAAGAGCTCCGGATTCGGGTAAGTAATCGGTAATTCACCTTTGCATGCTTGCTTTGCGTATAGAAAGCCTTACCCGCCGCTATCTTCTTCATCGCGTCAATCTCCAGAAGGGCCTTCTGGGCCTCGGCCTTGGCACTCTTCGCGCTCTCACGGGCCATGGCAAGCCCAGACTCTCTCGTCTTCAAGTCAAGCTCCAACGCCTCGTGCTTTGTCACGAGAGCCTGGAGCTCTTGCTGCACCTCACCCACCCGAGCCTCGTGCCTCTCTCGGTCGGTGCGCTCCTGGGCCGCCTTTTCTTCGGCCTGGGACAACGCTTGCTTCAGGGTCGCCACCTCGGTCGTGGCCCCTGGCAAACATACAATGATCCTGTCATTTAGCAGTCGCGTCCTTTTTCTCATCTACAGACGGGGTATTACTTACCCTTGTTCTCCTCGAGCTGCCTCTTAGCAAGGCCGAGCTCTTTCTAGGACCCCTCGAGGGCCTCCTTCAGTACGACGACCTCCGCAGTTAGTGCGGCGGACGCCAGCAGCGAAGCCTGCATATGCATATTGACATACTTATATTAGACTCCTGCGATATTATTTGATCCTCTGTTCGGCTTCTCTTTGTGAACACCGAACAAAGCATCAGGGGCTACTGTCTATGCGGTAATACTTCTACTACATTTTAAAACACTTACCTCGAAGCCGGTTAGAAGGCTAGCACAGGCTTCAGTCAATCCGCTCTTGGCGGACTGAACCTTCACTACTTGGAAAAAAGCTACTAGCAGCGCGGGTAAAATGGCTACTAGCAGCGCGGGTACCCGCGCTACTAGTATCGCGCTACAGCTAATAGTTAGTAGTAGCGTGGGAGGAACCCGCGCTACTACTAACTTTGTTTGTAGTAGCGTGTGCCACCCACGCTATATTACAGACCCGCGCTACTACTAATGAAGTAGTAGTAGCGTGCCTACAATACCAGCGCTACTAGTATCCTAAATACTAGTAGGGCACTTTTTTCCCAACGCTACTAGTAGCAAATTAGGAATTAAAAAAAATAAAAATAGATGCAATATTCATGAATGGAGATCAGAGACACGTCCAGTGCAAAATAAATTTCACATAACCATCTTAACACTTGTAGTGTTCATGGATGCAACATTCAACATCTCAACTCGAAGAGATCACGAGGACACACACAACCATCATCAAAAGGTTGGTACCTTCCCTAGCGTTTCACTACCAACCTAACCAGACCACTTCTCTAGATGTATGTACAAAGTGTCGAGGTCCTCCACCTTGAGGAACTCCGGACGGTGGCGTTGTCCTCCACCTCGGTGATGTCCGGACGGTGGCGTCGAGGTCCTCCACCCCGGGGACCTCCTGTGTCGCAATCACCTGGACGATAATCTGTATGATGCGGTCACGGGGCTTCACGGTGAAGTCTGCCTCCGAGTAGTTGAAGAGCACGACTCCCATCGGGCCGCAGTAGTCCTCGTCGATCACCCTGCACCCAGTCAAGAAAGTGAAAACTTGTTAGTTAGCTCCTGCTTGCGTAGGGTTCACGGAAGGGTCCAGCCACATCCAAAGACGATAATAAGATACAATAACTATGTCCAGGCTTGGAAGATTGAAAATAAATTAAAAGAGAAATGTATTCAAGATAATAACACACAACAATTAGATTGAAAACAAAGAAAGCACCTGCGCACGCTGCCCTTGCCCCCGGTCACTGGCTATATCCCAGCCTCGCATGTCCTCAACTAGGATTTCATGGTGGTTGAACCTTTTTGCTCTGCAGGGAAGCATTATGGACAAGATCAAAGATAGTTTAAGAGACAGACCATAATCCCAGTTCGCTACAGGATATCATTTTAGCTTTAAATTACTGAAAATATCTTAATATAGGCGAACATGTGTTCACCTTTCTGATCTGCAGCAGCTTCACCTGCATCATATTTGGATACACCTTCTGCATCAGCTACACCGTTGACAACATCATGACGCTGTCATTTGCAGGTGCAAGAAACCCATCAGATGAATCACAGTATGTACAGTATGAGCAGTGCAAAATAGAAACATATCTTGTCCTAATTTACCAGTTAGCATCATGGTACAGGTGAGAGTTGATTGCAACAGTTACAGGATCAAAAGGAACAACAGGATAAAACAGCAAAGCATAAATCATACGGACACACAGAACTAAATGAGCAAGGCTGTTCATTCAGGTTCAGAGGCAATCAACAAGATTACTAGTGAGGCGTGGTCCTCTCGCATTTCCACCGATTAACACAACTGGCTAAGACGACGACGCGCACAGAGCAGCCTAGGCCCTCTCGCCACGGATGCGGCGTGCGAGCTGCAGAACAAAGTCTTGGTACTGTGCATATTCACTTAAGGTTAAACATGTTCTTTTACTGGAATCCCAGCTGCAGAACAAAGAAAGCGCCTACTGCTGGTAGCAAAACCAATATGTTTATGAGGAATATATAGATGTTTCAAATCAAAAGACCAAGTAGAATAGATAAATTTAGTCAGGAATCTGTTGTAGCTGGCAAACCCCTTGTTTCTAAATAACATGTATGCTAGTCTGTAGAGCTAGTTCACTGGGATTATTACTATGGTTTGTATGCTGGTTCATTTTCCATGAATTTCCCTCTAATTCAGCTTATCAACGGATGATTTTTTAAGAGAAAACTAACTTTACATATACGTCACACATAGAAAAGGTCATATGCCATAAGGTTTTTCTGTTAATTAGTGTTCTATCGCAAGAAAACTTAAATGAGAATGTACAAAAAGTAAAAAAAATCCTGCAAGTCATAATATGGCTAGTCTGTACATACTGGAACTGAACCACTTTGAATAATAAAAGCATCAGCAGGCAAAGACCAGAAGATCAGAATCTATTGTCTCTAAGGGCTTAGATCTCAAAGAATATATAAGATGCGTATGTAAAATATGGCAAAAGGGGAACATACCATGCATGGAGTCGCTGTTATGAAATTTCAGTTATCTCACCAGTCCGTTGTAGTTTTTCCACTCGGCAGCATCCACCGTCCACGTAGTTTCTCCACTCGGCAGCGTCCGCCGACAGCGGCGGCCTCCTGATTTGCTACAACCTGCCATCGGTATGCCTCCTCCGCTGCATCGTCCATCACTCATCTGTGAGAAATAAATTAGATGTTGGATCTTCATATGTTCAGAACTTGGAACTAAAAAGATTCAGATAGGCATTACACCCAACAAAATTCAGATAGGCATGTAACTAAATTCTGCAACTGAATTTCTAGCAACAAGGAAGCACCCAGCAAAATTCAGATAGGCATTATACTAGATTCTGCAATGCAATGTTTATCTTACTCAGAAGCAGAGCAGGTATCCACCAAAATTCAGCCTGACAGCTACATGTAACCCAAATTCATACATACTACATGTAACCCAAATTCCTCTACAACTGAACTTGTAACCACCAAATTCAGACAAGCAAGCAACCAAATCAATTGGGTCATCAGTGAGTCACCTGCAACATGACGGATTTGATGACATTGACGTATCCGACGGCGAGGTCGAGCGACATACAGCGGGCGGGGGCCATGGCGTAGCACCTGGTGCGGCCCCTCTCGACCTTGCCGAGCTTGTCGAGGTTGAGCACGACGACCATGGTGAGCATGGCGGTGACGCCGTCGCTGAGGGAGTGGCCCGTGAAGGTGAGCGTGTAGGCGGGGTACCGGTCGACGAGGTCCCAGAGCAGGTCGCACTCCCTGTCGAGCACCCAGCCGGCGGCGCGGAGGAGGCTGTTGTGGACGTAGCCGCTGTCGAAGCGGCGCTTGCCGAGGAGCAGCGCGTAGTCGAACTCGCGGCCGAGGTTGAGGCCACGCAGCGCGACCACGAAGTCGGCGTGCGCGTGGTCGAGGTAGACGAGGTAGGGCGTGACCCGGCCCCCCGTGTCGGCGTAGGTGCGGCGGCGCACGACGTTTGAGGGGTCGAGGAGGAGGGGCGGCAAGCGAGGAGGTCGGGCGGGGCGTAGTTGGCCATGACGAGGCGGCACATCCTGGGCACGGGCGCGAAGTCGGCGGCGGCGGCGTGGCCCCAGGTGGCGCTGTCGTGCTGGCCGGAGTGGACGCACTGCTTCCACGCCCTGCAGCGGGGCGAGCCATAGGCGGTGGCGGCGCTGGGGGGGGGGGCTGCCCTCCATGGCGGGTTGGGACTTGGGAGAGGAGGAGAGGAGGTGGGAGCGGAGACGGGATTGGGGATCTGGATCGGGCGTTGAGTGTGTTTCTGAGACATGGCGTGGGATGGTTGGTGGGGTGGGAGCAGATGCAGGTGCTAGCGTGGGGTTTACAACCCACGTTACTACTAACGACTTAGTAGTAGCGTGGGTTTATAAACCGCGCTATTACTATAGCTGGTCCCGGTAGGCACGATGGAAATCGCTTAGTAGTAGCGAGGGGTAAAAACCCGCGCTACTACTATTGGGTTATTAGTAGCGCGGTTTCCTCAAGCTCGCTACTGCTAATTAGCAGTAGCGTTTGTTTTTAAACCGCGCTGCTGCTAAGATTCTGTGTTTAAGGTTTTCCCTAGTAGTGCTTCTGGATCACCGCACTTATGATAGTGCGGTGCTCCTCCTCGATGGAAGCACTTCGAAGCGCTTCCAACATAGTGTCCGACGCCTCTGGATGGACAGAGGTCACCGGCACAGGCGTCTCACCCTCCTTAGAGGGGACCGCCTGCCCGAGCTCGGAACCGTTGGAGGGTCCGGCGCGGTGTTCAGCTGAGGGACGAACTCGGAGCCCTCGGGGACCCCGTCCCCTCGGCTCCCGGAGTCTGGAAGGTCGCCTTGAGGCGCCTCCGGGACTGTCCCTCCTCGATCCGGTGCCTCTTGAGACAGCACCTCGACATCGTCGGCTGGATGAGGGGAGGTGGTGGTCGGGACTGGATCGCTATCCATGTCCGACGAGCCCAGGGAGCTGTCCGAGGATACCTCGATATTGGCTCGGGGCGGCCTGTACAATTGAGTTTGGCGTTAGGGAAAGCAATGCAGCAAAGGAATCCTATGGGTTACTTTGGTATCCGAACACTTACGATCTCCCCTGGGGCTTGCCCCTGGGCAACCACTCGTCTTCACTTTCGTCGGCAGCGGTGGAGCTGTTCGGAAGGAGCGTCCTTCCCTTCTTGGACCCTTCGGCCTCCCCAGTTGGGGCGACCTTCCTTTTCTTGTCTCCCCCAGTCGGTGGGGGAGCCTCTTCTTCCTCTTCCTCGTCTTCGGGGGAAGAGTGCGCAGTAGAGTCATCGGACGGTGAGTCCGACGACGCCTGGCGCCGGGAACTCTTTCGAGCTCCCTTGGCCTTCTTGGTCTTCTCCATCACCTTATAAGGGGCCGGAGTCAGCATCTTCGTCAGAAGAGCATCTGCGGGGCCTTCGGGCAAGGGAGCCAGACAGTCGATCTGTCCGGCCATCTTCTGCCAGTCCTATCAAAATTACGGGAGTTTAGATCCCGCATAGAGCCAATCTATATATAAAACAAATATCCTGTAAAAGGTAAAACAAGTTACCGCACTGGCGTGGCGCTTCGCGCTGAATCCGCGATCCTCAGTAATGGGGGGAGGGACCGCGGCGCCCTTGAACAGCACCCTCTAGGCATCTTCATGAGTCGTGTCGAAGAGCCTGTTCAGAGTTCAGTGTTGTGCCGGATTGAACTCCCACAAGGTAAACTCCCGTTGTTGGCACGGGAGTATCCGGCGAACGAGCATAACCTAGACTCTGTTGACAAGCTTGAGCTTCTTATCCACAATGTTCTGAATACATGACTGGAGTCCGGTCAGCTCTTTTGAATTACCCCAGGACAGGCCCTTCTCTTTCCAGGAGGTGAGCCGCATGGGGATGCCAGATCGGAACTCGGGGGCCGCTACCCATGCGGGGTCGCGCGGCTCGGTGATATAGAACTACCCCGATTGCCACCCCTTTATGGTGTCCACGAAGGTGCCCTCGAGCCATGTGATGTTGGGCATCTTGCCCACCATGGCGCCTCCGCACTCCGCCTGGCGGCCGCTCACTACCTTCGGCTTGACATTGAAGGTCTTCAGCCATAAGACGAAGTGGGGCTTGATGCGGAGGAAGGCCTCGCACACGACGATAAACGCCGAGATGTTGAGGATGAAGTTTGGGCCAGATCATGGAAATCCAGGCCATAATAAAACATGAGCCCCCGGACAAAGGGATGGAGAGGGAATCCTAGTCCGCGGAGGAAATGGGTGAGGAATACCACCCTCTCATGGGGCTCGGGAGTGGGGATGAGCTGTCCCTCATCTGGGAGCCGGTGCGCGATGTCATCGTGCAGGTATCCGGCTCTCCTCAGTTTCTTGACGTCTCCCTCCGTGACAGAGGAGACCATCCACTTGCCTCTCGCTCCGGACATGGTTGGAGAAGGTTGAGATGGAAGTGAGAGCTTGGGCGCTAGAGCTCGAGTGTGCGGGAGCGGATGAGCAGAGGAGGAAGAAGGCGTGGATAGAAAGGTGAATCCTTATCCCTTTATATGGGCGGACAAAATTGAGTGTCCCCACTTGCCTGGTAAATCTCGCTTATCTCCCAAGCGTCGCAATTGATGGCGCGGTTGCGTTACCCACGTCCGTATTGATGAGAATCCCATAATAAGGGGACACGATCTCTGCTTTGACAAGATGTGTCGAAGAACTGCCTCGCTTTATGTGCGGGGCTGGTTAAGAGAAACGGTTCAAATAATCGCCGGGCCATGACGTAACGTCATGCTGCCGAAACAAGCTAGCAAATTGGATCGACAAAAACATTATTCTCTCTATGGTGGAATGTGGAACTTATTTTGCAGGGTCGGACACTATCCTCGTATTCAAATTCTTCTGTGATGTATTCGGAGAAGGAACCCGCCTTGCAATGCCGAAGACAACTGCACGCCGGACTCATCGACATTGAAGCCTGGTTCAGGGGCTATTGTGGGAGTCCTGGATTAGGGGGTCTCCGGACAGCCGGACTATCTCCATTGGCCGTACTGTTGGACTATGAAGATACAAGATTGAAGGCTTCGTCTCGTGTCCGGATGGGACTCTACTCGGCGTGGAAGGCAAGCTAGGCAATACGCATATGGATATCTCCTCCTTTGTAACCGACCTTGTGTAACCCTAGCCCTCTCCGGTGTCTAAATAAACCGAAGGGCTTTAGTCCGTAGGACAACAATCACAACATACAATCATACCATAGGCTAGCTTCTAGGGTTTAGCCTCTCTGATCTCGTGGTAGATCTACTCTTGTAACACCCATATCATCAATATCAATCAAGCAGGACGTAGGGTTTTACCTCCATCAAGAGGGCCCGAACCTGGGTAAAACTTCGTGTCCCTTGCCTCCTGTTACCATCCGGCCTAGACGCACAGTTCAGGACCCCCTACCCGAGATCCGCCGGTTTTGACACCAACAAGAAGCCATCTAGCTAATAATATGGACCCGCGGGGTCTGAGGTGAACTACTCACACTTCATAGGAGGGGCTATGGTGTTGATGTAGAAGCCCTCCGTGATGGATACCCCCTCCGGTGGAGCTCCGGAACAGGCCCCAAGATGGGATCTCGTGGATACAGAAAGTTGCGGCGGTGGAATTAGGGTTTTGGCTCCGTATCTGATCATTTGGGGGTACGTAGGTATATATAGGAGGAAGCAGTACGTCAGTGGAGCAACAGGGGGCCCACGAGGGTGGAGGGCACGCCTAGGGGGGTGGGGGTAGGCGCCCCCTACCTCGTGGCCTCCTCCTTTGTTTCTTGACGTAGGGTCCAAGTCTCCTGGATCATGTTCGATGAGAAAATCACGTTCCCGAAGGTATCATTCCGTTTGGACTTCTTTTGATATTCCTTTTCTTCGAAACCCTAAAATAGGCCAAAAAACAACAATTCTGGCTGGGCCTCCGGCTAATAGGCTAGTCCCAAAAATAATATAAAACTGGATAATAAAGCCCAACAATGTCCAAAATAGTAGATAATATAGGATGGAGCAATCAAAAATTATAGATACGTTGGAGACGTATCAAGCATCCCCAAGCTTAATTCCTGCTCGTCCTCGAGTAGGTAAATGATAAAAACAAATTTTTTGATGCGGAGTGCTACTTGGCATAATTTTAATGTAATTCTTCTTAATTGTGGTATGAATATTCAGATCCAAAAGATTCAAGATAAAAGTACATATTGACATAAAAATAATAATACTTCAAGCATACTAACTAAGAAATTATGTCCTCTCAAAATAACATGGCCAAAGAAAGTTCATCGCTACAAAATCATATAGTTTAGTCATGCTTCATTTTCGTCACACAAGAATGCTCTCATCATGCACAACCCCGATGACAAGCCAAGCAATTGTTTCATACTTTAGTAATCTCAAACCTATAAACTTTCATGCAATATATGAGCGCGAGCCATGGATATAGCACTATGGGTGGAATAGAATATGATGGGGGTTATGTGGAGAAGACAAAAAAGGAGAAAGTCTCACATCAACGAGGCTAATCAATGGGCTATGGAGATGCCCATCGATTGATGTTAATGCAAGGAGTAGGGATTGCCATGCAACGGATGCACTAGAGCTATAAATTTATGAAAGCTCAACAAAAGAAACTAAATAGGTGTGCATCCAACCTGCTTGCTCACGAAGACCTAGGGCACTTGAGGAGGCCCATTGTTGGAATATACAAGCCATGTTCTATAATGAAAATTTCCCACTAGTATATGAAAGTGACAAAACAAAATACTCTCTATCTTGAAGATTATGGTGCTACTTTGAAGCACAAGTGTGGCAATGGATAGTAACATTATCCCTTCTCTCTTTTTCTCTCATTTTTTTAGATTCACTTGGGACAATGCTCTAGAAAATGATGATCATCACACTTCTATTTATTTACAACTCAATGATTACAACTCGATGCTTGAACAAAAGATGACTCTATATGAATGCCTCCGGCAGTGTACCGGGATATGCAATGATCCAAGAGTGACATGTATGAAAGAATTATGAATGGTGGCTTTTCCACAAATACTATGTCAACTACATGATCATGCTAAGAAATATGAAAATGATGAATGTGTCATGATAAACAGAATGGTGGAAAGTTGCATGGCAATATATCTCGGAATGGCTATGGAAATGCCATAATAGGTAGGTATGGTGGCTGTTTTGAGGAAGATATAAGGAGGTTTATGTGTGAAAGAGCGTATCATATCACGGGGTTTGGATGCACCGACGAAGTTTGCACCAACTCTCAATGTGAGAAAGGGCAATGCACGGTACCGAAGAGGCTAGCAATGATGGAAGGGTGAGAGTGCGTATAATCCATGGACTCAACATTAGTCATAAAGAACTCACATACTTATTGCGAAAATCTACAAGTCATCAAAAACCCAGCACTACGCGCATGCTCCTAGGGGATAGATTGGTAGGAAAAGACCATCGCTCGTCCCCGACCGCCACTCATAAGGAAGACAATCAAATAACACCTCATGTTTCTAATTTGTTACATATCATTTACCATACGTGCATGCTACGGGACTTGCCAACTTCAACACAAGAATTTCTCAAATTCACAACTACTCAACTAGCACGACTTTGATATTATTACCTCCATATCTCAAAGCAATCATCAAGCATCAAACTTCTCTTAGTATTCAAAACACTCATACGATTTTTTTACTAATCTTGAATACCTAGAATATTAGGATTATTTAAGCAAATTACCATGCTATTTAAGACTCTCAAAATAATATAAGTGAAGCATGAGAGATCAATAGTTTCTATAAAACATATCCACCACCGTGCTCTAAAAGATATAAGTGAAGTACTAGAGCAAAACTATATAACTCAAAAAGATATAAGTGAAGCACAAAGAATATTCTAACAAATTCCAAATCATGTATGGCTCTCTCAAAAGGTGTGTACAGCAAGGATGATTGTGGTAAACTAAAAATCAAATACTCAAATCATACAAGACGCTCCAAGCAAAACACATATCATGTGGTGAACAAAAATATAGCTCCAAGTAAAGTTACCGATAAAGTAGACGAAAAGAGGGGATGCCTTCTGGGGCATCCCCAAGCATTGGCTTTTAGGTGTCCTTATATTATCTTGGGGGTACCATGGGCATCCCCAAGCTTAGTCTCTTGCCACTCCTTGTTCCATAATCCATCAAATCTTTACCCAAAACTTGAAAACTTCACAACACAAAACTTAAAGTAGAAAATCTCGTGAGCTCCGTTAGCGAAAGAAAACAAAAGACCACTTCAAGGTACTGTAATGAACTCATTCTTTATTTATATTGGTGTTAAACCTACTGTATTCCAACTTCTCTATGGTTTATAGACTATTTTACTAGCCATAGATTCATCAAAATAAGCAAACAACACATGAAAAACAGAATCTGTCAAAAACAGAACAGTCTGTAGTAATCTGTAGCTAGCGCAAGATCTGGAACCCCAAAAATTCTAAAATGAATTTCTGGACGTGAGGAATTTATCTATTAATCATATGCAAAAATAATTAACTAAATAAAACATTCCAAATAAAAATGGCAGCAGTTCTCGTGAGCGCTAAAGTTTCTGTTTTTTAGAGCAAGATATCAGGACTTTCCCCAAGTCTTCCCAACGGTTCTACTTGGCACAAACACTAATTAAACACACAAAACACAACCTAAACAGAGGCTAGCTAAATTATTTATTACTAAACAGGAGCAAATAGCAAGGAATAAAAATAAAATTGGGTTGCCTCCCAACAAGCGCTATCGTTTAACGCCCCTAGCTAGGCATAGAAAAGCAAGGATAGATCTAGGTATTGCCATCTTTGGTATTAGGAAAGAAAAGAGCAAACTTGCTACCTATAGAATTAATCCTTCTATTTTGATAAAGCACATGGCTATTAATGGTATAGGAAAGATTAAGTTTGTTACGGGAATTTGTATCTAGGCTAGCCTTTATCTCTTTAATAGATTCATTTTGGCAAGAGAACAAAAGAGATGTAGATTAAACTTTCTCATTCATGGGGTGCCCAAATATAGTTTTCATTTTTGCATAAGTGTCTACGACATCCCCTTCAAGAAAACCTTCTTCAAATATATAATCTAAGACATGCTTAAAAGAAGAAGGAAGGGCAATATAAAAGCTTTTTAAGTAAACTTCAATTTGATATTGAGGAACATAGCTGGCCCTGATCCTTAATAGTCTATACCAAGCATCTTTCAAAGATCCAGCAAGTAAATAACGAAAAATTCCAGAATCATCTTCATCAAAATTATTAAGACTCTCATTGATAACTTTGGTAGTTTTTTCCATAGTATCCTTATTTATGAGCTTAGCGAGAATAGAAGGGTTGTCCAAAGTACTAAAACTCTGGAGAGAACCCCCAATCCTTTTTGATTCAGACATGGCGGAAGAAAGGCGAGTGAAAAGAGAGGGAGGATAGAGAGAGAGCGAATAGAATGGCAAGGGTGAAGTGGGGGAGAGGAAAACGAGAGGCAAATGGCAAATAATGTAATGCGGGAGATAAGGATTGTGATGGGTACTTGGTATATTGACTTTTGTGTAGACTCCCCGGCAACGGCACCAGAAATGGCTCGTTGTCGGGAGTCAAATCTTGACTTGCGCGAACCTCCCCGGCAGCGGTGCCAGAAATCCTTCTTGCTACCTCTTGAGCACCGCATTGGTTTTACCCAAAGAGGAAGGGATGATGCAGCAAAGTAGCGTAAGTATTTCCCTCAGTTTTTGAGAACCAAGGTATCAATCCAGTAGGAGGCTACGCGCGAGTCCCTTGCACCTGCACAAAACAAGTAAATCCTCGCAACCAACGTGATAAGAGGTTATCAATCCCTGCACGGCCACTTACGAGAGTGAGATCTGATAGATATGATAAGATAATATTTTTGGTATTTTTATGATAAAGATGCAAAGTAAAATAAAAGCAAAGTAAAAAGCAAAGGAAATTACTAAGTATTGGAAGATTAATATGATGAAGATAGACCCGGGGGCCATAGGTTTCACTAGTGGCTTCTCTCAAGAGCATAGGTATTCTATGGTGGGTGAACAAATTACTGTTGAGCAATTGACAGAATTGAACATAGTTATGAGAATATCTAGGTATGATCATGTATATAGGCATCACGTCCGAGACAAGTAGACCGACTCCTGCCTGCATCTACTACTATTACTCCACTCATCGACCGCTATCCAGCATGCATCTAGAGTATTAAGTTAATGAAAACAGAGTAACGCCTTAAGAAATATGACATTATGTAGAGGGATAAACTCATGCAATATGATGAAAACCACATCTTGTTATCCTCGATGGAAACAATACAATACGTGCCTTGCTGCCCCTACTGTCACTGGGAAAGGACACCACAAGATTGAACCCAAAGCTAAGCACTTCTCCCATTGCAAGAAAGATCAATCTAGTAGGCCAAACCAAACTAATAATTCGAGGAGACTTGCAAAGATAACCAATCATACATAAAAGAATTCAGAGAAGATTCAAATATTGTTCATAGATAGACTTGATCATAAACCCACAATTCATCGGTCTCAACAAACACACCGCAAAAAGAAGATTACATCGAATAGATCTCCACAAGAGAGGGGGAGAACATTGTATTGAGATCCAAAAAGAGAGAACAAGCCATCTAGCTAATAACTATTGACCCATAGGTCTGAGGTGAACTACTCACACTTCATCGGAGGGGCTATGGTGTTGATGTAGAAGCCCTTCGTGATGGATACCCCCTCCGGCGGAGCTCCGGAATAGGCCCCAAGATGGGATCTCGTGGATATAGAAAGTTGCGGCGGTGGAATTAGGGTTTTGGCTCTGTATCTGATTGTTTGGGGCTACGTAGGTATATATAGGAGGAAGGAGTACGTCGGTGGAGCAACAGGGGGCCCACG
>NC_041392.1:722909272-723038440 GCF_002162155.2 Triticum dicoccoides
GTGGCCTCCTCCTTTGTTTCTTGACGTAGGGTCCAAGTCTCCTGGATCATGTTCGGTGAGAAAATCACGTTCCCGAAGGTTTCATTCCGTTTGGACTCCGTTTGATATTCCATTTCTTCGAAACCCTAAAATAGGCAAAAAAAACAAAAATTCTGGGCTGGGCCTCCGGTTAATAGGTTTGTCCCAAAAATAATATATAAGTGGATAATAAAGCCCAATAATGTCCAAAACAGTAGATAATATAGCATGGAGCAATCAAAAATTATAGATACGTTGGAGATGTATCACACATCACTATAATCCTTGCAAGCAATGTGACTAATGAATTAGTTACGGGATAATGCATTACGGAACGAGTAAAGAGACTTGTCGGTAACGAGATTGAAATAGTATTGAGATACCGACGATCGAATCTTGGGCAAGTAACATATCGATGACAAAGGGAAAAACGTATATTGTTATGCGGTTTGACCGATAAAGATCTTCGTAGAATATGTGGGAGCCAATATGAACATCCAGGTTCCCCTATTGGTGGAGAGAGAGAGAGGGCCGGCCAAGGAAGGGCCGCGCGCTCCCTCCCCCTCTAGTCCGAATTGGACTAGGGAAGGGGGGGCCTTTCCTTCTCCCTTCTCCTCTCCTTCCTCCCCCCTTCCTCCTCCTAGTTGGACTAGGAAAGGGGGAGCCCTACTCCTACTAGGAGGAGGACTCCTCCCCTCCTTGGCGCACCCCAAGGGCCGGTCGGCCTCCCCCTTGCTCCTTTATATACTAGGGCAGGGGGGCACCCTAGAACACACAAGTTGATTGCTTTTAGCCGTGTGCGGTGCCCCCCTCCACCATAATCCACCTCGCTCATATCTTCGTAGTGCTTAGGCGAAGCCCTGCGCTGGTAGCTTCACACTAGTAGAAAATGGGGCTTTCGTTTGGGCCTGGCCAGCCCATTAGTCCTGGTTCTGCCACGAACCGGGACCAATGGATGCATTCGTCCCGGTTCGTGAGCCCGGGGGGCCGGCCGAGGCCTCGTGGGCATTGGTTCCGGTTCGTATGGACCCATTTGTCCCGGTTCTAGGCACGAACCGGGACCAATGGGCCTCGCTCCTGGCCCACAAACATAGCTCCCGGTTCTTGGCTCGAACCGGGACAGAAGGCTGGGCTTTAGTCTCGGTTCCAGCCATGAACGGGACAAATGAGCTTCCTATATATACCCCATCGCCGGTGAGCAGAGCACTCCACAGTGCTCTGTTTTTTGCTGGCCGGCAAGGAAGGGCATTTGGGTGCTCTAGCTTACCTCTTATGCATGTGAGGTGTTTGATGAAATGCCCGAGCCACATTTTTTAAGCTTTCTCCTCTCGAAGCTCGACCTCGGAGCTCCATTTTTTCCGAGATTTGTCTAGGTTTAGCGGTCCGTCAGGCCCCGTCCTCGTCTTCACCGCCGTCGATCGCCTGCGCCGATCTCGTCGCCGGCACCACCGTGGTGAGCCTCTTGTTCTTATCTTCTTTCTGAAAGAAAAAAAATCTTACTTTAGATAGATACTTGTCTAATTTTCTTACTTTTGACACACATAATTATATATAATGCACGCAGATGAACCGGCAATGGATGTACGATGACAGACACACCTCCGAGTACATTAAGGGCGTGCGTAAATTTCTTGAAGTGGATGAGGCAAACAAGAAGAATGGTTTTATTTGTTGTCCATGCCCTGATTGTGGGAATACGAGGTCTTACTCTGACAATAAAATCCTTCACACCCACCTGCTTTATAAAGGTTTCATGCCACACTATAATGTTTGGACGATGCACGGAGAAATAGGGGTTATGATGGAAGACAACGAAGAAGAAGAGGATGATGACAACTATGTGCCCCCTGAATACAGTGATGCTACAATGGGGGAAGCTGAAGATCAAGAGGAAGCTGAAGATCAAGAGGAACCAGATGATGTGCCCGATGATGATCTCCGTCGGGTCATTGTTGATGTAAGGGAAAAGTGCGAAAGTGAAAAGGAGAAGCTGAAGTTCGATCGCATGTTAGAGGATCACAAAAAAGGGTTGTACCCCAATTGTGAAGATGGCAACACAAAGCTCGGTACCGTACTGGAATTGCTGCAGTGGAAAGCAGAGAATGATGTGCCTGACAAAGGATTTGAGAAGCTACTGAAAATATTGAAGAAGAAGCTTCCAAAGGATAACGAATTGCCCGACAGTACGTACGCAACAAAGAAGGTCGTATGCCCTCTAGGATTGGAGGTGGAGAAGATACATGCATGCCCTAATGACTGCATCCTCTACCACGATGCATACAAGGATTTGAACGCATGCCCGGTATGCGGATGATTGCAGTATAAGATCAGACGAGATGACCCTGGTGATGTTGAGGGCGAGCCCCGCAGGAAGAGGGTTCCTGCGAAGGTTATGTGGTATGCTCCTATAATACCACGGTTGAAACGACTGTCCAGAAACAAAGAGCATGCCAAGTTTATGCGATGGTACAGTGAGGACCATAAGAAAGACGAGAAGTTGAGAGCACCCGCTGACGGGTCGCAGTGGAGAAAAATCGAGAGAAAGTACTGGGCTTAGTTTGTAGGTGACCCAAGGAACATATGGTTTGGTTTAAGCGCGGATGACATTAATCCTTTCGGGGAGCAGAGCAGCAATCACAGCACCTGGTCCATGACTCTATGTATGTATAACCTTCCTCCTTGGATGTGCATGAAGCGGAAGTTCATTATGATGCCAATTCTCATCCAAGGCCCTAAGCAACCTGGCAACGACATTGATGTGTACCTAAGGCTATTAGTTGAAGAACTTTTACAGCTGTGGAATGGAAACGGTGTACGTGCGTGGGATGAGCACAAACAGGTGGAATATAACCTGCATGCGTTGCTGTTTGTAACCATCAACGATTGGCCCGCTCTCAGTAACCTTTCAGGACAGACAAACAAGGGATACCACGCATGCACACACTGTTTAGCTGACACCAAAAGTATATACCTGGACAGATGCAGGAAGAATGTGTATCTGGGCCATCGTCGATTTCCCCCGACCAACCATCAATGTCAAAAGAAAGGCAAGCATTTCAAAGGCGAGGCAGATCACCGGAAGAAGCCCGCCATGTGTACCGGTGATCACTGATAACCCACAAGTATAGGGGATCGCAACAGTTTTCGATAAGTAAGAGTGTCGAACCCAACGAGGAGCTAAAGGTAGAACCAATATTCCCTCAAGTTCTATCGACCACCGATACAACTCTACGCATGCTTGGCGTTTGCTTTACCTAGAACAAGTATGAAACTAGAAGTACTTTGTAGGTGTTGTTGGATAGGTTTGCAAGATAATAAAGATTACGTAAATAAAAAGTAGGGGCTGTTTAGATAAAGAAACAATAAAGTAAATATAGCGAGTGTGGAAAAGTGGTGGTAGGAGTTGTGAAATTGTCCCTAAGCAATTGACTACTTTACTAGACCGATAGCAAGTATTATGTGGGAGAGGCCACTGCTAGCATGTCATCCCTGACTTGGAACTCTATGCACTTATGATTGGAACTATTAGCAAGCATCCGCAAATACTAATGTTCATTAAGGTAAAACCCAATCATAGCATTAAGATATATTGGTCCCCCTTCAATCCCGTATGCATCAATTTATATGCTAGGTTGAAGCTTCTGTCACTCTTGCCCTCCAATACATAGTCCTATCAACATACAACTAACCCTAGGGTGTGATCCATGCGCGCAATCATATGATGGGCACCAAAGGACAGCAACATAACCACAAGCAAATTAAATCAATCATAGCAATTCATCAACCACCGATAGGACAATGAAAATCTACTCAAACATCATAGGATGGCAACACATCATTGGATAATAATATGAAGCACAAAGCACCATGTTCAAGTAGAGGGTACAGCGGGTTGCGGGAGAGTGGACCGCTGTAGATAGAGGGGGGAAGGTGATGGAGATGTTGGTGAAGATGGCGGAGGTGTTGGTGTAGATCGCGGTGATGATGATGGCCATGGCAGTGTTCCGGCGCCACCGGAGGAGAGCGGGAGAGGGGCCCCCTTCTTCCTCTTCTTCTTTGACCTCCTCCATAGATGGGAGAAGGGTTTACCCTCTGGTCCTTGGCCTCCATGGCATGGGAGGGGCGAGAGCCCCTCCGAGATTGGATCTATCTCTCTGTTTCTCTCTGGTTCTGCGTTCTCTTCTCGCTCTGTTTCACCGTTTCGTATATATATGGAGATCCGTAACTCCGATTGGCCTGAAACCTTCGCCGTGATTTTTTTCCGAATATTAGCTTTCTTGTGGCAAAAGAAGAGCGTCAACCGCCTTACGATGGGCTCACGAGGGTAGGGGCGCGCCCTAGGGGGGCGCCCCTGCCTCGTGACCACCTCGGGCACTGGTTCGCGTTGATTTTCCTTCCGAATTTTCCATATTTTCCAAAAATAAGCTCCGTCTGTTTTTATCCCGTTTGGACTCCGTTTGATATGGATATTCTGCGAAACCAAAAACATGCAACAGACAGGAACTGGCACTGGGCACTGGATCAATATGTTAGTCCCAAAAATAATATAAAAAGTTGCCAAAAAGTATATGAAAGTTGAATAATATTGGCATGGAACAATCAAAAATTATAGATACAACGGAGACGTATCAATCACGTACTTGATATGGTCTCTGATTTACATGTAATATTTGGAATGGGTCCCGACAAACTAGCTGTTCCGAATGACGCTGAGGGATGCGCACCCATGTGGAAGACGAAATCTATATTTTGGGACCTACCCTACTGGAAAGAGCTAGAGGTACGCTCTTCAATCGACGTGATGCACGTGACGAAGAACCTTTGTGTGAACCTGTTAGGATTCTTGGGCGTGTATGGGAAGACAAAAGATACACCTGGGGCACGGGACGACCTGCAACGTTTGCACGAAAAAGATGGCATGCCTCCAAAGCAGTATGAAGGTCCTGCCAGCTACGCTCTTACCAAAGAAGAGAAGGAAATCTTTTTCGAATGCCTGCTCAGTATGAAGGTCCCGACTGGATTCTCGTTGAATATAAAGGTAATAAAAAATATTCCAGAGAAAAGTTCCAAAACCTAAAGTCTCATGACTGCCACGTGATTATGACGCAACTGCTTCCGGTTGCATTGAGGGGGCTTCTACCGGAAAACTTCCGATTAGCCATTGTGAAGCTATGTGCATTTTTCAATGCAATCTCTTAGAAGGTGATCGATCCAGATATCATACCAAGGCTAAGGAGTGATGTGGCGCAATGTCTTTTCAGTTTCGAGCTGGTGTTCCCACCATCCTTCTTTAATATCATGACGCACGTCCTAGTTCATCTAGTCAATGAGATTGTCATTCTGGGCCCCGTATTTCTACACAATATGTTCCCCTTTGAGAGGTTCATGGGAGTCCTAAAGAAATATGTCCGTAACCGTGCTAGGCTAGAAGGAAGCATCTCCACGGGCCATCAAACAGAGGATGTCATTGGGTTTTTGTGTTGACTTCATTCCTGGCCTTAAGAAGATAGGTCTCCCTAAATCGCGATATGATGGGAGACTGACTGGAAAAGGCACGCTAGGAGCGGACACAATAATATGCAGGGACGGGCATTCTTGGTCTCAAGCACACTACACAGTTCTACAGACCTCTACCTTGGTGACCCCGTATGTTGATGAACACAAAAACAGTCTGCGCTCCAAACACCCGGAGCAGTGTGACGACTGGATTACATGTGAACACATCATGACTTTCCGCAGTTGGTTGGAAACACGTCTCAGATGTGACAACACTGTTTGTGATGAGCTGTACTCATTGTCCAGGGGACCATTTTCGACTGTATTGCATTACAAAGGATACGAGATAAATGGGAATACATTTTACACGATCGCCCAAGATCAAAAGAGCACCCACCAAAACAGCGGTGTCCGCTTTGATGCAGCAACCGAGAGGGGAAAGGACACATATTATGGTTACATAGTGGACATATGGGAACTTAACTACGGACATGATTTTAAGGTCCCTTTGTTTAAGTGCAAATGGGTCAATTTGTCAGGAGGCGGGGTACATGTAGACGCACACTACGGAATGACAACAGTGGATCTGAACAATCTTGGGTACACTGACGAACTGTTCGTCCTAGCCAATGATGTGGCACAGGTTATCTATGTGAAGGACATGTCTACCAAACCGAGAAAAAGAAAAGATAAGGAAGAGAATACATCATACGATGAGCCAAAGCGCCACATAGTTCTTTCAGGAAAAAGGGACATCGTGAGAGTGGAGGGCAAGACAGACATGTCCGAAGATTATGAAATGTTTCATGAAATTCCTCCCTTCAAAGTCAAGGCTAACCCAAGCATCCTGATAAACGATGAAGATTATCCATGGTTACGGCGCAATACGCAAAGCACACAAGCGAAGAAAAAGTGAAGACTTTCTGTCCACAACAATTATAATGATACTGTGCCAACTTTCAACCTTTTCCTAGTTCATTTGAAATGCATGTTGTAACAAACGAGTTTCTGCCGTTTTGTACATGAAGTGCATCCAGTTTTTGCCATAACCCTCTCAACTTTTTAGCACATGCTATGTGGGTGAATTGATGATACCATGCCAACTTTCAACCTTTTCAGAGTTCATTTGTAGTGCTTTTCATTTTCAGGGTCATATAGCTTCAAAAAATCAGTAAATGCATGAAAAATAACAAATGAAGTCGGAAAGAGTTGAAAATTGATGATGTGGTTTTTAATGGTGCATTTTGAACAAACAAAAAGTCTGGAGTTCAAATAAGTTCAAAAAATGAAATCCCTTTGTAACAGACAAGTTTCCGTATGAAACCCTGATACTTAGAAAGAGATTATCCGTTTTGTACACGAAGTGCATCCAGTTTTTGTCGTAACCCTCTCAAATTTTTAGCACATGCTGTGTGGGTGAAATGATGATACCATGACAACTTTCAAGCTTTTCAGAGTTCATTTGTAGTGCTTTTCATTTTCAGGGTCATATAGCTCAAAAAATCAATAAATGCATGAAAAATAAGAAATGAAGTCAGAAAGGGTTGAAAATTGATGATGTGGCTTTGAATGGTGCATTTTCAATTTTTAGGTTAGTTAGCTCAAATAATGAATTAATATAAAAAAGAATGATCTGGAAAACTGTTATGAAACTCTAATAGAAAAATAATAAGCAAAAAGAATTTTCATAAAACTTTTATAAACCTCTAGTATTATTGAAACTAAAATTATATAAAATTTATGCAACTAAAATTATCAAAGTATTTTCTGTTCAAAACATTATAAGCAAAAATAATTTTCATAAAATAAATAAGAAAAAATAAAATAAAATAAAATAAATAAGTAGAAACAAAATAAACTTTAACAAATAAGTAGAAACAAAATAAAACAAAATAAACTTTAATAAAATAAATAAAAATAGAAACAAAAAGAATCACGAAAAAAAGGAAAAATAAACAAAATAAAACAAAATTATCAAAGTATTTTCTGTTCAAAATCATTAAAAGCAAAAAGAATTTTCATAAATAACTATTTTTGTTAGAAACTTTAATAGCAAAATTACATAATAAGTAAGTAATTAGAAACAAAATAAAATAAATGAAGAAAACAAAGAAAAGAAATAAGCTGGGAAAAAAAGCAACCTACCGGGCCACCACGGCCTGAATACGACTAGAAACCCACCCATGGGCCAGGATTCAGGCCCGTAGAAGGCCCAATATAGATACAGTGTGTTTAGGCCCGAAAGCCTACATTTGAGAGGAGCTCGAGAGGGCAGCGGGAGTGGGGCTTATAAACCACTCTCGGGCTCCCTCAACTAGCGAGGTGGGACTAAACTTTCGTGTCGGGCAGCACAAGGCCTTTAGTCCCGGTTGGTGCCGCCAAACGGGACTAAAGGTGTCCATTGGTACCGGTTCATGGTACCAACCGGAACCAATGCCCATCCTTTAGTCCCGGTTGGTTCCACCAAGCGGGACCAAAGGCCTCTGCTTCCCGCCCTTTGGGCTGGTGAAAAGAGACCTTTGGTCCTAGATGGTGGCACGAATCGGGACTAAAGGTGGGCATTGGTCCCAGTTGGTGGCACGAACCGGGACCAATGCTTTGTCTATATAATCAACACTTGTGAAAAATTTCGTTTAGTTCTTCGATCCCGCCCCTCTGCCTCGCCGTCGCCGTCGTCGCCGTGCGCCATCCCGCGCCCCTTCGACACCGTCCTGCACCGCCCCGACGTCGTCGCCGCCCCGCGCCACCCCTACCCCGACGTGGCCGCCCTCTGCCCCGACCTCGCCGTCGCCGCCCTCTACCGTGCCTCGTCGTCACCGCCCAGTGAGCCCCCTCCCTTTCCCCGCCCCGCCGCCCCTGCCTGCTTTGCTTGCCGCGCGCCGCCGCCACCGCCCCGGCCTGCTCTGCTTTGCCACGCGCCGCCGCCGCCGCGCCAGCCTGCTCTTGATCTGCTTTTGTATATGTATATATATGGATGTATATGGATGTATGGATGTATGTATATATATGCAGATGTATGATTTTTTTTGTTCATAGATTTTTTTGTCGATTTATGTATATATATGTTCATATATATATGTGCATATTTAGAAAAAAATTGTGTTGCAAAATTTACATTTAAGGTTAGTTGGTTTAGTGCATTTTTGGTTATTAGTTCTACTGTGAGTGCATTTTAGGATTGTAGATTCTAGGTTAGTGGATCGGAGAGGAACAAGTAAAATAATGAAAAGGAAGAAAAGAGGAAGAAGGAAGAAGGAAGAAGAAGAAAAAGAAGGAGAGGAAAAAGAAAAATAAGAAGAGGAAGAAGGAGAAGAAGAAGGAGAAGAAGAGGAGAGGAAGAAGTGGAGAAATAAATAAGAAGAGAAAAAAAGAAGAAAAAAATGAGGAGAAGAAGAAAGGAATAGAGGACAGGACTCTATTCCTTTCTTCTTCTCCTCTTTTTCTTCTTCTTCTTCCTCTTCTTATTTTTATCGGGTATGTCATTGTCGATATACCCCCTCCCCGATAACTTCGACATGAGAGGGGGGGTCGAGAAATAATATAACTAGCTAGTTAAACTAGTTTATTTTTAGTAAGTACTACTTTATTTTATTTATAGTAAGTGCTTAGTAGTTGAACTAGTTGATTTAATAAAACTACTTTATTTTACTATAGAAGTAGTTTATTTTTAGTAAGTACTACTTTATTTTAATTTTAGTAAGTGCTTAGTAGTTGAACTAGTTGATTTAATAAAAACTACTTTATTTTACTATATATAGAAGTAGTTTATTTTTAGTAAGTACTACTTTATTTTATTTATAGTAAGTGCTTAGTAGTTGAACTAGTTGATTTAATAAAACTACTTTATTTACTATAGAAGTAGTTTATTTTTAGTAAGTACTAATTTATTTTATTTATAGTAAGTGTTTAGAAGTTGAACTAGTTGATTTAATAAAACTACTTTATTTTACTATATATAGAAGTAGTTCATTTTTAGTAAGTACTACTTTATTTTATTTATAGTAAGTGCTTAATTAGTAGTTGAACTAGTTGATTTAATAAAACTACTTTATTTTACTATAGAAGTAGTTTATTTTTAGCAAGAAAATTAATAGAACTAGTTTATTTTTTTAGTTCAAGCAATTATTCCTGCATCGACGTCGACGATGCCTATCCCGCATCCTCGCCGTCGACTCGGCGGAGGAGGCCGGCTTGATCAGAGGGGCCATGTCCGGGACTGGGCTCCGTCAGGCTGGTATTGGGAGGTGCTACCTTTCGGGGGGCGTAGGTTGGTGAGGAGCCAGCCCGTCGTTGACCCGGTCCTTGTTTGGTGGCGGTCGCGTGGGCCAGTGACGGTGCCTAGGCTTCCGCACACCGCGGAGGTGGTATGTCACCGTGTCAGCGAGGAGGACGAGCACGTCCGTCGCTACATGGTTGCGTTGGAGGGCAGGTTCGACAATACCTGGCAGGTTCTTCAGGGATCTCACAGGAGCGATCCTGTGATGGTTCCTTCTCTTTGGGTGTCCACCGCCCGTGCCGATACCCGTCAGGCGCTACGGTTCTAGCTGTACTAGCGATGTTATATGTATGATAGTATTCGAGGTGTATTAGTGATAATATTTGACGATGTACAGACGCAAGAGATGATGTAGTTTTGCTTATAATTGAATGCATCCTAATTTGAATACTCCTTTATTTTGCGATTTGACTTTGCTTATTGAATGCTCAAATTGGAAAACTACTCCTACTTTGAATGCTAAAATTGGAGAGCACTATGCAAGGCGTATGCATATGATTAGTTGATAGCTTATAGGGTTTTTGTTTTAGCAGAAATCTAGGAGCCCCCCTCCATCATCCCCGCCATCGTCCCCGTCACCGACCCCCTCCGACCTCGAGGTGAGACCAGCCAAATCCTTTTTTAGAAAGATAATTAAACGATATTTCGGGTTGACTTTAAGTCTGTCGAGTCTCCACCATATATGAGAGGACGAAGAAGCCCGACTGTTGTCATGGGAGTCGTTTCTCCTTGTTCTCCAAGTGCTAGACCTTTGTTATGCACTAGGGGAAGAAGGAGTAACGACCATCACCGACGGTCGCAAATGTCAGAGAGGAGTCAGTGAGGGAGAGTTCCACCATATATATACGAGAGGATGAAGTATCCCGACTGTTGTCGTGGGGGTCGCTTCTCCTTCGTTCCCGTGTGCTAGACATTTTGGTGTAATGCACTCGGGGACAAAATGAGGAGCGACCATCACCGAGAGTCGAATATATACAACACATGAGCTGAGAGTTTTCAAGAAAAGACTCGACAGACCGATAAACCCGTGATGAATAATAATGATTTAATTTAGTTTTTGTAGTACATATATTTAATTGTACAAGTTTAATCTTTGAATTATGAACATAGGAAATGTCATCATCAGACGACGAAAGTCTCCCGGGAGAGTGCAGCTGGTGCCACGACGATCGAGGTCTGTGCGACATGCCTCACCTGGATGATGATTGGCGCTTCAGCATTAAGCTCGAGGAGACCTTCGATGTTGAAACGGTATGCAACGACGACAAGTGTTTTTTTTCATAATTAAGCATGACTACAACTATTTCAACGTGTAATTTTCATCTTTTACAATTCGAGTAGCTTATCCCATGCCGTGCAAGGCACTATGTCTTGGAGAGGATGGGTTTTGAAGACCATGAAAGTTTCGAAACAAAGAAAATTCACCTAAGGACTCATCATGATGTGGATTTTGAAGTAAAGTTGTACAATTCTGAGAGCGTAACCCATTTTGGTTGCGAAAAATGGGAAGCACTGTCGGTGTCAAAACCGGCGGATCTCGGGTAGGGGGTCCCGAACTGTGTGTCTAGGCCGGATGGTAACAGGAGGGAGGGGACACGATGTTTTACCCAGGTTCGGGCCCTCTTGATGGAGGTAAAACCCTACGTCCTGCTTGATTGATATTGATGATATGGGTAGTACAAGAGTAGATCTACCACGAGATCAGAGAGGCTAAACCCTAGAAGCTAGCCTATGGTATGATTGTTGTTCGTCCTACGGACTAAAACTCTCTGGTTTATATAGACACCGGAGAGGGCTAGGGTTACGCAGAGTCGGTTACAATGGTAGGAGATCTACATATCCGTATCGCCAAGCTTGCCTTCCATGCCAAGGAAAGTCCCTTCCGGACACGGGACGAAGTCTTCAATCTTGTATCTTCACAGTCCAGGAGTCCGACCGAAGGTATAGTCCGGCTATCCGGACACCCCCTAATCCCGGACTCCCTCAGTAGGCCCTGAACCAGGCTTCAATGACGACGAGTCTGGCGCGCAGATTGTCTTCGGCATTGCAAGGCGGGTTCCTCCTCCAAGTACTTCATAGAAGATTTTGAACACAAAGGTAGTGTCCGGCTCTGCAAAATAAGTTTCCACATATTGCCATAGAGAGAATAATATTTACACAAATCTAATCTGTTGACGTATTCCGTAGCGTGACATCACACCACGCCCAAGTCTTTATTCGAATCGTTTTATTGTCCCACCTCAGCGCGTTTAGCGAGGCGGTTTCCTTGGCACATCTTGTTAAAGCAAAGATCGTGTCCCCTTATTCCGGGATTCTCATCAATACGGGCGTGGGTAACCCAACCGTACCCGTTGGTATATTTTCTCGATCAAAGGCGAGTCCCAAACGGTCACGGGGAAGGCCCTTGGTATTCAACCTCTTATAAAGAGACCAGGGCCTTACTCCTTTCTTTCAATCTCAAACGAGTTCGCCCTTCGCCTCGAGTTCCAACACCCAAGGTTCTAGATTTCAGGCGCTTCGGACCTTTAACAATGTCCGGTTCCGACCTTCGAGGCCGATGGATGCCCTCCTCTGTCACGGAGGAGGACGTGCTGAAGTTGAGAGAGGCCAGGTTTTTGACCGGCGAAATCTCTCATAGGCTGCCTGCTCAAGGGAAGGTCATTCCCACTCCCAAACCCGGTGAGAGTGTGGTGTTCATGTCTCACTTCCTTCGGGGGCTAGGCTTCCCGACGGATCCCTTCGTGAGGGGGTTCATGTATTATTATGGGCTGGAATTTCACGACTTAGCCACGGAGTCCATCCTCCATATTTCCTCATTCATCATCGTGTGTGAAGCCTTCCTCCGTATCACTCCTCACTTCGGACTATGGCTCAAGACCTTCAAAGTAGAGCCGAAGATGATCGAGGGACGGCACGCGAAGTGCGGAGGTGCTTTTATAAGCAAGAATGATGGTACTCCATGGCCCGAGGGCTCTTTTCAAGAGGAGTTCGGCTTATGGCAACGAGAGTGGTTTTATATTACCGCTCCCAGGGCCCCTAAGTGGGTGGCGCCACCTGCCTTTCGCTCGGGTCCCCCGCCACGACTGGCATCATGGGTCAATGCGGGGCTAGACTGCGGGCCGGCAAAGGACGTGTCACTGTTGCAGGGCCACATTCGAGATCTCCTAGAAAGAGACATCAGTCTGGTCATGGTGACGCAGGTTATGTTAATCCGCCGAGTTCTGCCGTGCAAACATAGCCCCCTCCGTGTCGGAGTAAATGACCACGGGTAGCCTAGCCGGTTCCCCCTGGCCCTTCTGAAAAAATTACAAGCCGATCCGGCCCTCCAGAATCCAAGACGTGGGGCCGCCTTCCCCTTGCCGGCTGTCTCCCAGGCCGACTATCGGAAGGCGGCCCGACTTTAGCCCTCATGAAGAAAGCCGCGGGAGGACCGGCTCCGAGAAGCCGGCCACGAGAAGGCCGACTCCAAGAGGCCGGCTCTCGCCAGGCGGTCAAGATCGTACCCTCAAAGTCTGCATCCACATAACAGCGATGCGACGAGGCGTGGCTACAGTAAAGCCTGCCACCCCCGAATCCCGGAGCACGCCTGGCACAGTGCACCGTACGGGGTGGCCATGACCCATATGGCGCGGCACTGTTGCCATGCTGACCCTGATGTCATCCACGACGCCCCACATGCGGTGGTCCACGACTTGTCCATCCCCCTCCCGGCCGATGCCGACGCCGAAGCACTGGAGGCTCGCCGCCTCGCCCACCTCGCGGAGGGCCGGAAGTTGGCTTCCATGAGAAGCCTCACTGAGGCCCACCAGCGCGAAGCCGACCGCGCTGCCTTTGGCACGTCGCCCCCAGGCGGGCCAAGTCGAGCCGGCATTGTCAGACAGCGCGGCGCTGCCTTCGCCGACATGCTAGGAGTCGACCGCCCAGTCTACGCCACTCCACTCGAGAATCTGCGCGCCGCCCAGGCGGCCGTAGACGAGCTAGACGGACTGGGGCCGAAGAGCTCCCCCACATGACCAAATGCATCCAGTAGCTAATCGATGCAGCCGCGCAGCGGCACGAAGCCGACGCTCGCGCGGAAAGCCCTCCCCCACGCCGAGATCACGTCATGACATCTCGGACGCTGACTACGGGTAAAACCCGCGCGCGGCACGAGAAGGAGCCGTCTGCCAGCCGAAGCCGAACCCGAATCTCCATCGAGCGAGACGCAGAAGGCCGTCCCCGAGCCTTGGAGTGGCGGGGCAACCCGCCTCCGCCTCGGCCCCGTGGGGGGAGATATCCCACCCCACTGCCTGTTGCGTAGCCGACTCTCAGTGGCCGACTAGGTCGCCGTGAAGGAGTCGGCGAGAACGACGCCCGCCATCGGATCAACCGCCTAGCGCGATCCCTGGCACTAGAAGAAGAAGACGATGTCGGCCTGCCTTGCTTCGGCCCCCGCATCCGCGACGAGCCTTTCCCCAAAGGGTTCTCGCTCCCAAGAGACACGCCCAAGTACAACGGCTCCGCGAAGCCAGAAGATTGGTTGATCGACTACTCCACAGCGGTTAGCATAGCAAACGGCAACAGGTGCGTTGCCGCGAAGTACGTGCCCCTCATGCTGCAAGGCACGACGTGGACCTGGCTCAACAGCCTCAAGTCGTACAGCATCAACAGCTGGCTAGACTTCACAGAAGCCTTCATCCGCAACTTCACCAGCACCTACAAGCGGGCTCCCAAGCCCAGACAGCTCTCATTGTGTGTACAAGGCCCCGCAGAGTCCACTCGCGACTACCTCACGCGTTGGGCCGAGCTCCGCAACTCTTGCGAAGGGGTGCACGAGGTGCAAGCCATAGAATACTTCACTGCCGGGTGCCGAGAAGGCACCCTCCTCAAGCACAAGCTCCTCTGCAACGAGCCGACTACCCTCAACGAGCTTCTGGTCATAGCGGACAAGTACGCCACCGCCGACTCCTCAATGAAGACCGAACTCCAGGTAGACGCGTCCAGGAAGGTACTCAACCCGGCGCCCAAGACGCTGGCTGGGGACTCCGGCCGACGCCCACACCAGAACGACCACAAGCGCAAGGGCCCCATGCCGCCCTCCACCAGTCGGCAGGTGGCCACAGTCGAAGACGAGCAGCCCGAAGGGCGGCCCGCACCCAAGAAGCAGAGGGGCGGCAAGCCGGCTTGGCAGCCGGCTTTCTCCTACGAGCAAACTCTCGACGCCCCATGCAAGTTCCAGAGCGGCGCGAAGCCGTCCAACCACACAACCCGGAAGTGCCACTGGCTCACCCGAATCTCCAAAGGCGAAGGGCTCGCGCCGCCTCCGCCTGCTGGTCCGCCGCCTCCGGCCCCGCAGCTGCGGGCCGCTCGGCCAGCAGTCGGAGCTGTGCACGATGAGTTCCCCGACGAGCATGCCGCCTACGTCGTCTTTACAAGCCAGCCCCAAGACCGGCGCAGCAGACGCCGAGAGCACCAGGAAGTCAACGCGGTCGCTGCCAACCCCGCCGAGCACATGCACTAGTCAGAAAAGCCTATCAGCTGGAGCCGGGCCGACCACCCAGAGGTGATGCCATCTCCCGGCTCTTATGCGTTGGTTTTGGATGCCACCCTTGCAACGGATAAACGCGCCGCCCGCTTCACCCGCGTGCTGATAGACGGCGGGAGCAGCATCAACATCCTGTACCGTGACACCCTGGAGAAGCTGAACGTCAAGACGAGGCAACTCATGCCTACTCGGACTGTGTTCCATGGCATTGTACCTGGCCTGTCCTGCGCCCCCATTGGCAAGATCAAGATTGATGTACTCTTTGGGGATAAGGTTCATTTCCGCCGGGAAGCGATCTGGTTTGAAGTGGTGGACCTGAAGAGCTCCTACCATGCATTTCTTGGCCGCCCTGCCTTGGCCGGGTTCATGGCTGTTCCCCACTATGCTTACCTCAAGATGAAGATGCCGAGCACCAAGGGCATCATCACCATAGCCGGCGATTACAAGAAATCTTCCGAGTGCGCAGCAGCCAGCAGTCGGCTGGCCGAGTCCCTTGTGATTGCCGAAGAAAATAAGATGTTGGACCGAGTCGTGGCCATGGCCGGCAAACAGTCGGCCTTGTCCCCCGATCCCAAGGAGTATGATGCCCAAGGATCTTTCCAGCCGGCCAAGGAGACGAAGAAGATACCTCTTGACCCCAAGCACCCAGAGAGGTTTGCCGTCATCGGGGCAAACCTAAACAGCAAATAGGAAGGCGAGCTCGCCGATTTCCTCTGTGAGAATCGGGACATCTTCGCATGGTCCCCCAAGGACATGACGGGTGTTCCGAAGGAATTCGCCGAGCACAAGCTACACGTCCGGGAAGACGCAAAACCAGTCAAACAACCCCTCCACCGACTGTCGGAGGAGAAAAGAAGGATTGTAGGAGAAGAGATAGCCCAGCTTCTGGCAGCCGGCTTCATTATGGAGGTTTTCTTTCTAGAATGGCTCGCCAACCCGGTCCTCGTGTTAAAGAAGAACAACAAGTGGCGCATGTGCATAGACTACACGAGCCTCAACAAGGCCTGCCCCTAAGATCCCTTTGCCCTGCCAAGGATTGATCAAGTGATAGACTCCACGGCCGGATGTGAGCTATTGAGTTTCTTAGATGCTTACTCAGGATACCACCAGATAAAGTTAGGTCCGGCAGACCGCCTGAAGACCGCCTTCATCACACCATTCCGAGCCTTCTGCTACCTGACTATGACATTCGGCTTAAGAAATGCCGGTGCCACTTTTCAGCGTTGCATGCAGAAGTGCCTCCTCAAGCAGCTCGGCAGAAATGCCCACGTCTACGTAGACGACATTGTGGTGAAGACGGAGAAGCACGACACCTTGCTGGAAGATCTCAAGGAAACATTTGAGAACCTGCGCCGGTTCCAGATCAAGCTCAACCCCGAGAAATGCGTGTTCGGAGTGCCAGCCGGCCAGCTCCTAGGCTTCCTGGTCTCCGAACGTGGCATCGAATGCAACCCAATAAAGATCAAGGCCATTGAGAGAATGGCGATTCCCACCAAACTTCGAGACGTCCAGAAGTTCACCGGATGCTTGGCCTCTCTGAACCGCTTCATCAGCCGGCTCGGAGAGAAAGCTCTCCCCCTCTACCGCCTCATGAAGAAGACCAATCACTTCGAGTGGAATGACCAAGCCGACCAAGCTTTTCACGAGCTAAAGAAGATGCTGGCCACGCCGCCTGTCCTGGCGGCGCCGACTGAGAAAGAGCCCATGCTCCTCTACATTGCTGCAACCAGCCGGGTGGTTAGCACCGTCATCATAGTCCAGCGCCCAGAAGAGGGCCGAGCCCAGCCGGTCCAGAGGCCGGTGTACTATTTGAGTGAGGTGCTGTCTACGTCGAAGCAGAACTACCCGCACTACCAAAAGATGTGCTATGACCTGTACTTCGCCGCCAAGAAGCTGAAGCCCTACTTCCAAGAGCACACCATCACGGTCGTATGCACCGCCCTGCTTGCCGAAATCATAGGCAGCCGGGATGCATCCGGCCGGGTGGTGAAATGGGCCATCGAGCTGGCCCCCTACATGATCTTCTACCAGCCTCGCACCACCATCAAGTCCCAAGCATTGGCCGACTTCCTCGTCGACTGGGCCGAGACCCAGTACCTGCCGCCAGCTCCCGACTCCACTCATTGGCGCATGCACTTCGATGGGTCCAAGATGCGCACCGGCTTGGGAGCCGACGTCATCCTCACCTCTCCCAAAGGCGACAAGCTCAGATACATGCTGCAAATTCACTTTGCCGCCTCCAACAATGTCGCCGAGTATGAGACACTCATACACGGGCTCCGGCTTGCCAAAGAACTCGGCATTCGCCGGATCCTATGTTATGGCGACTCGGACTTGGTAGTCCAGCAATCATCCGGCGACTAGGATGCCAAGGATGCAAATATGGCAAGCTACCGCTTCCTCGTTCAGCAGATCAGTGGGTACTTTGAAGGATGCGAGTTCCTCCACGTACCGCGAGCCGACAACGAGCCAGCTGATGCCCTGGCTTGAATAGGCTCCACTCGGCAAGCAATACCAACCGGTGTCTCTCTACAACGCCTCCTCAAGCCGTCTATCAAGCCGTCTCCAGAGTCCGATTCCATCTTCGTGCCGCCTGACCCCGACGCAGCCGGGTCTGGCTCGAAGAACCAAGCGGGTGACCCGGGGACTTCGATAGTCGGCCCGGGGACATCAGCAGGCGGCTCGGGGACTTCCGTAGTTACGCCCGACCCGGGGACTGCCACACCCGGCTCGGGGACTGCGGTAGTCGGCCCGGAGACTGCATCAACACAACAGGCGGCGGCCGACTCCAGCATTTCACCACCCTGCCCGCCCGCCCTGGTCGCAGTACCCGTGTTGGCAATAGAAGAAGTCGCAGCTCCATCATGGGCTCTGTCTATCCTCAACTTCCTAATAAACCAAGATCTACCGGCTGACGAAACAGAGGCAAGACAAGTCCAACGCCGAGCCGGAGCATACACAATCGTCAACAGAGAGCTCGTCAAGCGCAGCGTCACTGGAGTCTTCCAGCGATGCGTCGAGCAAGAGAAGGGCATTGCAATCCTCAGAGACATCCACCAAGGAGAATGCGGCCACCATGCGGCCTCAAGATCACTCGTCGCCAAAGCTTTCCGCCATGGTTTCTTTTGGCCGACTGCTTTGGATGACGCCAAGGAGTTAGTTAAACATTGCAAAGGTTGCCAACTCTTCAGCTCCAAGCAACACATGCCGGCTTCGGCACTCAAGACCATTCCCCTCACTTGGCCCTTCGCCGTTTGGGGACTGGACATGGTGGGCCCATTCAAGACAGCGCGCGGCGGCTTGACACACCTGCTTGTCGCCGTGGACAAATTCACCAAATGGATTGAGGCAAAGCTGATCAAGAAGCTGAATGGGCCGACTGCTGTGACATTCATTGCAGATATAACAACTCGGTACGGCATGCCACACAGCATCATCACCGACAACGGCACAAATTTTTCCAAGGCAGCATTGGCACGTTTCTGCGCGACGCAAGGCATCCGGTTGGACTTAGCGTCCATTGCCCACCCGCAGTCAAATGGCCAAGTCGAGCGAGCCAACGGCCTCATCCTTTCCGGCATCAAGCCCCGACTGGTCGTACCATTTGAGCGTTTGGCCGACTGTTGGCTCGATGAGCTGCCAGCCGTCCTCTGGAGCCTGCGCACTACCCCAAACAAGTCAACCGGCTTCACTCCTTTCTTCCTCGTGTATGGTGCCGAGGCGGTCATCCCAATTGACATCGAGTTCGACTCGCCTCGGGTAACCATGTACACGGAGGTGGAGGCCAAGGATGCACGAGAAGACGGCGTCGACCTGCTAGAAGAAGGCCGGCTGTTAGCCCTCAGCCGGTCCACCATCTATCAGCAGGGCTTGCGCCGCTACCACAGCCAGAAGGTCAAGCCAAGATCCTTCCAAGAGGGCGATCTTGTGCTCCGGCTGATCCAGCAAATAGCCGGCCAGCACAAGCTCTCGGCCCCTTGGGAGGGCCCCTTCGTCATCAGCAGAGCTCTAGGCAACGACTCCTACTACCTGATCAACGTGCAGAAGCCGAAGGCACGAAAGAGAGACGACTCCGGCAAGGAGTCGGAACGACCATGGAACGCCAACCCCCTACGAAGATTTTACAGTTGAAATGCAGTATGTATCACGCTAACTTTTGTACTAAGTACGAGACAATAGGCCCCCCGAGGAGAGCTCGGGGACTGCCGTCTTTTATCTATCTATAAATGAAGAGTATCATGCTTATGATCATGTCATTACATTCACTTTTTTCGTCCGGCGCCGGGTTCGACTAGTCGGCCCGGGGACTGGCCGCCTTGAGTTATATTAAAAGTCCTACCCGCGGTCAGACAAGTAGTGTGCCGGCACCCAAGCCTTCTCTTGCCAAAAGTCGCAGTTCAAAGAACCGGCTATCCGGCTGGCAAGAGTTAAAGGCAGGAAAGGGCGCCCACACGAAAAACGGCTAGGGACTAATGGACTAATATAACAAAAGCCGGTTTTTCTCCTACCACCGACCGACTACCAGAGTAGCCGACCGGCTGGCTTCCATTCACCTCGCTTCAATCTAAGAAATCTCGAGTACCTGCCTTCCCAAAAGGGGAAGGCGGCAAAGGAAACAACCCAAGGATAAAAAGCATACGCGAATGGAAGCCAAACACACACACGATCATATTTACACAAAAGACCTTCGAAAGGCCAGCATTCAACATAGTTTGAATACACCCCCAGTGGGTGGGACTGCGCAAGTTTAATAAAAATTGTTCAAAAAGTAACAAGCAGGAAAAGCAAGGACGACAGATTAAGCCAAGGGAGCGACTGGCGAGTCGGCAGCTCGGTGGAGACGGCGGTGTTGGCTGGAGGAGTGGCCGGCTGGCGAACCTCGGCATGATCACCACCTCCCGCAGAGGGCGCACTAGCACGCGCCTCGTTGCTGGAGGCACGGTCAGGCTGGGGTTGGCTGGCCGCTTCACTAGCCGGCTCGACGTCTTTGCCTTCCTCCCCTTCGTCGGCTTCACCTTCATCGCTAGAAGCGATCTCCTCTGCCGAGTCGTCACCCGCTGCCGGGTCCAGCCCGAACCACTCCTCCGGCTGGGCAACGCCGTCGTCATTTATTTCAGGAGCGAAGATGCTGATGTCAGTGCACTCAGCGATCATCGAGGCACGTTGAGCGATAGCCGGCCGCACCTCCTTCATCTCCTCGTCGGCCTCCAGCCGCCAGGTGCGCAGCTGGTCCAGGTTCAGCCCGGGATACCAGGCTCGGACGAACTCCAGCGCCCGCCCAGCTCCAAGGCGGGCCGCCGATGCCTTCCAGGCCTCGAAGCGGCCAACCGCAACCTCCAGCCAGTCGGCAGTCTGACTCGGGGTGCGGGGAATCGCCTTGCCTAGCCAGAGGGCGGCCAACACCTGCGCCTCGACGCGCTGGAGGTGGCGGAGCATGCGGTGAACCGGCTGCAGCCGGGCTTGGACCGCCAAGAGTTGCTCCTCAAGCGTCCGGCTCGCGTCCGGCACGATTTCAGCCCCCGCCTGCCGGCGCACCTCGCGATGGGCCTCGATGGTTTGGGTGGCGAAGACGGAGTAGCCGGGAAAGTAGTCTGCACAAAGAACAAAAAGCAGCACAAGTCAGAACACAAATCAGGGGGCAAGGGGCAAGCAAGGAGTGAGGAAGGCGGCTTACCATCGATCAGATCCTCAATCCGACCGAAGCCCTCGCTCAGCGCTTGTTTTGTCTCAGCCCAGCCCGCCGCTTCGGTCTCGAACTCGGCCTTCAGGGCGTCCTCGCTATCCTGCGCCTTCTTCAGGGCCGCCTTGTGGCTCTCCTCCTGGTTGGCCAATTTCTTGGCCAGGCGGTCATGCTCTAGGACCAAGGCGTTGTACTCGGCTTCCTTGGCGCGAAGGGCGGCCTGGGCCCCACTAAGCTGCCCCCTCAAGTCGGCATTGGCTCCTGCAAGCATGAAGACAAAGGAAAAATCAATAAGGAAGAAGTCGTCAAGGAAGATCCGACCCGACTGCTCAGCAGTCGGCCCGAATCTCGGGGACTACACCCAGTGGGTGCGCTGACGCGCCCCCACAGGAGATGAACGAAACAAAGCACGCACTCCGGCTGCTGGTCAGGTCCTCGGTTTTCCGGCCGAGCTCCTGAGCCTGGGAGTTGAAGGCAGCAGCGCGGAGGTTATGATACTCCTGGAAGATCAGACAGGACGCGAGGATAAGATAGTTGTCAGGACCTAGTAAGTTCCAATCCGCCTGCGCAACAGCCGACTCGAAACTCGGGGACTACACCCAGTGGGTGCGCTGACGCGCCCCCACGGAAGAAATCAAAAAAGCCAAACAACCAAGGCCAGAAGACTCACCCGGATGACGGCCCGCGTCACGAGGAACTCTTGGGTGTATCACTGCAGTGAGGCGGCCTGGGCTTGAAGCCGGTTCCGGACCTCCTGGGCCGCCGCGTTCAGCTCGCCCGTCCCCCCGCTGGGAGTCCACTCGGACATGCTGGCGCTGGCCGCCTCCAGGGCCTCCGCCGTCTAGCTGGCGCCCGCAGCTCGGTGCGGCTCCGGCGCGGAGGTGCCTCCCCCTGCGCGCCGGCGCAATGCCGGCTGCACCTCGAGGCCGGCCCCTGGCTCCGGCTCGCCCTCAGCCGGCTGCTCTAGCGCCGCGGCTGGTTGGCCGCTTTGGCCCGCTCCAGTCGGCGCCGTCTGCGGTGCCCCCTCCATGAAGACCACGTGTTCCTCCCTCCTCTCCATCACTGGCGGGTCTTGGTCGACCTCCTCTGACGGGGGCACGGGGATGTCGGGGGCCACGGCGCGGAGGGGAACGACGAGCAGCGGACGCTAGTTGTGCGAGGCCTCCGCCTCCGTCTCCGCGGCTGCCGCCTCTGCCCGGGCCTTGGCCGCCGCGTCGGCCTGCTCCTTCGCCGCCTGGGCGGTCCTTCGCTCCGCCGCCTCCCGCTCCTCCCGCCTCCCGTGCGTTCCGTTCCGTGGCCTCCCTAAGGTCGGCACGGGGATCCACGCGGCGGGAGCCTGAGGACCCTCCAGTCGGCCCGACTACGGAGCCGCCAGGACCTCGCTCAAGGGAAAACGGTGGCCTGCCCGGCGAGCAAAGAAAGGTTTAGAAGAGCTTCAATCGAAGAGGATAACAAATATATATATATATATATATATATATATATATATATATATATATATATATATATATATATATATATATATATAAGACGTTCGACGACTTACGCCGAGATCGCCTGCGGCTGTTTCGCCGCCGTGGAAACCTTGGACTTCTTCGGCCGGCTGCCGAAGTAGGTCGACACGGCCCGACGTTTCTCCGCGCCGCCATGGGCAGTCGGCGCAGCAGACGGGCCCGCGCCTTGATGATCAGGCGCCGGCTGGCGATGCGGAACGGCTTCGACCTCGTCATCGTCCGCCCAGTCCTCAAGGCCGGCCCCCAGTCTCGCGCCGCCTACCTCGCCGCCTTCGGCATCTTCCATGGCGGCTGCTCCCAGGTCCGGATCATCGACGTCGTCCACCGTGTGGTCGGGGAGGAGCTGGCGCTCTACCCCTGTGGCCCCGGCTGTCGGCAGAAGAAGAGGGTTCTGCCAAGGGCAAACTAATCAGTCAGAAGTCGGCCATCATGAGGCCGGCTACCAAAGGAAGAAAAGAAGAAAAACTTACAATAGGCGGGGGGTTGGCGCGAGAATACGGCCCCTTGCCATATCGCCAATCTTCGTCGAGCTTGCAGTAGGAGATGTAGTTCACCATGTAAGACACCTTGACATGAGGCATCTCCCTGGTGCTCAGCCGGCACGGGTCAAAGCGGCCGCTCATCTGACAAATCATGTGGGGCCGGCCTTGGAGCGGAAGTATTCAGCGCTCCACGAAGGCGGCCACCAGGTCAGCTTCGGTCAGGCCCTCCGACTCGATCATCACCCAGAGCCGGGCGACGGCTGCGTTCCCGGCCTGAGACAATGACCTGGCCCGGTAGCTCCACGAGGGTTGCCTCCCAGCCGGCAGGCCGGCTACGTAAGCCGGCAGGTTGACGAAGTCGCCTTGCTGGGCGACATTCTTCACGTAGAAATAAGACTTCTGCCCGAGCTCCACCGACTGGATCAGTGGGATGGACGGGAACGGATTGTTCTCGCCCGTCCGCCTCATGGCGATGAAGGCTCCGCAGGGGGCGGGCACGCCTGGGACGATGATGCCGAGCTTGCACTGGAAGAATTCTCCCCAGAGCTCGAGAGTGTGGAGAACCCCAAGAAAGCCCTCGCACAGGGTGACGAAAGCCGACAGCAGCATTACCGTGTGGGGGGTAAGGTGATGCGGCTGGAGGTGGTAGAACTCAAAAAAGGCGCGAAGGAATCCGCTCGCCGGGAGGCCGAAGCCGCGCAGGCAGTGCGAGCGGAAAATCACCCGCTTGCCCTCCTCCGGTGCCGGCGAAATCTCCCTCACCGACGCACGACGAACCTGCACGTAGTTCGCGCCCGGCAGACGCCGCGTCCGGCGGAGGAACTCGACGTGGTTCTCCTGGACGTTGGAGCCGTCCCACGAGCTCGACAACGCCATGGGAGCGACACGGCGAAGAACAAGACGATGCGACGGCGGAGACCCGCACGACCCTGCTACGGCGGGACCGAAGGAACCAGGAGGTCCGACGGCGGAGCGGCGCGGCAATGGGTCGCTGCGGCGGCGGAAGGAAGGAGAAGGAAGATGAGAAATGGTGGGGCGAGGGAGAGCGTGCGAGCCTCTACCGCTCCCTCTCCTCCCCCTACTTATAGACCCGCGCGGCGGAACCGAGGAGGCGTGGTGTGGGGGAACGTGGGATCAACTGCGCCCACTCCCCCACGTCCCGCGATTATTGCGCCCTGATGGCGTAATAAAACCACCACGGGAAGGTGAGCGGTCCATGTGGGCCGTAGAAGATCCGCGCTCGGGCCGAGGCCTAGGAGTGGCGGGCCCGCGCCTACGGCGGCGTCCCATCGCGCGCGTGCGTTGGCAGGTTTTCCTTGCCACGTGGCCCGCGGGATGGTGCGCGGTCAGCTTGCAGGCCGACCCGCGTACCCGCCTACGAGAAACGGAGCTTTCCGATGACGACGCGCACAAGCAAAGCCGGCTCCTCAGGATAGGAAGCTCACCAAGCTTCTCATCCCTTTGTCAGCCTCGAAGCTCGATCAGCTTTGGGGACTACTGTCGGAGTAAATGACCACGGGTAGCCTAGCCGGCACCCCCTGGCCCTTCTGAAAAAAGTACGAGCCGATCCGGCCCTCCAGAATCCAAGATGTGGGGCCGCCTTCCCCTTGCCGGCTGTCTCCCAGGCCGACTATCGAAAGGCGGCCCGACTTTAGCCCTCATGAAGAAAGCCGCGGGAGGGCCGACTCCGAGAAGCCAGCCACGAGAAGGCTGACTCCAAGAGGCCGGCTCCCGCCGGGCAGTCAAGATCGTACTCTCGAAGTCTGCATCCACATAACGGCGATGTGACGGGGCGTGGCTATAGTAAAGCCTGCCACCCCGAATCCCGGAGCACGCCTGGCATAGTGCACCGTACGGGGTGGCCATGACCCGTCCGGCGGGGCACTGTTGCCATGCTGACCCTGATGTCATCCACGACGGGCTGCCTGCGCGACCCACAGGCGGTGGGCCCTTTCAAGCAGAGAGACGCCCGAGGGCGGCCAGGCCTCCCCCAGTCGGCCCGAGACGGGGCTGGCTCCCTGCAGCCGGCCTGCCCCACTCCCTCGAAGGAGACGCCCCATTAAGGAGACATGACTCGATGAGGCTACAGCGATCGCCCACCGGGCGGCGGCGCTGTAGCCACGCTCACCTCAGTGAAGCCCTCGTCACCGGGTCGAGGCAACAGTAACCAGCCACCGGCAAGGCCCTGGATAGTGGGGCCTGCCTGTCGACCAAGGAGCCGGCAGCCGGCGGGACCCACCAGCCGGCGGGCCCCAGCAGCCGGTGCAGAAGCCGGCGAGTGCAGACACAGACGGCTGGGGCCCATGCCCAGCCAGATTACCATTGTACCCCCGGGGGGTGAGCCTATATAAACCCCCCGGGGCACCCATGCAAAGTGTTGATCCATGCTAGTTTTAGACACCACATAGGGAGGAGAAGAGAGCGAGCCGTGCCCTTCTTCCTCCTCTCGCCAAACATCTCAAGGAGCACCTTGTAGCCACTCATTTCATCTAGTGATCATGCGGAGACCTCGCAGAGCAGCAGTAGGGGTGTTATCTCCACGGAGAGCCCCGAAGGTGGGTAAGATTCGCCGGCGTGCATGTCTTCGCCTCATCCCGTTTCCAGGCACCGGCGACGCCTTACTGGCTTCCACAATGATAAGCCACCCGTTGGCATATGTCGCACCAACCACCCGACACTCCGCCTGTGGGAGTTCAACCCGGAGGGACCACGAGTTCTCCAACATTTTCTTGGCATGACGCCCGTGTTGATGTTCGAATTGTTCTTCGGACCACAAGTAGTGTGTCCGGATTCTACGGAGGACGCAGGTCTGAGCTGCAATCGTCCGGATACTCAAGTAAGTAGCCTTGTGCCCGGACTCGCTATCTGTATATTTATCATGAAATTGCCCCTAAAAGAGATGTCCTTTAAACAGGAGTGGATAGCGAAAGCAAAGCTAATCAGGTGTCCGGCCCCCCTCCCCGAGAACACGCCGGGTCCCATGCTAGTCAGGATGTTGGAGGTTGTGCCTTCAAAGGGAAGCGAGGGAGGGGACAAGGAAGCTACAGCCTCCTCAAAGGAGGTTGTCCGGAAGGGAGGAATCGAAAATTCCTCTCCTCAGGGGAAGAAGAGGACCACCTATAAAGACCCGGAGACCATGGCCTTAAAGCGGGGGAAGAAATCTTCGCTAGAGGGTCCTGTGTTGGGGGATACTTCGGCCGAATTATGCCGTCAAGGGGATCAGCCCTCCACCGAGCCGTAAGTAGAGAGGAGTTTTCTTTTTAAGAAACGAGAGAAATCCCTGCTTTATATCTGAGAAAAGTAATTGAAAATTTACCTTGTAGCTCGGACCTTAGCCCTTCTCAACAGAGCTCGTCTTCGGGGGATCTTCTTCTGGAGATGATGGAGAGCAGAACTCCTCCCCCTGCCGTACCGCCTTGCGAGGCGGGCGACCCTGAAGTATCGTCACGGAGGGTTTCTCCAAATCCGGCGGGGCCGGAAGGTAGTCATATGCCCCCATAGCCCTTCCACGTCCAGCCTTCGAAAAGGGCCATCGGACGAGTCCTACGCCGTCTGGTGCGCGGTCGGAGGAGCTGAAGGATCTGCTAGGGCGAGCATCTATCTCAGAGGAGCATCGTGCATTGATGGGTACGGTGATTGAGAGGATTTCATCCGCGGAGAGAGGATTGCATGAGGCCGTCAGGAGTTTACTGACAGGTTTTGAGGTACGCAAAATAATGTACCCTTTTTGGACAGTTGCGCATAAATAAGATGCGCCCTATGTAGATAGTAGCCCCTGAGACTCTGTGTGTTGTGAAAAGTGACGGCACACAGAGGATCATAATCCTAGGTCTAATATGCCGCCTTTATACGTAGGTGGCGAAGTGTCCGGTGGCCAGCCGGACTGATGGATTTGCCGAGCTAAAGCGGCAACTTGACGTGGTAGATGCCGACATCGCGCTTGTCAACAAGCAGCTTGACGAGGCACAAGGTATGTAATTCCTTCGGCGGCGCCTGGTAAGAGGAGCTTTATGCCAGTATCTTACAATGTGTGCGCTTGATGCAGATGGTGCTGCTGCCATGGAGAATCTTCGGGAGGAACTTGCCAGAGCCAAGGAGTAAGCCAGGAAAAGTGATGCGGCTGCCGGAAAGGCAATTGAAGAGCTGAAAGCCGAACAGGCTGCTCACCGCCGAAGCAAGAAGGAAATGGCCGAGATGGCCGTGAGGCTGAAGAACGCTGCTGATCGTTGCAAGCTTCCTGAAAAAGAAGATCGGGCGGAACAGACGGACCTGAAGAAGGCTGTTGCCGATGCTAAGGATGCTCGCTCTGTGATGAGAGCTATGAAGGAAGAGCTGCGTCAGGCCAGAGAGATCGCGGCTGGAAAGCTCTTTATGCTGCGGAGGAAGTTCTGTGATCCTAAACATGCTCTGTTAGACCAAATGTGGAGTACGGGGGACACCTATCTGGATTTAGCAGCGAGTGCCACAGTTGCGGCCGAACACTTGCGAGATCAAGAAGATCGCGAAGTGGAAAAGCTCTTCTGGTCACAGTTCCACAATCCAGAGTGTCGACTGTCATTAGCGGATCGTTTGGCCGAATGGGCCGAGCTAAATATGTTGTCCGGACACGCCATGACGTATGTCATGAGTCATCTGTGGCCAGAGAGGCCAGAGCCGAAAAGTTAATTCAACTTGGTGCAGCAGTTCCTTGGTGTGGCGCCGCATATCAATGCGATGAAGAGGTCAGCGTGCATTGAGGGTGCGCGGATGGCTCTTGCCCGTGTCAAGACATACTGGGCGGAAATGGAAGCCACCGCTGTTGCATCCCCAGACTCGGATGGAAGCCGAGTACCTGTCGAGCGCTATTTTCAGGAACTTCTGCAAGGCGCTCGTTTAATAGAGACGCAGTGCTCGAAGGATACTATATTCAAATAGCATGTATTATTGTAAAACAATATTTTGATAAATTGTAGAAGCTTTTTATACTTGTGCGTGCAAGTATTGGAATACCTCCTGTGCGGCTGTTTAACATATACGTATATATAATCTAAAAGATGGCAGTCGTCGGCTTTAGCCCCCACGCACATAATGCGGGGGTGTTTGCAGAAGGCGCATTTTCACACTTGATCCAACGTCTTGGTTCTACAAAGGAGGTGATAGCACAGTGAACTAGGCAATCAGACTATGATGCTTTATCACTTTCACTTAGCCATAGGAGTTTGACATTGAGGCTACTTATATAGCCGCTGGTGGCGCCTGCGCTCGCCCGAACTCGGGGCGCGTATGTGCCTGGCCGAGAAACGGCCCTTCGTTAATGCGAAGGAATCCTAAAGATTTCGGTATGTCATCGAGTGGTTGACCAGTCTCACGCTATATCATGACAGTCAGTTTTCGGCTTTCTCTACTGAGGTGCTCGCGTGGCCGAACCGGGGCACAATCGCAGTAGTTCTCCTGGTGCCACCTTAGCCGATAGAGCGGAACGTAAGGCAGCAAAACAAAGGAGCCGGGCAAACCCAACATTTGACAAAAGACATGATTCGGAGCTAATGCATATAAAGCCAAACTCGCGACGCCAAACACTCCCTAAGGTATTCGGTCTTTACGAGGGCGGGCAGGATAACGCCCTTAGCAATAAGCCCCTAGTGTCCAGGTACGCGCTAAACTCTGACGTGGCCACATGCCAAAACGCCAGCCTCCTCCTTGGTTATACCAAGAAACCAGGGGATGTGTATCAACAAGAGACAGTAAAAAAGGTTTACGCAAGGTCTTAATCTAAAAAGAATCCTTGGAACGGGTCCCTGCTGCACGTCTGCGCCTGTGTATCCGTTGTGCCGTATCCTGGACGGGCGTAGCACGGTGTTCATCTGTAAAAGAGAGGAACTTAGTTAAAGAAAGATCCTGTCGAACATGAGTTATACTAAATAAACAAAGTATAAATCGAAATGGATAAAATTGAGCTTTATTGTCTCTTGTTTATATGCGCGGAGCCCCTAGTACAGGGGTATACGGCTATTAAGCCTTTATCAATTGTATGTTTGTGCCGGACTCTTCTAGCCATGTCCGTGGTCTTGACGACCTGTTTAGATGCTTTGGCTGGTGAAGCCGCTTTATTGTGGGGCTGTCAAGGCAGCCGCACTATTTTCTGCGTGGGAGGAACACTCAATGTTTTCCCTTTAATGAGATGATGCCTCGTGGATCGGGCATCTTAAGCATAAGAGATGCGTAATGCGGTATTGCGTTAAAGTGGGCGAAAGCTTCGCATCCCAGCAGTGCTTGATAGCTACATGAGAATGGGGCGATGTGGAAAGTTAGCTGTTCACAACAGAAGTTATCGGGAGAGCCGAACATAACTTCTAGTCGGAGAGAACCCATGCAATGGGCATCCGGGCCTGGCGTTACCCCTTGAAAGGAGGTTTTGCTATGGCGAATTTTTGTTGGGTCATTCCCCATGTTGCGAATTGTGTCCTGGTATAACAGGTTTAGACCACTGCCGCCGTCCATCAGGACATTTTAAAATGGAGTCCGCCGATTATTGGATCTAATACCAAGGCAGTCCAGCTTGCGTTCCGGATACTTCTAGAGTAATCCTAATGGTCGAAGGTGATCGGTTTTAACTACCATTGGCGAGACTCCTTTGGGATAGGCCGTATGGCGCATATCTCTGGTGGCGCCGTTCTGTTCGTCACGTGAAGTAAGTGTACTGTTTTGACTTCTTGTGGGAAATCCTTTTGTTTTCTGGTGCTCTGCTTGTGGGGTTCGTCGTCGTCCTCACTTGGTGTGTCGAGCCCCTTGTGTTCGGCGTTGAGTTTGCCGGCTTGCTTGAAAACCCAACAATCTCTGTGGGTATGGTTTGCCGGCTTCTCGGGAGTACTGTGTATTTGACATATCTTGTCCAAGATTTTGTTAAAGTTGGATAGCTCGTCCCTGTTATCCTTGAGGGAAGGCTTTCTCTGATTCTGCCGCGAGCTTTTGAATCCGGCGTTGACCACCGTGCTCTTTGGGCTGTTTCCCTTATTCCGGCGCTGGTCCTTGCCGCGTCGGGGTTTTCCATTTCCATCCCTAACTTCGGATGTACTTGGGTCGCTGGTGCTACATCTTGCCAACCAGCTGACCTCTCCTGCGCAAAAGCGGGTCATGAGGTTTGTTAATGTGGCCATTGTTCTTGGCTTTTCTTGGCCGACATGTCTGGCGAGCCATTCATCTCAAACATTGTGCTTAAACTTTGCTAGGGCTTCGGCGTCCGGACAGTCGACTATCTGATTCTTTTTAGGAAGAAATCTGTTCCAGAATTTCCGGGCTAACTCTCCGGGCTATTGAGTTATGTGACTGAGATCGTCTGCATCCGGAGGGCGGACATAGGTCCCTTGAAAATTTGCCCGGAAAGCATCCTCAAGCTCTTCCCAACTTCCAATGGTGTTTCCGGGAAGGCTTTTGAGCCAATGTCGGGCTGGCCCTTTAAGCTTGAGGGGTAAGTATTTTATGGCGTGGAGGTCATCTCCTTTGGCCATGTGTATGTGGAGGATATAATCCTCGATCCAGACCCCAAGGTCTGTTGTTCCGTCGTACGCCTCTATGTTTACGGGCTTGAATCCCGCTGGAAATTCATGGTCCAGCACCTCATCGGTGAAACATAGGGGGTGTGCGGCACCCCTGTATTTGGGTGTGCCATGATGTTCGGATATTTGTTGTGTTGCATTGCTTACTAGAGCTTTCTTTCTTGGACCGTATATAGATCTGGCTGGGCTGTCTTTTTGATGCGGATTCTTCGGTGGATCGCGTGCCGGCTTGTGTGCGGCGCCGCTTGTCGCTCCATGTTGGCCATGCGATCGTCCATCCGACCGGATGGCTTTCCTATTTTTTGACTGCGAAGGCTCTAAGGCCTCCTCGTCAAATTCAGGCAGTAGCTTTCGGTTTGGATAGCTTTTTGTGCGGCGACTGCCAGCATATTTGTCTGCGATGTTGCGTACTTTGCTCCATCTGATTCTGAGTGCATCTTCCGCAGTTTTGAGCTTCGGCTTCTGCTTTTTCAGGCTATGTGCAGTGGCGACGAGCCTTTTGTGGTGGTTCTTCTGCTCCATGAGTTTATCCGGCGTAAGGTCGCCCGGACTGTTGTTTTCGCCGGGGACGGGGTGTTGGGTTGTTTATCCAAGTTTCCTTGTTCGGACGCTTGCTTGAAGGCATGTTCGTCGTCCGCCGGCTTGTCCTGCTCTATGGCTAGGTCTGTATGGCTGTTGTCTCTGTCGAGGCGGGGCTTGGAGCAGCTCTTACGTCGCCGCTTTGATTGCTTTTCGAGTGAACGATCCCTTGTTGCATCCCTGTGTTCCTCATCGTCGCTTCCTTTGGGTGTGTCCACCATGTATACATCATGAGATGAGGTGGTTGTCCAGTGCCTTATAGGTGTTGGTTCGTGTTCATCTCCTACATCGTCGTTCATACTGTCGATGTCTTTGGAGTCGAAGTCGAGCACGTCGTTTAAATTATTGATAGTGGCTATGAAGTGGGTGGTGGGTGGGCTTTGAATTTCTTCACCATCCGCATCCCAACCTTGTTGACCATAGTCCGGCCAGGGCTCTCCTGATAAAGAGAGAGACTTTAGTGAATTCAGAATATCGCTGAAGGGCGAGTGCTGAAAGATGTCCGCGGCGGTGAACTCCATGATTGGCACCCAATCGATCGGTCGGGGCGCGGAGGGCACGGAGTCTGGAGAGGAGTCCGGCTCCTTGGAGTCACGGGCTTTGCAGAGAATAGGGCTGGTGTTCGGCCCGATCGCCGTAGAGATTGCAGCCCTCGAGGCGGTGTCTAACCACCCATCCTCGATTGGTGTGATCGGCTCCGAGCTAGGGGTCGGAGCGGACACAGGTGCGGCCTCCAGGGCACTGTTCGGTGGCAGAGCTAAATCATGCCCATCGTGACAGTGCGGCGCGCTCGGCTGTGGCTCGAATCCATCGAAGATCAAGTCTCCGCGGATGTCGGCCGTGTAGTTCAAACTTCCAAATCTGACCTGATGGCCAAGGGCCTAGATTTCGATCTGCTCCAGATGACCAAGCGAATTGGCCCGCAGTGCAAAACCGCCGAATACGAAGATCTTTCCCGGGAGAAAAGTCTCACCCTGGACCGCATCGCTATTGATGATCGGAGAAGCCATCGGGCCTAAAAGTGACGACATAGAGGAACTCTCAATGAAAGCACCAATGTCGGTGTCAAAACCGGCGGATCTCGGGTAGGGGGTCCCGAACTGTGCGTCTAGGCTGGATGGTAACAGGAGGCAGGGGACACGATGTTTTACCCAGGTTCGGGCCCTCTTGATGGAGGTAAAACCCTACGTCCTACTTGATTGATATTGATGATATGGATAGTACAAGAGTAGATCTACCACAAGATCAGAGAGGCTAAACCCTAGAAGCTAGCCTATGGTATGATTGTTGTTCGTCCTACGGACTAAAACTCTCTGGTTTATATAGACACCGGAGAGGGCTAGGGTTACACAGAGTCGGTTACAATGGTAGGAGATCTACATATCCGTATCACCTAGCTTGCCTTCCACGCCAAGGAAAGTCCCTTCCGGACACGGGACGAAGTCTTCAATCTTGTATCTTCATAGTCCAGGAGTTCGGCCGAAGGTATAGTCCGGCTATCCGGACACCCCCTAATCCAAGACTCCCTCAAGCACTTTGCAAGATGTATGGTTTTGATGAGGGTATGCTTGTCACCATGGATCTTGGTGATCCTGAAATCGAGCAAGACAATATGGACATTTGGGTCCTTGTTGGTACGCCTCCAATTCTACCGCTATGCGAGTTTCTCAAACATAGTTATTAGCTAATTTATATTGTTTATTTCAAAAAAGTTGACAGCTTATTTCCATTAATAGCTTATTTTCATTCTTCAAAGAATGTGCGGGAGATGGTAGACAAAACCCACTACACCGATGGCTCCGAATTAACTTATAGGGAGAAAAATCATCTGGTCGGATTTTGTATTGACATTGAGAATTACAATATCTACAATCAAACTCCTCAACATTATGGTCAATACGTGCCACTAGTGCATGTGTTCAACTATGGTAACTTCCATGGAGATACCCTGGTAAGATTTGTTACTACTACAACATCCATGCATCTTTTGCATACTTCTAAAACTAGTACATCATTGCTAACTATGAAGTTATTACTATGTTTTTCAACAGATAATCCCAGAGAATTGTGTGCCTCATTTGATGTATCAGAAAGGTAGCCTTAATGTTTTGAACATACAGCCAGGTCATCCTACGAATCTCAATTGTCCGTACCAGATTTCTAAAAGAAGTGGAGACATGCAAATCAAAGGATGGAAAAAATGTATGGATAGTCGTAAGGAGGCTCTTGGAAGCAAAAGGAAGCGAAACGCAAGATTTGGAGACAGGATGATCTCCATTCTCCATAATGGAGAGTCGGGGTCTATTTTGTTTTATGCTATTTTACCTTAAAGAGGGTATTTAGGTCCTACCTAATACTGATGATCATGTGCTAAGAACAATTAAGTAGGGTTGGTTCGATGACTATAAGGATGATGATCGTATGACTTGTTATTAATAATGAGTAGAAGTTTTATGATGATGATTAGTAGGACTTGTTATTATGATGATGCATGATGCGAGCATGAAGTATATATCTGTGGGTGAAATGAACATGGATTGGATTGAAGTGAAGGCAACATGCATGTGGTGCATGTCGAAAGTAGTACAATCCAAACTTGATCAAGTTAGGATTAGAATTACTTTCGACTTGCACCATATATTGCCTCACTTCAATCTAAGTCATGTTTAGGCATAGCAGTAGCAGTAGCACGGAGATAAGAGAGGACACATCTCTCTATTAGCTACCTATACGAACCTAAATTAACCCCCAAAACCCCTAAACCACCTCCTTTCAAAAAAACCAGCCCCTGAAATGCTGACGCGTGGAAGCTTATTGGTCCCGGTTGGTGCTACCAACCGGGACCAAAGGCCCTCGTGCCTGGGCTCGCCGGAGCGGCCACATAGAGGCCCATCTGTCCCGGTTGGTATAAGAACCGGGACTAAAGTCCTAGGGCATTAGTAACGACCCTTTAGTCCCGGTGCCCCAACCAGGACAGATGGGCCTTATGAACCGGGACAAATGGGCCTTTTTCTACTAGTGTCATCATCACCGTCATCACGCCGTCGTGCCGACAAAGTTCTCCCTCAACACTCAGCTGGATCGAGAGTTCGTGGGACGTCACAGAGCCAGACGTGTGCAGATCGCGGAGGTGCCTGATACGTCTCCAACGTATCTATAATTTTTGATTGCTCCATGCTATTATATTATCTATTTTGGATGTCGATGGACTTTATTTTACACTTTTATATCATTTTTGGGACTAACCTACTAACTAGAGGCCCAGTCCAAATTGTTGTTTTTTTTTGCCTATTTTAGGGTTTCGCAGAAAAGGAATATGAAACGGAGTCCAAATGGAATGAAACCTTCAAGAACGTGATTCTCTCAACGAACGTGACCCAGGAGACTTGGAGTGGGCGTCAAGAAACAATCGAGGAAGCCACGAGGCAGGGGGCGCGCCTACCCCCCTGGGCGCGCCCTCCACCCTCATGGGCCCCTCGTTGCTCCACCGACCTACTTCTTCCTCCTATATATATCCATGTACCCACAAACATCCAGGAGCACCACGAAAACCTAATTCCACCGCCGCAACCTTCTTTACCGAGAGATCCCATCTTGGGGCCTTTTCCGGAGCTCCGCCGAAAGGGGCATTGATGACGGAGGGCCTCTACATCAAATCCATGGCCTCTCCGATGATGTGTGAGTAGTTTACTTCAGACCTTCGGGTCCATAGTTATTAGCTAGATGGCTTCTTCTCTCTCTTTGGATCTCAATACAAAGTTCTCCTCGATTCTCTTGGAGATCTATTCGATGTAATCTTCTTTTGCAGTGTGTTTGTCGAGATCTGATGAATTGTGGGTTTATGATCAAGTTTATCTATGAACAATATTTGAATCTCCTCTGAATTCTTTTATGTATGATTGGTTTATCTTTGCAAGTCTCTTCAAGTTATCAGTTTGGTTTGGCCTACTAGATTGATCTTTCTTGCAATGGGAGAAGTGCTTAGCTTTGGGTTCAATCTTGCGGTGCTCGATCCCAGTGACAGAAAGGGAAACGACACGTATTATATTTTCGCCATCGATGATAAAAAGATGGGGTTTATATCATATTGCATGAGTTTATCCCTCTACATCATGTCATCTTACTTAAAGCATTACTATGTTCTTATGAACGTAATACTCTAGATGCATGCTAGATAGCGGTCGATGTGTGGAGTAATAGTAGTAGATGCAGAATCGTTTCGGTCTACTTGTCACGGACGTGATGCCTATGTACATGATCATACCTAGATATTCTCATAACTATGCTCAATTTTATCAATTGCTCGACAGTAATTCGTTTACCCACCATAATACTTATGCTCTTGAGAGAAGCCACTAGTGAAACCTATGGCCCCCGGGTCTATCTTCCATCATATTAATCTTCCAACACTAAGTTATTTCTATTGCCATTTATTTTACTTTGCATCTTTATTTCTCTTTATCATAATAATACCAAAAATATTATCTTATCATATCTATCAGATCTCACTCTCGTAAGTGACCGTGAAGGGATTGACAACCCCTTTATGGCGTTGGTTGCGAGGTTCTTATTTGTTTGTGTAGGTGTGTGGGACTTGAGCGTGATCTCCTACTGGATTGATACCTTGGTTCTCAAAAACTGAGAGAAATACTTATGCTACTTTACTGCATCACCCTTTCCTCTTCAAGGGAAAGCCAACGCAGTGCTCAAGAGGTATCAAGAGGGATTTCTGGCACCGTTGCCGGGGAGATTCGCGCCAAGTCAAGTCAAGATTTGACTCCCGACAACGAGCCATTTCTGGCGCCGTTGCCGGGGAGTCTACACACAAGTCAAGACATACCAAGTACCCATCACCAACTCTTATCCCTCGCATTACATTATTTGCCATTTGCCTCTCGTTTTCCTCTCCCCCACTTCACCCATGCCGTTTTATTCGCCCTATTTTCCTCTCGGCCTCTCTTTCCGTTCGCCTATTTTTCGCTCGCTTCTTGTTTGCTCATGTGTTGGATTGCTTGCTTGTCATGATGGATCAAGATAATACTAAATTGTGTGACTTTACCAATACCAACAACAATGATTTTCTTAGCACTCCGATGCTACTCTTACCGATGCTGAATCTTTGTGAAATTAATGATGCTTTGTTGAATCTTGTCATGAAAGATCAATTCGCCGGCCTTCCTAGTGAAGATGCCGCTACCCATCTAAACAACTTTGTTGATTTGTGTGATATGCAAAATAATAAAGATGTGGACAATGATATTGTTAAACTTAAGCTATTTCCATTTTCCCTTAGAGATCGTGCTAAAGCTTGGTTTTCATCTTTGCCTAAAAATAGTATTGCTTCATGGAATAAGTGCAAATATGCTTTTATCTCTAAGTATTTTCCTCCCGCTAAGATCATCTCTCTTAGAAATGATATTATGAATTTTAAGCAAATTGATCATGAACATGTTGAACAATCTTGGGAGAGGATGAAATTAATGATACGTAATTGCCCTACACATGGTTTGAATTTATGGATTATTATACAGTATTTTTATGTCGGATTGAACTTTGCTTCTAGAAATCTTTAAGATTCGGTCGCGGGAGGCACTTTTATGGAAATCACTTTAGGAGAAGCTAATAAACTCCTAGATAATATTATGGTTAATTATTCTCAATGGCACACCGAAAGATCTACTAATAAAAAGTGCATGCAATTGAAGATATTAATGTTTTGAGTGGAAAGATGGATGAACTTATGAAATTGTTTGCTAATATGAGTGTTTCCTCTAATCCTAATGATGTGCCTTTGTCTACCTTGTTTGATAATAATAATGAATCTATGGATCTGAATTTTGTTGGTAGGAACAGTTTTGGTAATAACGCGTATAGAGGTAATTTTAATTCTAGGCCATTGCCTACAACAATTCTTATGGAAATTTTAATAAGTTGCCCTCTGAATTTGATACTAGTGTTAAGTAGTTTATGAATTCATAAAAGAATTTCAATGCATTGCTTGAAGAAAAAATGCTTAAGGTTGATGAATTGTCTAGGAACATTGATAGAATTTCTCTTGATTTTGATTCTTTGACACTTAGATCTATTCCACCTAAGCATGATATAAATGAGTCTATCAAAGCCATGAGAATTTCCATTGATGAGTGCAAAGAAAGAACCGCTAGGATGCGGGCTAAGAAAGATTGCTTTGTGAAAGCGTGTTCTTCTAGTTTCCATGATAATAATGATGATGATCTAAAAGTTATTGATGTGTCCCCTATTAAATCTTTGTTTTGCAATATGAATCTTGATAATGATGGGACTTAAGATGAGTCAACTTTATTTAAAAGACATTCCAATGATTCGGAGTTTTTAGATCTTGATGCAAAAATTGTTAAAAGTGGGATTGAAGAGGTTAAAACTTTAAGTAGTAATGAACCCACTATCTTGGATTTCGAGGAATTTAATTATGATAATTGCTCTTTGATATATTGTATTTCCTTGTTGCAATCTGTGCTAAATTCTCGTCATGCTTATAGTCAAAATAAAGCTTTTACTAAACATATCGTTGATGCTTTGATGCAATCTTATGGAAAAAAACTTGAGTTGGAAGTTTCCATCCCTAGAAAACTTTATGATGAGTGGGAACCTATGATTAGAATTAAAATTTAAGATCATCAGTGTTATGCTTTGTGTGATTTGGGTGCTAGTGTTTCCACGATTCCAGAAACTTTGTGTGATTTGCTAGGTTTCGGTGATTTTGATGATTGCTCTTTAAACTTGCACCTTGCGGATTCCACTATTAAGAAACCTATGGGAAGAATTCATGATCTTATTATTGTTGAAAATAGGAACTATGTGCCCATAGATTTCATTGTTCTTGATATAGATTGCAATCCTTCATGTCCTATTATTCTTGGTAGACCTTTCCTTAGAACGATTGGTGCAATTATTGGTATGAAGGAAGGGAATATTAAATTCCAATTTCCATTAAGGAAAGGCATGCAACACTTCCCTAGAAATAAAATTAAATTACCATATGAATCTATTATGCGAGCCACTTATGGATTGCCTACCAAAGATGGCAATACCTAGATCTATCTTCACTTCTATGCCTAGCCAGGGGCGTTAAACGATAGCGCTTGTTGGGAGGCAACCCAATTTTATTTTTGTTCCTTGCTTTTTCCCCTGTTTATTAATAAATAATTTATCTAGCCTCTGTTTTTGTTGTGCTTTTTGTGTTTAATTAGTGTTTGTGCCAAGTAGAACCGTTGGGAAGACTTGGGAAAGTCTTGTTGATCTTGCTGTAAAAAACAAAAACTTTAGCGCTCATGAGAATTGCTGCCATTTTTTATTCGAGAGCAATATTTAGTTAATTCTTTTTTAATATGATTAATAGATAAATTCCTCACGTCGAACAATTTATTTTTGAATTTTTGGAGGTCGAGAAGTTGCGTTAGCTACAGATTACTACAGACTGTTCTGTTTTTGACAGATTCTGTTTTTCATGTGTTGTTTGCTTATTTTGATGAATCTATGGCTAGTAAAAGAGTTTATAAACCATAGAGAAGTTGGAATACAGTAGTTTTAACACCAATATAAATAAATAATGAGTTCATTACAGTACCTTGAAGTGGTGTTTTGTTTTCTTTCACTAACGGAGCTCACGAGGTTTTCTATTTTGAGTTTTGTGTTGTGAAGTTTTCAAGTTTTGGCTAAAGATTTGATGGATTATGGAACATGGAGTGGCAAGATACTAAGCTTGGGGATGCCCATGGAACGCCAAGTTAAAATTCAAGGACACCAAAAATCCTAAGCTTGGGGAAGCCCCGGAAGGCATCCCCTCTTTCGTCTTCGTCTATCGGTAACTTTACTTGGAGCTATATTTTTATTCACCACATGATATGTGTTTTTCTTGGAGCGCATTGTATGATTTGAGTCTTTGATTTTTAGTTTACCACAATCATCCTTTCTGTACACACGTTTTGATAGAGACTCACATGATTTGGAATTTATTAGAATACTCTATGTGCTTCACTTATATCTTTTGAGCTATATAGTTTTTTCTCTAGTGCTTCACTTATATCTTTTAGAGCACGGCAGTGGTTTTATTTTATAGAAATAATTGATCTCTCATGCTTCACTTATATTATTTTGAGAGTCCTTTAGAACAACATGGAAATTTGCTTTAATGTAAAAACTTTCATAGAAGTGCATTGAATACTATGAGAAGTTTGATACCTGATAATTGTTTTGAGATATGGAGATGGTGATATTAGAGTCATTGATGTCTACTACACAACCTTATTCTTGTGGACGTTGTTGGGCCTCAAAGTGCAGAGGTTTGTAGGACAGTAGCAAATTTCCCTCAAGTGGATGACCTAAGGTTTATCAATCCGTGGGAGGCGTAGGATGAAGATGGTCTCTCTCAAACAACCCTGCAACCAAATAACAAAGAGTCTCTTGTGTCCCCAACACACCCAATACAATGGTACATTGTATAGGTGCACTAGTTCGGCAAAGAGATGGTAATACAAGTGCAATATGGATAGTAGATAAAGGTTTTTGTAATCTGAAAATATAAAAACAGCAAGGTAACTAATGATAAAAGTGAGCGTAAACAGTATTGCAATGCGTTGAAACAAGTCCTAGGGTTCATACATTCACTAGTGCAAGTCCTCTCAACAATAATAACATAGTTGGATCACATAACTATCCCTCAACATGCAACAAAGAGTCACTCCAAATTCACTAATAGTGGAGAACAAACGAAGAGATTATGGTAGGGTATGAAACCACCTCAAAGTTATTCTTTCCAATCAATCCATTGGGCTATTCCTATAAGTGTCACAAACAGCCCTAGAGTTCGTACTAGAATAACACCTTAAGACACAAATCAACCAAAACCCTAATGTCACCTAGATACTCCAATGTCACCTCAAGTATCCGTGGGTATGATTATACGATATGCATCACACAATCTATGATTCATCTATTCAACCAACACATAGAACCTCAAAGAGTGCCCCAAAGTTTCTACCGGAGAATCACGACGAAAACGTGTGCCAACCCCTATGCATAGGTTCATGGGTGGAACCCGCAAGTTGATCACCAAAACATACATCAAGTGAATCACGTGATATCCCATTGTCACCACATTTACGCACAGCAAGACATACATCAAGTGTTCTCAAATCTTTAGACTCAATCCGATAAGATAACTTCAAAAGGGGAAACTCAATCCATTACAAGAGAGTAGAGGGGGGAAGAAACATCATAGGATCCAAATATAATAGCAAAGCTCACGATACATCAAGATCGTATCACCTCAAGAACACGAGAGAGAGAGAGAGAGATCAAACACATAGCTACTGGTACATACCCTCAGCCCCGAGGGAGAACTACTCCCTCCTCATCATGGAGAGCACCGGGATGATGAATATGGCCACCGGAGAGGGATTCCCCCTCCGGCAGGGTGCCTGAACGGGTCTAGATTGGCTTTCGGTGGCTACGGAGGCTTCTGGCGGCGGAACTCCCGATCTATTGTGCTCCCCGATCGTTTTAGGGTATATGGGTATATATAGGAGGAAGAAGTACGTGAGGGGAGCCACGAGGGGCCCACGAGGGTGGAGGGCGCGCCCAGGGGGGTGGGCGCGCCCCCCTGCCTCGTGGCTTCCTTGTTGCTTTCCTTACGTGGACTCCAAGTCTTCCGTGTTGCTTTCCTTCCAAAAATAAGTTCCGTGAAGTTTCAGGTCAATCGGACTCCGTTTGATTTTCCTTTTCTGCGATACTCTAAAACAAGGAAAAAAACAGAAACTGGCACTGGGCTCTGGGTTAATAGGTTAGTCCCAAAAATAATATAAAAGTGTATAATAAAGCCCATAAACATCCAAAACAGAAGATAATATAGCATGGAGCAATAAAAAAATATAGATACGTTGGAGACGTATCAAGCATCCCAAACTTAATTCCTGCTCGTCCTCGAGTAGGTAAATGATAAAAAACAGAATTTTTGATGCGGACTGCTACTTGGCATAATTTCAATGTAATTCTTCTTAATTGTGGTATGAATATTCAGATCCGAAAGATTCAAGATAAAAGTTCATATTGACATAAAAATAATAATACTTCAAGCATACTAACTAAGGAATCATGTCTTCTCAAAATAACATGGCCAAAGAAAGTTCATCCATACAAAATCATATAGTTTAGTCATGCTCCATTTTTGTCACACAAGAATGCTCTCATCATGCACAACCCCGATGAAAAGCCAAGAAAATGTTTCATACTTTAGTAATCTCAAACCTATAAACTTTCACACAATATATGAGCGCGAGCCAAGGACATAGCACTATGGGTGGAATAGAATATGATAATGGGGGTTATGTGGAGAAGACAAAAAGGAGAAAGTCTCATATCACGAGGCTAATCAATGGGCTATGGAGATGCCCACCGATTGATGTTAATGCAAGGAGTAGGGATTGCCATGCAACGGATTCACTAGAGCTATAAATGTATCAAAGCTCAACAAAAGAAACTAAGTGGGTGTGCATCCAACTTGCTTGCTCACGAAGACCTAGGGAACTTGAGGTGGCCCATTGTAGGAATATACAAGCCAAATTCCATAATGAAAATTCCCACTAGTATATGAAAGTGACAAAACAAGAGACTATCTATCATGAGGATTATGGTGCTACTTTGAAGCACAAGTGTGGCAAAGGATAGTAGCATTGTCCCTTCTCTCTTTTTCTCTCATTTTTTGGGGCCTTCTCTTTTTTATGGCCTTTCTCTTTTTTTTCTTTTTTTCTCTTTGGGCCTTCTCTTTTTTATGGCCTTTTTTATTCCTCACTTGGGACAATGCTCTAGAAAATGATGATCATCACACTTCTATTTATTTACAACTCAATGATTACAACTCGATACTAGAATAAAGTATGACTCTATATGAATGCCTCCGGCAGTGTACCGGGATATGCAATGAATCAAGAGTGACATGTATGAAAAATTATGAACGGTGGCTTTGCCACAAATACAATGTCAACTACATGATCATGCAAAGCAATATGACAATGATGATGCGTGTCATGATAAGTGGAATGGTGGAAAGTTGCATGGCAATATATCTCGGAATGGCTATGGAAATGCCATAATAGGTAGGTATTGTGGCTGTTTTGAGGAAGATACAAGGAGGTTTATGTGTGAAAGAGCGTATCATATCACGGGGTTTGGATGCACCGGCGAAGTTTACACCAACTCTCAATGTGAGAAAGGGCAATGCATGGTACCGAAGAGGCTAGCAATGATGGAAGGCTGAGAGTGTGTCTAATCCATGGACTCAACATTAGTCATAAAGAACTCACATACTTATTGCAAAAATCTACAAGTCATCAAAAACCTCGGTACTACGCGCATGCTCCTAGGGGGATAGATTGGTAGGAAAAGACCATCACTCGTCCCCGACCGCCACTCATAAGGAGGACAATCAAATAACACCTCATGTTTCAAATTTGTTACACAATGTTTACCATACGTGCATGCTACGAGACATGCAAACTTCAACACAAGCATTTCTCAAATTCACAACTACTCAACTAGCACGATTTGATATTATTACCTCCATATCTCAAAACAATCATCAAGCATCAAACTTCTCTTAGTATTCAACACACTCATAAGAAAGTTTTTACTATTCTTGGATGCCTAGCATATTAGGATTGTTTAAGAAAATTACCATGCTATTTAAGACTCTCAAAATAATATAAGTGAAGCACGAGAATTCATCTATTTCTTCAAAATAAAACCACCACCGTGCTCTAAAAAGATATAAGTGAAGCACTAGAGCAAATGACAAACTACTCCGAAAGATATAAGTGAAGATCCATGAGTGGTCGAATGATTATGCAACTATGTGAAGACTCTCTAACATTTAAGAATTTCAGATCTTAGTATTTTATTCAAACAGCAAGCAAAACTAAATAAAATAAAATGACGCTCCAAGCAAAACACATATCATGTGGCGAATAAAAATATAGCTCCAAGTAAAGTTACCGATGAACGAAGACGAAAGAGGGGATGCCTTCCGGGGCATCCCCAAGCTTAGGCTTTTGGTTTTCCTTGAATATTACCTTGGGGTGCCTTGGTAATCCCCAAGCTTAGGCTCTTGCCACTCCTTATTCCATAGTCCATCGAATCTTTACCCAAAACTTGAAAACTTCACAACACAAAACATAACAGAAAACTCGTAAGTTCCGTTAGTATAAGAAAATAAATCACCACTTAGGTACTGTTTTGAACTCATTCTAAATTCATATTGGTGTAATATCTACTGTATTCCAACTTATATATGGTTCATACCTTCCGATACTACTCATAGATTCATCAAAATAAGCAAACAACATATCAAAAATAGAATCTGTCAAAAACAGAACAGTCTGTAGTAATCTGGATCAAACGTATACTTATGGAACTCATAAAATTTTAAAATAAATTGATCGACGTGACAAATTTATCTATTGATCATCTTCAAAAAGAATTAACTAAATATCACTCTCCAATAAAAAATGGCAGCAATTCTCGTGAGCGCTAAAGTTTCTGTTTTTTACAGCAAGATCAACAAGACTTTCCCCAAGTCTTCCCAACGGTTCTACTTGGAACAAACACTAATTAAAAGCATAAAAACGCATATAAACAGAGGCTAGATGAATTATTTATTACTAAACAGGAGGAAAAATAAAGGAAGAAAAATAAAATTGGGTTGCCTCCTAACAAGCGCTATCGTTTAACGCCCCTAGCTAGGCATGATGATTTCAACGATGCTCACATAAAAGATAAGAATTAAAACATAAAGAGAGCATCATGAAGAATATGACTAGCAAATTTAATTCTAACCCACTTCCTATGCATTGGGAATTTGTGAGAAAACAACTTATGGAAACAATAATCAATTAGCATAGGAAGGTAAAGCAAGCAAAACTTCAAGATTTTAAGCACATAGAGAGGAAAGTTGATATTATTGCAATTCCTACAAGCATATATTCCTCCCTCATAATAATTTTCAGTAGCATCATGAATGAATTCAACAATATAACCAGCACCTAAAGCATTCTTTTCATGATCTACAAGCATAGAAATTTTATTACTCTCCACATAAGAAAAATTCTTCTCATGAATAATAGTGGGAGCAAACTCAACAAAATAATTATCATGTGAGGCATAATCCAGTTGAAAACTAAAATCATAATGACAAGTTTCATGGTTATCATTATTCTTTAAAGCATACAAGTAATCACAATAATCATCATAGATAGCAACTTTGTTCTCATAATCAATTGGAACCTCTTTCGAAATAGTGGATTCATTACTAAATAAAGTCATGACCTTTCCAATTCCACTTTCATCAATATAATAATCATAAATAGGAGGCATGCTTTCATCATAATAGATTTGCTCATCAAAACTTGGGGGACAAAAAAATATCATCTTCGTCAAACATAGATTCCCCAAGCTTGTGGCTTTGCATATCATTAGCATTGCAATCATGCTCATCATTCAAATATTTAATGCCAAACATTTTAATGCATTCTTCTTCTAACACTTGGGCACAATTTTCCTTTCCATCTTACTCACAAAAGATATTAAAAAGATGAAGCGTATGAGGCAAACTTAATTCCAGTTTTTCTTAATTATCTTTTATAAACTAAACTAGTGATAAAACAAGAAACTAAAAGACTTGATTGCAAGATCTAAAGATATACCTTCAAGCGCTAACCTCCCCGGCAACGGCGCCAGAATAGAGCTTGATGTCTACTACACAACCTTATTCTTGTAGACGTTGTTGAGCCTCCAAGTGCAGAGCTTTGCAGGACAGTAGCAAATTTCCCTCAAGTGGATGACCTAAGGTTTATCAATCTGTGGGAGGCATAGGATGAAGATGGTCTCTCTCAAACAACCCTGCAACCAAATAACAAAGAGTCTCTTGTGTCCCCAACACACCCAATACAATGGTACATTGTATAGGTGCACTAGTTCAGCAAAGAGTTGGTAATACAAGTGCAATATGGATAGTAGATAAAGGTTTTTGTAATTTGAAAATATAAAAACAGCAAGGTAACTAATGATAAAAGTGAGCGTAAACGGTATTGCAATGCGTTGAAACAAGGCCTAGGGTTCATACTTTCACTAGTGCAAGTCCTCTCAACAATAATAACATAATTGGATCACATAACTATCCCTCAACATGAAACAAAGAGTCACTCCAAAGTCACTAATAGCGGAGAACAAACGAAGAGATTATGGTAGGGTATGAAACCACCTCAAAGTTATTCTTTCCAATCAATCCATTGGGCTATTCCTATAAGTGTCACAAAGAACCCTAGAGTCCGTACTAGAATAACACCTTAAGACACAAATCAACCAAAACCCTAATGTCACCTAGATACTCCAATGTCACGTCAAGTATCCGTGGGTATGATTATAGATATGCATCACACAATCTCAGATTCATCTATTCAACCAACACATAGAACCTCAAAGAGTGCCCCAAAGTTTCTACCAGAGAATCACGACGAAAACATGTGCCAACCCCTATGCATAGGTTCATGGGAGGAACCCGCAAGTTGATCACCAAAACATACATCAAGTGAATCACGTGATATCCCATTGTCACCACATTTACGCACAGCAAGACATACATCAAGTGTTCTCAAATCTTTAAAGACTCAATCCAATAAGATAACTTCAAAAGGGGAAACTCAATCCATTACAAGAGAGTAGAGGTGGAGAAACATCATAGGATCGAAATATAATAGCAAAGCTCGCGATACATCAAGATCGTATCACCTCAAGAACACGAGAGAGAGAGAGAGATCAAACACATAGCTACTGGTACATACCCTCAGCCCCGAAGGAGAACTACTCCCTCCTCGTCATGGAGAGCACCGGGATGATGAAGATGGCCACCGGAGGGGGATTCCCCCTCCGGCAGGGTGCCGGAATGGGTCTAGATTGGCTTTCGGTGGCTACGGAGGCTTCTGGCAGCAGAACTCCCGATCTATTGTGCTCCCCGGTCGTTTTAGGGTATATGGGTATATATAGGAGGAAGAAGTACGTCAGGGGAGCCACGAGGGGCCCACAAGGGTGGAGGGCGCGCCCAGGGGGGTGGGTGCGCCCCCTACCTCGTTGCTTCCCTTACGTGGACTCCAAGTCTTTCGTGTTGCTTTCCTTCCAAAAATAAGTTTCGTGAAGTTTCAGGTCAATTGGACTCTGTTTGTTTTTCCTTTTCTACGATACTCTAAAACAAGGGAAAAAAATAGAAACTGGCACTGGGCTCTGGGTTAATAGGTTAGTCCCAAAAATAATATAAAAGTGTATAATAAAGCCCATAAACATCCAAAACATAAGATAATATAGCATGGAGCAATCAAAAATTATAGATACGTTGGAGACGTATCAGTCATGCTAGTTGAGTAGTTGTGAATTTGAGAAATACTTGTGTTGAAGTTTGTGATTCCCGTAGCATGCACGTATGGTGAACCGTTATGTGATGAAGTCGGAGCATGATTTATTTATTGATTGTCTTCCTTATGAGTGGTGGTCAGGGACGAGCGATGGTCTTTTCCTACCAATCTATCCCCCTAGGAGCATGCGCGTAATACTTTGTTTTGATAACTAATAGATTTTTGCAATAAGTATGTGAGTTCTTTATGACTAATGTTGAGTCCATGGATTATACGCACTCTCACCCTTCCACCATTGCTAGTCTCTCTAATACCGTGCAATTTTCGCCGGTACCTTAAACCCACCATATACCTTCCTCAAAGCAGCCACCATACCAACCTATTATGGAATTTCCATAGCCATTCCCAAATATATTGCCATGCAACTTTCCACCGTTCCGTTATTATGACACGCTTCATCATTGTCATATTGCTTGCATGATCATGTAGTTGACATCGTATTTGTGGCAAAGCCACTGTTCATAATTTCATACATGTCACTCATGCATCATTGCACATCCCGGTACACCGCCGGAGGCATTCACATAGAGTCATATTTTGTTCTAAGTATTGAGTTGTAATCCTTGTGTTGTAAGTAAATAAAGTGTGATGATCATCATTATTATATCATTGTCCCAAGTGAGAAATGGATGATGGAGACTATGATCCCCCCACAAGTCGGGATGAGACTCCAGACGAAAAAAGAGGCCATAAAAAAGAGAAGGCTCAAATAAAATAAAATAAAATAAACGAGAGAAAAAGAGAGAAGGGACGATGCTACTATCCTTTTCCACACTTGTGCTTCAAAGTAGGACCATGATCTTCATGATAGAGAGTCTCCTATGATATCACTTTCATATACTAGTGGGAATTTTTCATTATAGAACTTGGCTTGTATATTCCAATGGTGGGCTTCCTCAAAATGCCCTAGGTCTTCATGAGCAAGCGAGTTGGATGCACACCCACTTAGTTTCTTTTGTTGAGCTTTCATATACTTATAGCTCTAGTGCATTTGTTGCATGGCAATCCCTACTCACTCAGATTGATATCTATTGATGGGCATCTCCATAGCCCGTTGATATGCCTAGTTTATGTGAGACTATCTTCTCCTTTTTGTCTTCTCCACAACCACCATTCTATTCCACCTATAGTGCTATGTCCATGGCTCACGCTCATGTATTGCGTGAAAGTTGAAAAGGTTTGAGAACGTCAAAAGTATGAAACAATTGCTTGGCTTGTCATCGGGGTTGTGCATGATGTGAGTATTTTGTGTGGTGAAGATGGAGCATAGCCAGACTATATGATTTTGTAGGGATAACTTTCTTTGGCCTTGTTATTTTGAAAAGACATGATTGCTTTATTAGTGGGCTTGAAGTATTATTGTTTTTATGTCAAATGATAGACTATTGCTTTGAATCACTCGTGTCTTAATATTCATGCCATGATTAGATACATGATCAAGATTATGCTAGGTAGCATTCCACATCAAAAATTATCTTTTTTATCATTTACCTACTCAAGGACGAGCAGGAATTAAGCTTGGGGATGCTGATACGTCTCCGTAGTATCTATAATTTTTGATTGTTCCATGCCAATATTCTACAACTTTCATATACTTTTGGCAACTTTTTATACCATTTTTGGGACTAACATATTGATCCAGTACCCAGTGCCAGTTCCTGTCTGTTGCATGTTTTTTGTTTCACAGAATATCCATATCAAACGGAGTCCAAACAGGATAAAAACTTATGGAGATTTTTTTGGAATATATATGATTTTTGGGAAGATAAATACACGCGAGACGTGCCCGAGGTGGCCACGAGGTAGGGGGGCGCGCCTGCCCTGCTGGGCGCCCCCCTAACCCTCGTGGACCACTTGTAAGGTGGTTGATGCCCTTATTTCGCCGCAAGAAAGCTAATATCCGGATAGAGATCGTGTTAAAATTTCAGCCCAATCGGAGTTACGGATCTCCGGGAATATAAGAAACGGTGAAAGGGAAGAATCTAAAAACGCAGAAACAGAGAGAGACAGAGAGACAGATCCAATCTTGGAGGGGCTCTCGCCCCTCCCGTGCCATGGAGGCCATGGACCAGAGGGGAAACCCTTCTCCCATCTAGGGAGGAGGTCAAGGAAGAAGAAGGATTGGGGCTCTCTCCCCCTCGCTTCCGGTGGCACAGAACCAGAGAGAAACAGAGAGATAGATCCAATCTCGGAGGGGCTCTCGCCCCTCCCATGCCATGGAGGCCAAGGACCAGAGGGTAAACCCTTCTCCCATCTATGGAGGAGGTCAAAGAAGAAGAGGAAGAAGGGGGCCCCTCTCCCGCTCTCCTCCGGTGGCGCCGGAACACTGCCATGGCCATCATCATCACCGCGATCTACACCAACACCTCCGCCATCTTCACCAACATCTCCATCACCTTCCCCCCTCTATCTACAGCGGTCCACTCTCCCGCAACCCGTTGTACCCTCTACTTGAACATGGTGCTTTATGCTTCATATTATTATCCAATGATGTGTTGCCATCCTATGATGTGTGAGTAGATTTTCGTTGTCCTATCGGTGGTTGATGAATTGCTATGATTAATTTAATTTTCTTGTGGTTATGTTTCTGTTCTTTGATGCCCATCATATGATTGCGCGCGTGCCCTAGGGTTAGTTGTATGTTGATAGGACTATGTATTGGAGGGAAAGAGTGACAGAAGCTTCAACCTAGCATAGAAATTGATGCATACAGGATTGAAGGGGGAATGCTTGCTAATAGTTCCAATCATAAGTGCATAGAATTCCAAGTCAGGGATGACATGCTAGCAGTGGCCTCTCCCACATAATACTTGCTATCAGTCTAGTAAAGTAGTCAATTGCTTAGGGGCAATTTCGCAACTCCTACCACCACTTTTCCACACTCGCTATATTTACTTTATTGTTTCTTTATCTAAACAGCCCCTACTTTTTATTTACATACTCTTTATTATCTTGCAAACCTATCCAACAATACCTACAAAGTACTTCTAGTTTCATACTTCTTCTAGGTAAAGCGAACGTCAAGCATGCGTAGAGTTGTATCGATGGTCAATAGAACTTGAGGGAATATTTGTTCTACCTTTAGCTCCTCGTTGGGTTCGACACTCTTACTTATCAAAAACTGTTGCGATCCCCTATACTTGTGGGTTATCAAGAGTTGGTCGTGGAGGAAGTCGGTGAGGCCTGCATTACTAGCCAGTTCATAAAAATCCTCATAAATCCCGGTGGCTCTCAAGAAATCATCGGAGGGCCATTCACACGGCCCTACTCACTCAGATTGATATCTATTGATGGGAATCTCCATAGCCCGTTGATATGCCTAGTTGATGTGAGACTATCTTCTCCTTTTTGTCTTCTCCACAACCACCATTCTATTCCACACATAGTGCTATATCCATGGCTCACACTCATATATTGCATGAAGATTGAAAAAGTTTGAGAACATCAAAAGTATGAAACAATTGCTTGGCTTGTCATCGGGGTTGTGCATGATTTAAATATTTTGTGTGGTGAAGATAGAGCATAGCCAGACTATACGATTTTGTAGGGATAACTTTCTTTGGCCATGTTATTTTGAGAAGACATAATTACTTAGTTAGTATCTTTGAGGTATTATTATTTTTGTGTCAATATTAAAATTTTATCTTGAATCTTTCGGATCTGAACATTCATGCCACAATAAAGAAAAAATTACATTGAGAAATATGTTAGAAAGCATTCCACATCAAAAATTCTTCTTTTATCATTTACCTACTCGAGGACGAGCGGGAATTAAGCTTGGGGATGCTTGATATGTATCCAGCGTATCTATAATTTTTGATTGCTCCATGCTATTATATTATCTATTTTGGATGTCAATGGGCTTTATTTTACACTTTTATATCATTTTTGGGACTAACCTACTAACCGGAGGCCCAACCCAAATTGTTGTTTTTTTGCCTATTTTAGGGTTTCGCAGAAAAGGAATATGAAACGGAGTCCAAATGGAATGAAACCTTCAAGAACGTGATTCTCTCAACGAACATGACCCAGGAGACTTGGAGTGGGCGTCAAGAAACAATCAAGGAAGCCACGAGGCAGGGGGCGCGCCTACCCCCCTGGGCGCGCCCTCCACCCTCATGGGCCCCTCGTTGCTCCACCGACCTACTTCTTCCTCCTATATATATCCATGTACCCACAAACATCCAGGAGCACCACGAAAACCTAATTCCACCGCCGCAACCTTCTGTACCGAGAGATCCCATCTTGGGGCCTTTTTCGGAGCTCCGCCGGAAGGGGCATTGATCACGGAGGGCCTCTACATCAAATCCATGGCCTCTCCGATGATGTGTGAGTAGTTTACTTCAGACCTTCGGGTCCATAGTTATTAGCTAGATGGCTTCTTCTCTCTCTTTGGATCTCAATACAAAGTTCTCCTCGATTCTCTTGGAGATCTATTCGATGTAATCTTCTTTTGCGGTGTGTTTGTCGAGATTTGATGAATTGTGGGTTTATGATCAAGTTTATCTATGAACAATATTTGAATCTCCTCTGAATTCTTTTATGTATGATTGGTTTATCTTTGCAAGTCTCTTCAAATTATCAGTTTGGTTTGGCCTACTAGATTGATCTTTCTTGCAATGGGAGAAGTGCTTAGCTTTGGGTTCAATCTTGCGGTGCTCGATCCCAGTGACAGAAAGGGAAACGACACGTATTATATTGTCGCCATCGATGATAAAAAGATGGGGTTTATATCATATTGCATGAGTTTATCCCTCTACATCATGTCATCTTACTTAAAGCATTACTATGTTCTTATGAACGTAATACTCTAGATGCATGCTAGATAGCGGTCGATGTGTGGAGTAATAGTAGTAGATGCAGAATCGTTTCAGTCTACTTGTCACGGACGTGATGCCTATGTACATGATCATACCTAGATATTCTCATAACTATGCTCAATTTTATCAATTGCTCGACAGTAATTCGTTTACCCACCATAATACTTATGCTCTTGAGAGAAGCCACTAGTGAAACCTATGGCCCCCGGGTCTATCTTCCATCATATTAATCTTCCAACACTAAGTTATTTCTATTGCCATTTATTTTACTTTGCATCTTTATTTCTCTTTATCATAATAATACCAAAAATATTATCTTATCATATCTATCAGATCTCACTCTCGTAAGTGACCGTGAAGGGATTGACAACCCCTTTATCGCGTTGGTTGCGAGGTTCTTATTTCTTTGTGTAGGTGCGTGGGACTCGAGCGTGATCTCCTACTGGATTGATACCTTGGTTCTCAAAAACTAAGGTAAATACTTACGCTACTTTACTGCATCACCCTTTCCTCATCAAGGGAAAACCAACGCAGTGCTTAAGAGGTAGCAGTGCCGTACTTTCGGTGCTAGGATCGGTTGGATCGTGAAGACGTTCGACTGCATCAACAGCGCTTTCATAACGCTTCCTCTTACGGTCTACAAGGGTACGTGGACACCACTCTTCCCCTCTCATTGCTATGTATCACCATGATAGATCTTGCGTGTGCGTAGGAATTTTTTTGAAATTACTGCGTTCTAGACCAACATTCTACTTACGCTATGCACCACATTGTGGGTTTTGATGCGTAGGTAAGAACGGTTCTTGCTCAGCCTGTAGCAGCCACGTAAAACTTGCAACAACAAAGTAGAGGACGTCTAACTTGTTTTTGCAGGGCATGTTGTGATGTGATATGGTCAAGACATGATGCTCATTTTTATTGTGTGAGATGATCATGTTTTGTAACACAGTTATCGGCAACTGGCAGGAGCCATATGGTTGTCACTTTATTGTATGAAATGCAATCGCCATGTAATTGCTTTACTTTATCACTAAGCGGTAGCGATAGTCCTAGAAGAAATAGTTGGTGAGATGACAAAAATGCTTCGATGGAGATCAAGGTGTCAAGCCAGTGAAGATGGTGATCATGACGGTGCTTTGTAGATGGAGATCAAAGGCACAAAGATGATGATGACCATATCATATCACTTATTTTGATTGCATGTGATGTTTATCCTTTATGCATCTTATTTTATTTAGTTCGGAGGTTGCATTATAAGATGATATCTTGCTAAATTTCAAGGTATAAGTGTTCTCCCTGAGTATGCACCGTTGCTACAGTTCGTCATGCTGAGACACCATGTGATGATCGGATGTGATAAGCTCTATGTTCACATACAATGGGTGCAAGCCGGTTTGGCTCACGCAGAATACTCGGGTTAAACTTGACGAGCCTAGCATGTGCAGATATGGCCTCGGAACACTGAGACCGAAAGGTCGAGCATGAACCATATAGTAGATATGATCAACATAGTGATGTTCACCATTGAAAACTAGTCCATCTCACGCGATGATCGGACATGGTTTAGTTGATATGGATCACGTGATCACTTAGATGATTAGATAGATGTCTATCTAAGTCGGAGTTCTTAAGTAATTTGATTAATTGAACTTTAATTTATCATGAACTTAATTAGTACCTGATAGTATTTTGCATGTCTATGTTGTTGTAGATAGATGGCATGTGTTGTTGTTCCGTTGAATTTTAATGCGTTCCTAGAGAAATCTAAGTTGTAAGATGATGGTAGAAACTACATGGACTGGGTCATAACTTGAGGATTATCCTCATTGCCGCATCGAAGAATTACGTCTTGGAAGCACCGCTAGGTGACAAACCCACTGCAGGAGCAACGCCAGATGTTGTGAACACCTGGTAGAGCAAAGCTGATGACTACTCGATATTTCAGTGTGCCATGATTTACGGCTTAGAACCGGGACTTCAACGACATTTTAACGTCATGGAGCATATGAGATGTTCCAGGAGTTGAAGTTAATATTTCAAACAAATGCTCGGATTGAGAGATATGAAGTCTCCAATAAGTTCTATAGCTGCAAAATGGAGGAGAATAGTTCCGTCAGTGAACATATACTCAGAATGTCTGGGTACCACAACCACTTGACTCAGCTGGGAGTTAATCTTCCTGATGATAGTGTCATTGACAGAGTTCTTCAATCACTGCCACCAAGCTACAAGAGCTTCGTGATGAACTATAATATGCAAGGGATGGATAACACGATTCCAGAGCTCTTCGCAATGCTAAAGGCTGCGGAGGTAGAAATCAAGAAGGAGCATCAAGTGTTGATGGTCAACAAGACCACCAGTTTCAAGAAAAAGGGTAAACGGAAGAAGGGGAATTTCAAGAAGTACAACAAGCCAGTTGCTGCTCAAGTGAAGAAACCCAAGTCTGGACCTAAGCCTGAGACTGAGTGCTTCTACTGCAAAGGGACTGGTCACTGGAAGTGGAACTGCCCTAAGTATTTGGCGGAGAAGAAGGATGGCAAAGTGAAAGGTATATTTGATATACATGTTATTGATGTGTACCTTACTAATGCTCGCAGTAGCGCCTAGGTATTTGATACTGGTTTTGTTGCTATTATTTGCAACTCGAAACAGGGGCTATGGATTAAGCGAAGATTGGCTAAGGACAAGGTGACGATGCGCGTGGGAAATTGTTCCAAAGTCAATGTGATCACCATGGGCGCGCTACCTCTACATCTACCTTCGGGATTAGTTTTACACCTAAATAATTGTTATTTGGTGCCAGCGTTGAGCATGAACATTATATTTGGATCTTGTTTGATGCGAGATGGTTATTCATTTAAATCAGAGAATAATGGTTGTTCTATTTATATGAGTAATATCTTTTAAGGTCATGCACCCTTGATGAGTGGTCTATTTTTACTAAATCTTGATAGTAGTGATACTGTGTTCGTAGTATTGAAGCCAAAAGATGCAGAGTTGATAATGATAGTGCAACTTATTTGTGGCATTGCCGTTTGGGTCATTTTGGTGTAAAGCGCATGAAGAAACTCCATTCTGATGGACTTCTGGAATCACTTGGTACTTTCGAACCATGCCTCATGGGCAAGATGACTAAAACTCCGTTCTCCAAAACAATGGAGCGAGCAATAGAGTTATTGGAAATCATACATACTGATGTATGTGATCCAATGAACTTTGAGGCTCGTGGTGGATATCGTTATTTTCTCACCTTCACAGATGATTTGAGCAGATCTGGATATATCTACTTAATGAAACATAAGTCTGAAACATTTGAAAAGTTCAAAGAATTTCAGAGTGAAGTGGAAAATCATCGTAACAAGAAAATAAAGTTTCTATGATCTGATCGTGGAGGAGAATATTTGAGTTACGAGTTTGGTCTTCATTTGAAACAATGCAGAATAGTTTCGCAACTCACACAACCTGGAACACCACAGTGTAATGGTGTGTCTGAACGTCGTAATCGTACATTACTAGATATGGTGCGATCTATGATGTCTCTTACTGATTTCTGCTATTGTTTTGGGGTTATGCTTTAGAGATGGCTACATTCACGTTAAATAGGGCACCATCTAAATCAGTTGAGACGACACCTTGTGAGTTGTGGTTTGGCAAGAAACCCAAGTTGTCGTTTCTTAAAGTTTGGGGCTGCGATGCTTATGTGAAAAAGCTTCAACCTGATAAGCCCGAACCCAAATCGAAGAAATGTGTCTTCATAGGATACCCAAAGGTGACTGTTGGGTGCACCTTCTATCATAGATCCGAAGGAAAGATATTCGTTGCTAAGAATGGATCCTTTCTAGAGAAGGAGTTTCTCTCGAAAGAAGTGAGTAGGGAGGAAAGTAGAACTTGATGAGGTAATTGTACCTGGTCCCTTATTGGAAAGTAGTTCATCACTGAAATCAGTTCCCGTGATTCCTGCACCAGTAAGGAAGGAAGCTAACGATGATGATCATGGAACTTCTGATCAAGTTACTACTGAACCTCGTAGGTCAACCAGAGTAAGATCCGCACCAGAGTGGTACGGTAATCCTACGAACTATGAGGAAGCAATGATGAGCCCAAATTCCGCAAAATGTCTTGAGGCCATGAAATCTGAGATGGGATCCATGTATGAGAACAAAGTGTGGACTTTGGTTGACTTGCCCGATGATCGGTAGGCCATAGAGAATAAATGGATCTTCAAGAAGAAGACTGACGCTGACGGTAATGTTACTATCTACAAAGCTCGACTTGTTGCAAAAGGTTTTCGACAAGTTCAAGGAGTTGACTATGATGAGACCTTCGCACCCGTAGCGATGCTTAAGTCTGTCCGAATCATGTTAGCAATTGCCGCATTTTATGATTATGAAATTTGGCAAATGGATGTCAAAATTGCATTCCTTAATGGATATATTAAAGAAAAGAGTTGTATATGATGCAACCAGAAGGTTTTGTCGATCCAAAAGGTGCTACCAAAGTGTGCAAGCTCTAGCGATCCATTTATGGACTAGTGCAAGCCTCTCGGAGTTGGAATATACGCTTTGATAGTGTGATCAAAGCATATGGTTTTATACAAACTTTTGGAGAAGCCTGTATTTACAAGAAAGTGAGTGGGAGCTCTATAGCATTTTTGATATTATATGTAGATGACATGTTGTTGATCGGAAATGATACTGAATTTTTGAATAGCATAAAAGGATATTTGAATAAGAATTTTTCAATGAAAGACCTCGGTGAAGCTGCTTATATATTGGTTATAAAGATCTATACAGATAAATCAAGGCGCTTAATTGGACTTTCACAAAGCACATACCTTGATAAAGTTTTGAAGATGTTCAAAATGGATCAGGCAAAGAAAGGATTCTTGCTGTGTTACAAGGTGTGAAGCTGAGTCAGACTCAATGCCTGACCACTGTAGAAGATAGAGAGAAAATGAAAGGCATTCCCTATGCTTCAACCATAGGATCTATCATGTATGCAATGCTGTGTACCAGACCTGATGTGTGCCTTGCTATTAGTTTAGCACGGAGGTATCAAAGTAATCCAGGAGTGGATCACTGGACAACGGTCAAGAACATCCTGAAATACCTGAAAGAGACTAAGAATATGTTTCTTGTATATGGAGGTGACAAAGAGCTCGTCATAAATGGTTACGTCGATGCAAGCTTTGACACTGATCCGGATGACTCTAAGTCACAAACCGGATATGTATTTTTATTAAATGGTGGAGCTATCAGTTGGTGCAGTTCCAAGTAGAGCGTCATGGCGGGATCTACGTGTGAAGCAGAGTACATAGCTGCTTCGGAAGCAGCAAACGAAGGAGTTTGGATGAAGGAGTTCATATCCGATCTAGGTGTCATACCTAGTGCATCGGGTCCAATGAAAATCTTTTGTGATAACACTGGTGCAATTGCCTTGGCAAATGAATCCAGATTTCACAAAAGAACCAAGCACATCAAGGGACGCTTCAATTCCATCCGCGATCAAGTCAAGGAGGGAGACATAGAGATTTGGAAGATACATACGGATCTGAAAGTTGCAGATCCATTGACTAAGCCTCTCTCACGAGCAAAACATGATCAGCACCAAGACTCCATGGGTGTTAGAATCATTACAATGTAATCTAGATTATTGACTCTAGTGCAAGTGGGAGACTAAAGGAAATATGCCCTAGAGGCAATAATAAAGTTGTTATTTATATTTCCTTATATCATGTTAAATGTTTATTATTCATGCTAGAATTGTATTAACCGGAAACTTAGTACATGTGTGAATACATAGACAAACATAATGTCACTAGTATGCCTCTACTTGACTAGCTCGTTGAATCAATGATGGTTATGTTTCCTAACCATAGACATGAGTTGTCATTTGATTAACGAGATCACATCATTAGAGAATGATGTGATTGACTTGACCCATCCGTTAGCTTAGCACGATGATTGTTTAGTTTGTTGTTATTGCTTTCTCCATAACTTATACATGTTCCTATGACTATGAGATGACGCAACTCCCGAATACCGGAGGAACACTTAGTGTGCTGTCAAACGTCACAACGTAACTAGGTGACTATAAAGATGTTCTATAGGTGTCTCCGATGGTGTTTGTTGAGTTGGCATAGATCGAGATTAGGATTTGTCACTCCGAGTATCAGAGAGATATCTCTGAGCCCTCTCGGTAATGCACATCACTATAAGGCTTGTAAGCAATGTGACTAATGAATTAGTTACGGGATGATGCATTACGGAAGGAGTAAAGAGACTTGCTGGTAACGAGATTCAACTAGGTATTCAGATGCCGACGATCGAATCTCGGGCAAGTAACATACCGATGACAAAGGGAACAACGTTTATCATTATGCGGTTTGACCGATAAAGACCTTTGTAGAATATGTGGGAGAAAATATGAACATCCAGTTTCTGCTATTGGTTATTGACCGGAGGCGTGTCTTGGTCATGTCTACATAGTTCTCGAACCCGTAGGGTCCGCACGCTTAGCGTTCGGTGACGATCGGTATTATGAGTTTATGTGTTTTGATGTACCGAAGATACTTCGGAGTCCTGGATGTGATCACGGACATGACGAGGAGTCTCGACATGGTCGAGACATAAAGATTGATACATTGGACGGCTATATTCAGAGACCGGAAGTGTTCCGGGTGATTTTGGGGAAAACTAGAGTGTCGGAGGGTTACCGGAACCCCATCGGGGAACTAATGGGCCACATGGGCCTTAGTGGAGAGAGAGAGGGCCGGCCAAGGCAGGGCCACGCGCCCACTCCCCCTCTAGTCCGAATTGGACTAGGGAAGGGGGGGGGGACGACGCCCCCATTTCCTTCTCCCTTCTCCTCTCCTTCCTCCCCCTTTCCTCCTCCTAGTTGGACTAGGAAAGGGGGAGGAAGGAGAGGAGAAGGGAGAAAAGGGGGAGGAAGGAGAGGAGAAGGAAAGGGGGACGATCGAATCTTGGGCAAGTAACGTATCGATGATAAAGGGAACAACGTATATCATTATGCGGTTTGACCGATAAAGATCTTCGTATAATATGTGGGAGCCAATATGAACATCCAGGTTCCCCTATTGGTGGAGAGAGAGAGAGGGCCGGCCAAGGCAGGGCCGCGCGCCCCCTCCCCCTCTAGTCCGAATTGGACTAGGGAAGGGGGGCATTTCCTTCTCCCTTCTCCTCTCCTTCCTTCCCCCTTCCTCCTCCTAGTTGGACTAGGAAAGGGGGAGTCCTACTCCTACTAGGAGGAGGACTCCTCCCCTCCTTTGCGCACCCCAAGGGCCAGCCGGCCTCCCCCTTGCTCCTTTATATACTGGGGCAAGGGGGCACCCTAGAACACACAAGTTGATTGCTTTTAGCCGTGTGCGGTGCCCCCCTCCACCATAATCCACCTCGGTCATATCGCCGTAGTGCTTAGGTGAAGCCTTGCGCCGGTAGCTTCATCATCACCGTCATCGCGCCATCGTGCTGACAAAGCTCTCCCTCGACACTTAGCTGGATCGAGAGTTCATGGGACGTCACCGAGCCGAATGTGTGCAGATCACGGAGGTGCCGTACTTTCGGTGCTAGGATCGGTTGGATTGTGAAGACGTTCGCCTACATCAACCGCGTTGTCATAATGCTTCCGCTGATGGTCTACGAGGGTACGTGGACAACACTCTGCCCCTCTCGTTGCTATGCATCACAATGATAGATCTTGCAAGTGCGTAGGATTTTTTTTGAAATTACCGTGTTCCCCCAACACTAGATATATCATAGGCGGTTCCCAGACAGAAATTAAACTTTATTCCTTTTTCCACAATACTTTCACTTTCCATGGCTAACCGTATCCACGGGTGCCATCCATACCAACACTTTCCAAGGATTTTATTATTTGACAACATAAAGTAAATTCAGTTTTCATTTCGAGACTGGGCATCCCTAATACCTTTGCCTTACTCTCGTGCAATGACAAGTGAATAAACACTCATCGTGAGAATAACACATCTAGCATGGAAAATATTAGTCACCCCTCACCGCCTCGCGAGCGGTACGAGCACACAAAAGAGAAATTTATTTTGAATATTAGAGATGGCACATGCAAATTTGCATAGAATGGAAAAAATAATACCGCATATAGGTAGGTATAGTGGACTCATGTGGCAAAACCGGTTTAAAGGATTTTGGATGCACAAGTAGTGATCATACTTAGTGCAAAATGAAGGCTAGCAAAAGATTGAGAAGCAACCAACAAAGAAACGAATAATCTCATAAGCGAGCATTAAGCATAATTAACACCGAATAATGCACCACAAGTAGGATATAATTTCATTTCATGACTATTGACTTTCGTGCTTGCATAGGGAATCACAAACCTTAACACCAATATTCTTACTAAAGCATAATTACTCATCAAGATGACTCACATATCACATCATCATAACTCAAAACTATTACTAAGAAACAAGTTTATTTTGTCCAATGATCTTCATGAAAGTTTTTATTATATCCTTCTTGGATATCTATCACTTTGGGACTAATTTTCATGTGTTGCTTTTGATAAGCTCAAACAAATATAAGTGAAGATCATGAGCATAATATTTCTTTCTTTCAAATTAATTTAAGTGAAGCAAGAGAGAATTTCTTGAAATTTTTACTAATTCTCAAATAAATCTAAGTGAAGCAAGAGAGCATTTCTTCAAAAATACTAAAGCACACCATGCTCAAAAAGATATAAGTGAAGCACTAGAGCAAAATCCATAGCTCATAAAAATTTAAGTGAAGCATAGAGAGAAATTATAACAAGTCATGGCATAATTTTGGATCTCTTACATAGGTGTGTACAACAAGGGATCAAGACTTAAAACACAAAATAAAACAAGGAAAGACCCATATCATACAAGACGCTCCAAGCAAAACACATAGTATGTGACGAATAAAAATATAGCTTCGAGTAAAATACCGATGGTCGTTAGAAGAAAGAGGGGATGCCACTCGGGGCATCCCCGAGCTTAGTTTCTTGTTCTGTTTGGATAATAGCTTGGGATGCCGAGGCATCCCCAAGCCTGGGCTCTTCTTACTCCTTATTCCTTCATCCATCGTAAGATAACCCAAAACTTGAAAACTTCAATCACACAAAACTCAACAAAACCTTCGTGAGATCTGTTAGTATAAGAAAACAAATCACTACTATAAGTGTTGTATCAAACCAATTCATATTTTGTTCTTGCATTATATCTAGCATATTCCAAGTTTTCTATGGCAAAAACTCATCAAAGAATACCATAGAATCATCAAAACAAGCAGACACCGCAAAGAAAACAGAATCTGTCAAAACCAGAACAAGCTGTAGCAATCTGGATATTTCAAATACTTCGGTAACTCCAAAAACTCTAAAAAATTAGGAAGAGTAAATTTGTAAGTTAATCTTCTGCAAAAATAATTGGTATTTTATCGCTCCCTGGTTAAAAATGAGAATTGTTTTGTGAGCGCAAAAGTTTCTGTCTTTCAGCAAGATCAAACAACTATCAGCCAAGAAGATCCTAAAGGCTTTACTTGGCACAAACACTAATTAAACACAAAAAACACAATCATAACAGCATCATAATTATGCTAACACTTAGAACAAAAAGCAAAAAGCAAAAATAAATTTTATTCATTGGGTTGCCTCCCAACAAGCGCTATAGTTTTACGCCCTTAGCTAGGCATAAAGCAAGGATCTAAGTTTTGTCATCATTGGTTAGAGATCCATAGGAGGCTCTCATGATTGATTCATATGGTGGACTAGTTCTTGTTCTAGGGAGGTGTTCAATACCCTTCCTCAAAGGAAATTTGTACTTAATATTGCCTTCTTTCATATCAATCATGATACCGATAGTGCGTAAAAATGGTCTACGAAGAATAATTGGACAAGACGGATTGCAAGGAAAGGATAGATCCAACAAGAAAATGGCGAACAAAAAAGAGGGTGAATAAAACAACAATTTTTTGTGAAGTCGGGGAGTGGAAAATGAGAAGCAAATGGAAAATAATGTAAATTGCGAGAAGATAAGATTTTGTGATTAGGAACCTGGTATATGTTGAAGATGCTCCCCAGCAACGGCGCCAGAAATTTCTTTTGATGCGGCTTGAAGCTACGTCGGTATTTCCCCAAAGAGGAAGGGATGATGCAACACATCGACGGTAGGTATTTCCCTCAGTGGTGAAACCAATGTTATCGAACCAGTCGGAGAACCAAGCAACAACACGTAAACGGCACCTGCACACAAATAACAAATACTTGCAACCCGACGCATTAAAGGGGTTGTCAATCCCTTTCATGTAACGGTGTCAGAAATTGGCAAACGGATGTGAACAAATTGTAGTAGATTGATAGATCGAACGCCATATAAAATAAATTGCAGCAAGGTACTTTTGTATTTTTCGGTTTGATAGATCTGAAAATAAAAGGCAAATAAAATAGATCGCAAAGGCAAATAATATGAGGAAGAGACCCGAGGGCCTTAGGTTTCACTAGTGGCTTCTCTTGAGAAAAATAGCAAATGGTGGGTAAACAAATTACTGTTGGGCAATTGATAGAACTTCAAATAATCACGATGATATCCAGGCAACGATCATTATATAGGCATCACATCCAAGATTAGTAGACCGACTCCTGCCCGCATCTACAACTATTACTCCACACATCGACCGCTATGCAGCATGCATCTAGTGTATTAAGTTCATGGAGAAACGGAGTAATGCAATAAGAACGATGACATGATGTAGACAAGATCTATTTACGTAGAAATAGACCCCATCGTTTTATCCTTAGTAGCAACGATACATACGTGTCGATTCCCCTTCTGTCACTGGGATCAAGCACCGTAAGATCGAACCCACTACAAAGCACCTCTTCCCATTACAAGATAAATAGATCAAGTTGGCCAAACAAAAACCAAATATTGGAGAATAAATACGAGGCTATAAGCAATCATGCATATAAGATATCAAAGAAACTCAAATAAGTTTCATGGATAAAAAGAGATAGATCTGATCATAAACTCAAAGTTCTTCGGATCCCAACAAACACACCGCAAAAGAGTTACATCATATGGATCTCCAAGAGACCATTGTATTGAGAATCAAACAAGAGAGAGGAAGTCATCTAGATACTAACTACGGACCCGAAGGTCTACAAAGAACTACTCACACATCATCAGAGAGGTACCAATGGAAGTGGTGAACCCCTCCATGATGGTGTCTAGATTGGATCTGGTGGTTCTGGACTCTACGACGTGTGGAATTGATTTTCGTCGACTCCCCTATGGTTTCTGGAATATTGGGGGTATTTATAGAGTAAAGAGGCAGTCCGGGGGCACCCGAGGTGGGCACAACCCACCAGGGCGCGCTTGGGCCTCCAGGAACGCCCTGGTGGGTTGTTCTCCCCGCGGAGCAGCCTCCAGGTGCTTCTTCGGCCCATTGGTTGTCTTCTGGTCCAAAAAATCAACAAAAAGTTTCACTGTGTTTGGACTCCATTTGATATTCATTACCTGCGATGTAAAAAACATGCAAAAACAGCAATTGGCACTTGGCACTATGTCAATAGGTTAGCACCAAAAAAGATATAAAATGACTATAAAATGATTATAAAACATCTAAGATTGATAGTATAACAGCATGGAACAATAAAAAATTATAGATACATTGCAGACGTATCAATAGTTAATAATCCTCTGATTTTGATTATGAATATGCTTTGTGAGTAGTTACTTTTGTACCCGTGGATATGGGAGAAGTATTTTTATAAGTAGTCATGTGAATTTGGTATTCGTTTGATATTTTGATGAGATGTATGTTGTCTCTCCTCTAGTGGTGTTATGTGAACGTCGACTACATGACACTTCACCATTATTTGGGTCTAGGGGGAGGCATTGGGAAGTAATAAGTAGATAATGGGTTAATAGAGTGACAGAAGCTTAAACCCTAGTTTATACGTTGCTTCATAAGGGGCTGATTTGGACCCATATGTTTCATGCTATGGTTAGGTTTACCTTAATTATTTTTTTGTAGTTGCGGATGCTTGCAAGAGGGGTTAATCATAAGTGGGATGCTTGTCCAAGGAAGGGTAGTACCCAAGCACCGGTCCACCCACATATCAAATTATCAAGGTACCGAACGCGAATCATATGAACGTGATGAAAACTAGCTTGATGATAATTCCCATATGTCCTCGGGAGCCCTTTCCTTTATATAAGAGTTTGTCCAGGCTTGTCCTTTGCTACAAAAAGGATTGGGACATCTTGCTGCACCTTATTTTGCATTTATTACTTTTTACCCGTTACAAATTACCTTATCACAAAACTATCTATTACCGATAATTTCAGTGCTTGTAGAGAATACCCTACTGAAAACTGCTTATCATTTCCTTCTACTCCTCGTTGGGTTCGACACTCTTACTTATCGAAAGGACTATTATAGATCCCCTATACTTGTGGGTCATCAGTGGCCCCACAGACCCTAATTCCAACTCCATAAATACCAATTATCGGAGAAATAAATCAGGGAGAAAGAATTATCGTGATCCATGAGACGGAGCCACCACCAAGCCTGTTCTTCCTCGGGAGGGCAGATCTGGAGTCTGTTTGGGGCTCCGGAGAGGGGTATCTTCGTTCTTCGTCATCACCAGCCCTTCTCCATCGCCAATTCCATGATGCTCCCCACCAAGAGTGAGTAATTCCTTCGTAGGCTCGCTAGTTGGTGAGGAATTGGATGAGATTCATCATGTAATCGAGTTAGTTTTGTTAGGGCTTGATCCCTAGTATCCACTATGTTCCTAGATTGATGTTGCTATGCTTAATGCTTGTCACTTTGGTCCCGGGTGCCATGAACTCTGATCTGAACCGTTTATGTTATCATCATTATATCCATGTCTTAGATCCTATCTTGCAAGTTATAGTCACCTACTACCTGTTATGATCCGGCAACCCGGGAGTGACAACAACCGAGCCCACTCCTGGTGATGACCGTAGTTTGAGGAGTTCATGTATTCACTGTGTGTTAATGCTTTGTTCCGGTTCTCTATTAAAAGGAGGCCTTAATATCCCTTAGTTCCTAGTATGGACCCCGCTGCCACGGGAGGGTAGGACAAAAGATGTCATGCAACTTCTTTTAATAAAGCACGTATGACTATTTATGGAATACATGAAGGAAATATGCCCTAGAGGCAATAATAAAGTTGCTATTTATATTTCCTTATATCATGATAAATATTTATTATTCATGCTAGAATTGGGTTAACCTAAAACTTACTACATGTGTGAATACATAAACAAACAGAGTGTCACTAGTATGCCTCTACTTGACTAGCTCATTGAATCAAAGATGGTTAAGTTTCCTAGCCATAGACATGAGTTGTCATTTGATTAACGGGATCACATCATTAGAGAGTGATTTGATTAAATTGACCCATTCCGTTAGCTTAGCACGATGAACGTTTAGTTTGTTGCTATTGCTTTCTCCATAACTCATACATGTTCCTATGACTATGAGATCATGCAACTCTGATACGTCTCCGTCGTATCTACTTTTCCAAACACTTTTGCCCTTGTTTTGGACTCTAACTTGCATGATTTGAATGGAACTAATCCGAACTGACGCTGTTTTCAGCAGAATTACCATGGTGTTATTTATGTGCAGAAACAAACGTTCTCGGAATGACCTGAAACTTCACGGAGCAACTTTTTGGAAAATATAAAAAATACTTGCAAAAGATGAAGGCCAGGGGGCCCACCACCTCTCCACGAGGGTGGGGGCGCGCCCCCTACCTCGTGGGCCCCCTGGTGCCTCTCCGACTCCAACTCCAACTCTATATATTGTGTTTCGGGGAGAAAAAATCAGAGAGAAGAATTCATCATGTTTTATGATATAGAGCCGCCACCAAGCCCTAAAACCTCTCGCGAGGGTTGATCTGGAGTCCGTTCGGGGCTCCGGAGAGGGGAATCCGTCGCCATCGTCATCATCAACCATCCTCCATCACCAATTTCATGATGCTCACCGTCGTGCGTGAGTAATTCCATCGTAGGCTTGCTGGACGGTGATGGGTTGGATGGGATCTATCATGTAATCGAGTTAGTTTTGTTAGGGTTTGATCCCTAGTATCCATTATGTTCTGAGATTGATGTTGCTATGACTTTGCTATGCTTAATGCTTGTCACTAGGGCCCGAGTGCCATGATTTCAGATCTGAACCTATTATGTTTTCATCAATATATGAGAGTTCTAGATCCTATCTTGCAAGTCTATAGTCACCTATTATGTGTTATGATCCGTTAACCCCGAAGTGACAATAATCGGGATACTTACCGGTGATGACCGTAGTTTGAGGAGTTCATGTATTCACTATGTGTTAATGCTTTGTTCCGGTACTCTATTAAAAGGAGGCCTTAATATCCCTTAGTTTCCATAAGGACCCCGCTGCCACGGGAGGGTAGGACAAAAGATGGCATGCAAGTTCTTTTCCATAAGCATGTATGACTATATTCGGAATACATGTCTACATTATATCAATGAACTGGAGCTAGTTCTGTGTCAGCCTAGGTTATGAATGTTACATGATGAACCGCATCCGGCATAATTCTCTATCACCAATCCATTGCCTACGAGCTTTCCATATATTGTTCTTCGCTTATTTACTTTCCCGTTGCTATTGCTATCATCCTTACAAAATACCAAAAACATTCATTTTACTACTGTCACCTTTTGCTACCGTTACCACTACTATCATATTACTTTGCTACTAAATACTTTGCTACAGATACTAAGTTTCCAGGTGTGGTTGAATTGATAACTCAGCTGCTAATACTTGAGAGTATTCTTTGGCTCCCCTTGTGTCGAATCAATAAATTTGGGTTGAATACTTCATCCTCGAAAACTGTTGTGATCCCCTATACTTGTGGGTTATCAAGATTATTTTCTGGCGCCGTTGCCGGGGAGCATAGCTCTATTCTTTGAGTCACTTGGGATTTATATCTGCTTATCATTATGGAGAACTTAAAAGATCCAAGAACCAAGATTTAACCCTCAACTACGAGGGGAGGTAAGGAACTGTCATCTAGCTCTGCACTTGATTCACCTTCTGTTTTGAGTAAGCTTGCGACACCTAAAACTGCTTCTGCTATTAGTTCTGATATGTCGCATGTTATTGATGATGCTACTTCTGCTATACATGATACTTATGATGAAACTACTTCTATGCTTGATACTACTGTGCCACTTGGTGAATTTCTGGATGAACAACTTGCTAGGGCTAGACAGATAGAAAATATTGAATCTGATAGTACTGATGAAAGTGGTGATGAATAATCACTTGTTATTCCTGAGGGTTATGTTTTTGATCAAGAAGCCTCGTTAGCTATTTAGCTTGCAAAGATAGATACGAACTTAAGAGGTTATTAGCTAAATAGAACAAGCAATCTCTAAATGCTAGGATGAAACATGACCCTGCTTTTGCTACTTCACCTATCTGTGTTACCGATAAGGATTATGAATTCTCCGTTGATCCTGATATAATTACTTTAGTTGAATTTGATCATTTTCATGGCTATGAATCTGCAACTGTTGTGGCACATCTTACTAAATTAAATGATATAGCTACCCTGTTTAGTAAAGATGAGAGAACTCGCTACTTTTATATCCTTAAAATATTTTCGTTCTCATTAAAGGATGATGCTAAGATATTGTTTAATTCTCTTGATCCTGGTTGTGTGCGTAGTCCCCAGGATATGATTTATTACTTCTCTGCTAAATATTTCCCCGCTCATAAGAAACAAGCTGCTTTAAGGGATATATATAATTTTATGCAAATTGAAGAAGAGAGTCTCCCACAAGCTTGGGGGAGGCTTCTCCAATTACTTAATGCTTTGCCTGGTCATCCTCTTAAGAAAATGAAATTCTTGATATCTTTTATAATGAACTAACTGATGCTTCCAGAGATTACCTGGATAATTGTGTTGGTTCTGTTTTCAGGAAAAGAACACCGGATGAAGCTGAAATTATATTGAATAATATGTTGAGAAATTTATCTATCTATCTATCTATCTATCTATCTATCTATCTATCTATCTATCTATACCTATACCTACCTACCTACCTATACTAATTACAGACTCCCTAAAAATTTCCACGTTAATCAGTAATTATGAGCCATTAATCTGGTGGGACCTATGAGTTATTACGGTGCAGATTAGATTGACCATATAATTCTCGCCTGAGAAAAAAAAAGACCCAAAGGCCTGAAACGCATGGTTCTTGAAAGTTGAGTACACCTCAGTTCGGCCCAAGATATTCTGATTACAAAGCCCAACGAATTGAGCATGCCTAACTAAGGTTGTACAATCCCCTTCTATCTACTCCACGTTTTTCACAAAAAAAATACTCCACGTAGCCATTCAAAAAAAATACTACACGCAGCCCTCAAAACAAATCTATCAACTCCACGTCTCTTCCTCTCCCCGTAAACAAATCTATCAACACCATACGAGTCTCCTATCTCTCCTCCTCCCCATGGAAAACAAATCAATATCTCTCAAATTAGAGCAAACAAGTTGGGGAATAGATATCTCATGGATTGATCTGGTGTGCTCACGCCAATGAGTCTCTCTCCTATCTCCTCCCCCACGGGAAAAAAATCCATGTCTCTCTCAAATTGTAGCAATCAAGTTGGGGAATTGATCTGCTGCGCTCATGATGTCTATTCCTCATCTAGATCAGGTTCGTCTTCTCACACTTATTTGTTTTGATTTTTTTGCTGTTTTAAAATTGAATCAGCAATATCTTTTCAATTGTATTAGTTGATGGATTGATCTGGTGCACTCACGCCAATGAGTCTCTCTCCTATCTCTCCTCCCCCATGGGTAAAATATCCATGTCTCTCTCATATTAACGCAACCAAGTTGGGGAATTGATCTACTGCGCTCGCGAAATCTATTCCTCATCTAGATCAGGTTTGTCTTCTCACACTTATTTGTTTTGATTGTTTTGCTGGTTTGAAATTGAATCGGACATATCTTTTCAAGTGTATTTGGACTCATGTTTTCTACCATGTCCTTTGACAGTCCTAGGATTCAATCTTTGATATTCTCACATACACTCTAAGGATACTTCATGAAGATCGGTATGGAGCACAACTAAGCCCAGGAGTCTAGCTTACTGCAACCTCCCCCACGGTGGCACACTTGAGGTCGCTGCTGCCGCCTCACTTTGTTCTCCCCATATTGTCGTTGCCTGCTCGAAGCTAGATCTATGAATATTGAGAGTCCTCAAAGGCCCCGACTGCTCCAAGCTAGATATCTATGAATATTGAGATTCCATGAAGGCTCGGGCTCCACAGCCTTCCACGACATCAACCTGGCATCTGTGAGTAAATTTCTCTTCCGTTTTGATCACTGAAGCATAATTGAAACTCAGGTTGAGAATTAGTCCATCCGTGGTCACGCACTGCTTCCAGAAAACCAAGTTTTGGAACAGATGGCCAACAGACCAAAGCGGCTATGGCCACGTGATTACCGATCGCCTCTCAGCTGAGCTAGGAGACCATGTCGTTCTACTCTGACAAATCATATTGCGTACACACACAAGCACGTGGGATGAAAGCTGCAAGTTGGTTTCAAAGATAAGAGGTATGATTCTCGATAATACTACCATCACTTGGCAGTTCTTGATGTTTCTTTAGCTGGACCCTGTTGGTAAAACAGTTTACATGCACGCTACCAATAGTTTACATGCACGCGTAGGTGTGTCCGATTTGCATTGCTATCTGTTTGATGGCCAGGTGAAGGGGAACTAAAACTAATGCATGCTCTTTTCGTATATTATTCTGAAATTATTGAAACCTATTAGATTTATTTTTATTCTGGGATCGAAAGGAGTAAGAGATTTATTTTTATTCTGGAACTAAAAATAATGCATGCTCCTTTCTTATATTCATTATTTTGACTTTATTTGGAACATTCCATTTCTGGATGCATAAAAAAAGAAGTACGTAAAGAATAGTGTACAAAATATTAATATCCTACACATCTCCATGCAGATGGCCGTTCTATCTTACTACCCACCCGAGAAATATACAAAGTATCCCTCCATAGGGTCGCTTCTATAGAATGTCGGCCACTCTGGATGCCCTAAATACACAGGATATCACCTATAGTATTCATGCTCTCTCTAATAGTTGATTTTATTATACTCACTCAATACCAAAATATACTGCATATTATTCTTCCTCACCTAATTAAAGAAGGCTTTGTGTCTAAAGCAAAAGCTTATCTATCTTTCAGTTCCAGACAATTCATGCAACAAATGGAATCCTACCTAGCCACCTCTCTGATTCCACCCTACGCGACCTTGCCATGATCCATCTACACAAACAGCTTCTTCCAATCTTCCTTTCTTGCTTTCTGCCATCACGGCAGCCATGAATCAGCAGGGCAACTATCTTGGTCTGCTCACAGCCTTGGCCTGTGGTTGCGTCTCCGCTCTTCTCCTAGCAACTAGCCCACTACTGTTGGTACAGATCCCATGTCCAGCACCATCTCTATCATGATTCGGTCTCCCTTGCCTATATTCTTGGACCCTTCTTGCTGTTTCATAGGTCCACGGTCACGCAAAACAGGTTGTACACCATCTTCTTTGAATCCAATTCGTACATCATCTACTTCCACCCCAATTTATGGAGATTAGATGTATGCTGCAACATGATACTGTAAAATCTACGCTTCTTTCTATTAGCTAATTAGTTTTCTTTCTACAGTTTGCATGTGCTAGGTGACGTCTGTGATAGTTTTAGGAGTGCAAAACTGCTACAATTAGGCTTTGTTAAATCTCTCCACTGAATACTCTTACGTTATCCATCCCTCATCATGTACATGCGATAATTAATTATCTCACAGGCAAGCTGAAATGAGCCGATGAGTTGCATGTCCATACATGCAGCTAATGTTCTGATTTATCGTTTAATGGGTTTATTCCAAATGTGTGTGCAGTAATGCGATTCAATTTTTATCGCAGATTTACAGTTTAATGCGTTTTTCTCAGGAACACAGTGTTCAGGTAGTTTTTGAGGCTTCGAGCCACTATTGGCAGATACTATTTAATCTTTGCTTGGGTTCCCCGTTAATAGGAACTTCAATTTTGGGATTTTGTTGATTATGTAATACACCAAATAAATATTAGATAGGGATAATTCAGTCCTTTGTATATATCTCACTGGATCTTCCAACTTTCGTGTCAATTTACTGGTCATCTTATATTCTAAGAGAAGCCAATCAAAAGCTATCAGGTCAAGATTAAAGGAAAATAAACATTGTTAGATTCCCCTAATCAATCACGAGACATGGAGTATCACTGTGTGACTGTAGCTTCACCTCGGCGTCCAATTGAGACCTCGAAGGCTCGACTAATCCATGTGATTTAATGTCGACGGGTTGCTCATTGCTTGAGCATGAACTCCAATTGAGAAGCTGTTGTGCCAGTGTTGTGCCATGAACGCCCAACGTCACCCGTCCCATATTATGATGCAGTTTGTTATCATTTACGCCCTGGAGGAGACACGCTGGTATTCCAGTACGTATGTTTTCATTGTTTGGATCGAGTTTGTTAGATTATCCAATCAACATAGCTAGGCTGTACATGAGGTTTGTGGTAGGGAGTAGGTACACAAGATTATCTCTACATTGTTCCTAATACCTTCCCTTAATATATTTTATGTCAGTGACGCTAGCTCGAAGTAGATGGCAATTTCTGCATAGAATTTGAATTCCTAGGTCTCTTCTTTGAATTGCATGCTCACTCAATCTTCCAATTGGATATGTGCATCTTCCAAGAAAAAATGGCACGATCTGCTCGGTGATAATTTTATATATGCATTAATAGATAAAGAAGGTGGCGCCTTGCAGTATTTATCTGAATCAGCTAGGAGATTGAAAAATGATGATCAAGTTAACCTTTGGGTTGTTTTTGCTCATATATCTACTTGGTTAGTTTTAATGTTGATCCTTGGTTAAATTGATGTACTAAATAATTAAGAATATATGCAATCTGATTTTGTACAATTTATTTCTTCGGTCGTATGCAACATGGGCTTGCTTAGTAAGACCAAGAAACATCCAATAAATTATCCATACTAATTAACTCGATGATACTAAACTGTATGATGTTGTGGTTGATATCTATGTTATACATACATGTGCAGACTTTAGTAGACATGCATCGTGACTAGATAAAGTCATGTCTGTTTTCTTTACTTTAAGTAGAAAATATGGCCTAACATACATATATTTCCATTTTCATATGATTGGATATATTAAAAGGAATAATCATTATGTAAGCTCTAATATTTTATGCACAGTAAACTGAAGCACCTCTTCTATTTTTAGTTTAAAGTAGACAGGTCGTTTTGGAGAATTTCATAGTTCCTTCACGACTTCTCTCTGTTTTTTATGAGCAAAAACTAAGGTTTTATTTACTTTCATATGTTCTTTCAATTTTATGCTCACTCAGTGATCCAATTGGATGTGAATATCTTGCAGGCGAAAAAATATGATGTGTTATGATTTAATTATTTTTGATAGTGTTGTTTGCAGATGTTGTGTGTCTATACATTTGAACAGCCTTGGTAAGCATTTATTCGAAGCAACAAGTGGGTTCAAGAAATTATGCTCATGTTAAAACCTCAGTAGTGTTTCCTCAATTTTTTCTAATTGGTTATTTTTAATGTTGTTTCTTTGTTCATTTATTTATTAAATAATTAATAACAATGTGAGTTGATTTTTGTACGGTTTATTTATTCTATTGTATAGAGGTTGGACTATCTTAGAGTAATAGCTCCTATGTAATTGAAATGAGATCCAGTAATACAGCAAACTTCCAAGACAATTTATATGTACTTATTGATTCCATGATATTAAATTGTAAATTTTTGTCTGCATTAGGTGCAACAATTCAATCATGTTAGCTCTTACTTCTTTTCTATTTCTGATTAGATCAATTAATTAGTAGTAGACGAAAACGTAAGATATTTATCTATAATTCGATATACATAGTGATGTTGAAATTAATATTTTGTCAAGTGTAAGGTGTTTCCTTGCAATTCTGTTAGATAACAATGGATTGTTTTGGGCTATCTATGTATGATTTTATGGATCATGAAGTATATTCCATAATTATCACCATGAGCTCTTTGCCAAAAAAACTTTATAAAAGTACTGTTACTAGGATTTTAAAATCTGAGAGACAAAGAAATCATTCAATGCAATCTCAAAATAACTAGCCCGTGCGGATGCATGGGTTGACGACTAGTGAAAATAATTGGACACCTCCGGAGCCAATTCCTGAGTCTATTCCTAAACCAACTCCGAAGAAGAGGGGTATTCTATTTCTCAGTCCTGAAGATATGCAAGAGGCAAAGAAATCTATGAAAGAAAAAGGTATTAAAGCTGAAGATGTTAAGAATTTACCTCCTATTGAAGAAATACACGGTCTTAATTTACCGCCTGTTGAAGAAACATATGATCTTGATCCATCACGTATTGAAGAAACTCGTGGTTTTGATAACCCGACACAGGTAGTAAAGGTAAATTCTCTCTATAGATATGATAAACCTGAAATCCCATTTACTAAGTTTGCTAGCCCATGCTTAGATGAGTTTGATAAATTTATGGCTAAGCAAGAAGACTTTAATGCTTATTTCGGTAGACAGTTGAAATACAATTCAAATATGCTTGAACACTTGGGTGATTATATAGCCAATGTCAAAGGTGAACTTAAACTTATTAGTAAACATGCTTCCATGGTTACCACTCAAGTAGAACAAGTACTTAAAGCTCAAAATGATTTGCTCGATGAATTGAAGAGTAAAGATAATGATCATGAAGTTAGAGTTATGACTAGAGATGGTAAAATGACTCAGGAACCTTTGTATCCTGAAAGCCATCCTAAGAGAATTGAGCAAGATTCTTACAGAAATAATATAGATGCACCTAGTCCTTCTAAAAGGAAGAAAAAGAAAAATGATAGGACTTTGCACGCTTCTAGTGAACCTGTTACTGAACCATCTGAGAATCCAAATGATATTTCTATTTCTGATGCTGAAACTCAATCTGGTAATGAACCTGATACTAGTGTTAATGATAATGTTCATGATGATGCTCAACCTAGTAATGATAATGATGTAGAAATTGAACCTGCTGTTGATCTTGATAACCCACAAACAAAGAATCAACATTCTGATAAGAAAGACTTTGTTGCTAGGAAACATGGTAAAGAAAGAGAGCCTTGGGTTCAGAAACCCATGCCTTTTCCTCCCAAACCATCCAAGAAAAAGGATGATGAGGATTTTGAGCGCTTTGCTGAAATGATTAGACCTATCTTTTTGCGTATGCGATTAGCTCATATGCTCAAAATGAATCATTATGCTAAGTATATGATAGATATTGTTACAAATAAGAGAAAGATATCGGAAGCTGAAATTTCCACCATGCTTGCTAGTTATACTTTTAAGGGTGGAATATCTAAGAAACTTGGAGATACCGGTGTACCCACTATACCATGCTCTATTAAAAGAAACTATGTTAAAACTGCTTTATGTGATCTTGGAGTCGGTGTTAGTGTTATGCCTCTCTCTTTATATTGTAGACTTGATTTGAATAAGTTGACACCTACTGAAATATCTTTGCAAATGGCTGATAAATCAACTGCTATGCATGTCGGTATTTGTGAGGATGTGCCTGTTGTAGTTGAAAACGTTACTATTTTAACAGACTTTGTTACTCTTGATATTCCCGAGGACGATAGTATGTCTATTATTCTTGGAAGATCCTTTTTGAATACTGCAGGGGCTGTTATTGATTGCACTAAAGGCAACGTCACTTTTCATGTTAATGGTAATGAGCATACGGTACACATTCCGAGGAAACAACCACAAGTCCACAGTATCAATTCTATTGGAAAAATTCCATCGATTATATTTGGAGGTTTTGAATTTCCTCTTCCTACTGTCAAGAAGAAATATGATATTCTTATTATTGGGGATGTGCATATCCCCGTTGAGGTAACCTAGTGCTATTCGAAAATTCTTCGGTTTCATGCAATTCGGAATGAGTTTGTTAACAAGACTTGATCAACATTGTTAGTGGACTCCTTTTGATGAGCATGAGATGGATGAAGTTAGAAAGCACGAGTTCCAGCCACTTTTGCTGTGATTTTCTATCTCCTTGCTCAAAGCACCTCTTGCAAAGTTGCTTGGGGAGATTGTTCATTGGTATGTGACTCCTCCATTGGTCCAATTAGTTTTTGTTCTAGTGTTTTATTCATTGCAAATTTTTGCTGCTTAGGTGACCCTGTTCTTGAGCTTGCATGTCAAATTTATATGGTCAAAAGTAGTTTTGATGCATGATATAGGCCCTAGGCACTTGTAGGAGTAGTTGCTATCAATGTTATTGAGTTTGGTTTACTTTTATTTTGAAGTTACTAAAAATTTCAGAATTTTTCAGAAAATGATGAAGAGATTTTGAGGGGCTCATCGAGCCAAAACTCAAAGGAAAAGGAACCAAAGCCTAAGTATAATTTGCCTCACACTGCGGAGGTTCGGGCGTGTGAATGGCCTTCCCATGATTTCTTGAGAGCAGCCGGGATTTATGAAGATTTTCATGAATTGGCTAAGAATGCAGGCCTCACCGCTTTCCTCCATGAACAATGCAATCAGTATCTCTTACTCACAAATACCTTTGTGCAAATCTTTCATTTCCATTCTAGGAGCTCACCACCTACGGTGGAGTTTCATTTATATGATGAGCATAAGGAGATGTCACTTTATGATTTTTGTCGGGTTTGTTTAGTCCCTTTCGAGGGCAAGACAGAGGAACCACATCGCGATGATGTGGACGGGTTTATTGATACTATCACTGTAGGGGAAAGAAGGAAGGTTTCTGATGCACGAATCACTAGCATACATTTTCCTGTTTTATGCCGTTTTGCATTATTTGCTAATCGTTGTTTAATTGGTCGCGGAAACTGTGGAAACATTAGTATCCCTGATATTATTATTTTGCTCCACGATTTATACAGTGATAACTCATTAGTATGGGCGACATTATTTCTAAACGGTTAAGTCTGAACTGTACCAAGGGCCCCATCTTTGGAGTCATCTATGCTTCACGCCTAGTTGCACATTTTAAGTTACCTATTAGGCATTATGAGAAGGAAGAAAAAGTGCTGCCTCATGTTTATTTAGATTATAAAAGTATGGTGGCACATGATTTTATTGTTAAGAATAGGGAAGGATATCTTAAATATAAATTGTTCTTTGATAAACATCATCCTGAGACTATTACCCTACCTGCTCCTTCTTTATTTGATTTATCTATAGGCCAGTACCTTGTTCTGTTGAAGGCTATTCACGCCTACCGGAACCCTGCACCAGCCATGGAGCCAGAGCCGGAACCACAAGTTGATCCTTCACGACAGTCTAATTACCAGTGGGATCCGGAGATGATTGTCAACCAGTGGCAATCGGAGTGTTCTTCTTCTTCTCGGTACGACCCCAACTTTTATTATGGATACCCGCCAGGCCAGCCATGGCCATAGACCAACTTAGGCTAAAAGCCTAAGCTTGGGGGAGTACGTATTTCCCACCGACATTACCTTTATATTCACACACCCATTGCTAGACGTCAGTGCTCATACTTTTTCATTGTATCATCCATGCTAGTTTATTTTCCTTTTTATGCTTTCTTCTTGTGTGTTTGATAAATCTTAAGAAAAACCAAAAAAAATTAGTTGTAACTTTTAGCTAGTTTAAATTTCCATGCTTGTAGTAGTAATTAAAAAGAAAACCCAAAAATATTTCATGTTCTTCTTTTTGCTTGTTGGGAGCTTTCCCGTGTAAATAGGTTTATTTCTTTTCTTTTCTTTGGGGGTCAATAGGAGAAGACCATAATTAAATTGTTGAAGTGGCTCTTATATGCATAAATGTTGATCTGGCAAAAGAGCCCACATTGCCTTGTCTTCTCCTATTTATTGAATGCTTGCAGATTCCAGCTTAGTCCAATGCACGCGCACTATTATGACCGAACGGTGTGAATAATGACAATATATGATGGACTGGCTGAGATGAGAAAAGCTGGTATGAAATCGACCTCTTTTGTTTTTGTAAATATGATTAGTTCATCGTTCATGATTCAGCCTATTATAAATAAACATGTTTGCAATGACAACTAGAGATCATAGTTCTTGTGCCATGCTTGATTAGCTATGAGTTATAATGGTTTACCTTGCGTGCCAACATGCTATTGAGAAGGTTATGATGTGGTATGATAGGGTGATATCCTCCTCTGAATGATTTAAGTGACTTGACTTGGCGCATGTTCACGCATGTAGTTGAAACAAAATCAACATAGCCTTCACAATATTTATGTTCATGGTGGATTATATCCTACTCATGCTTGGATTCGGTGTTGATTAATTTTAATGCATGTTCATGACTGTTGTGGCCCTCTAGCTGGTCGCTTCCCAGTCTTTTGCTAGCCTTCACCTGTACTAAGCGGGAATACTGCTTGTGCATCCAATCCCTTAAAACCTCAAAGTTATTCCACATGAGTCCACTATACCTACCTATATACGGTATCTACCTGCCGTTCCAAGTAAATTTGTATGTGCCAAACTCTAAACCTTCAAATAAATATCTTATTTTGTATGCTTGAATAGCTCATGTATCAACTAGGGTTGTCTGTATCTTCCATGTTAGGCGGGTTATTCTCAAGAGGAGTGGACTCCGCTCCTCACTCACGAGATAAATGGCTGGTCACCGGGATGCCCAGTCTCATGCTTTATGCAAACTAAATCAACATAATTGCAAACAAAACTCCCCTTGGGACTCTTGTTAGTTGGAGGCACTCGTTGTTTCGAGCAAGCCATGGATTGATGCTTGTTGGTGGAAGGGGGGTATGAACTTTACCATTCTGTTTGGGAACCGCTTATAATGTGTGTAGCATGGAAGATATCGCCATCTCTTGGTTGTTATGTTGACAATGAAAGTATACCGCTCAAAATATTATTCACCTCTGTTTCAAAATCGAGCTCTGGCACCTCTACAAATCCTTGCTTCCCTCTGCGAAGGTCCTATCTATTTACTTTTATGCTGAGTCATCATCCTCTTATTAAAAAGCACTAGTTGGAGAGCACCGTTGTCATTTGCATTCATTACTGTTAGTTTACATTGAGTATGACTTGACTGGATCTCTTTTACCATGAGTTACAATGTCTAGTCAGTCCTTGGTCTTTAAAGGTGCTCTGCATTTATGTTTTGCGGTCTCAGAAAGGGCTAGCAAGATACCATCTTGTTATATCATATTATGATTGTTTTGAGAAAGTGTTGTCATCCGAGATTTATTATTATTGCTCGCTAGTTGATTATGCTATTGATATGAGTAAACTTGAGACCTAAGCGTTATTGCGATGTGGTTAGTTATAATCTTTGCTGAAAACTTGAATGATGGCTTTACATATTTACAACAACAAGAGCAAACATAGTTTGTAAAAGTTTTTCTTTATCACTTTCAGTTTGTCAACTGAATTGCTTGAGGACAAGCAAAGGTTTAAGCTTGGGGGAGTTGATGCGTCTTCGTCGTATCTACTTTTCCAAACACTTTTGCCCTTGTTTTGAACTCTAACTTGCATGATTTGAATGGAACTAACCCGGACTGACGCTGTTTTCAGCAGAATTACCATGGTGTTATTTATGTGCAGAAACAAACGTTCTCGGAATGACCTGAAACTTCACGGAGCAACTTTTTGGAAAATATAAAAAATACCTGCAAAAGATGAAGGCCATGGGGCCCACCACCTCTCCACGAGGGTGGAGGGCGCGCCCCCTACCTCGTGGGCCCCCTGGTGCCTCTCCGACTGCAACTCCAACTCTATATATTGTGTTTCGGGGAGAGAAAAACCAGAGAGAAGAATTCATCACGTTTTACGATACGGAGCCGCCGCCAAGCCCTAAAACCTCTTGGGAGGGCTGATCTGGAGTCCGTTCAGGGCTCCAGAGAGGGGAATCCGTCGCCATCGGCATCATCAACCATCCTCCATCACCAATTTCATGATGCTCACCGCCGTGCATGAGTAATTCCATCGTAGGCTTGCTAGACGGTGATGGGTTGGATGGGATCTATCATGTAATCGAGTTAGTTTTCTTAGGGTTTGATCCCCAGTATCCATTATGTTCTGAGATTGATGTTGCTATGACTTTGCTATGCTTAATGCTTGTCACTAGGGCCCGAGTGCCATGATTTCAGATCTGAACCTATTATGTTTTCATCAATATATGAGAGTTCTAGATCCTATCTTGCAAGTCTATAGTCACCTATTATGTTTTATGATCCGTTAACCCCGAAGTGATAATAATCGGGATACTTACCGGTGATGACCGTAGTTTGAGGAGTTCATGTATTCACTATGTGTTAATGCTTTGTTCCGGTACTCTATTAAAAGGAGGACTTAATATCCCTTAGTTTCCGTAAGGACCCCGCTGCCATGAGAGGGTAGGACAAAAGATGTCATGCAAGTTCTTTTCCATAAGCACATATGACTATATTCGGAATACATGCCTACATTATATCAATGAACTGGAGCTAGTTCTGGGTCACCCTAGGTTACGACTGTTACACAATGAACCGCATTCGACATAATTCTCTATCACCGATCCATTGCCTATGAGCTTTCCATATATTGTTCTTTGCTTATTTACTTTCCCGTTGCTATTGCTATCATCACTAAAAAATACCAAAAACATTACTTTTACTACTGTTACCTTTTGCTACCGTTACCACTACTATTCCAGGTGTGGTTGAATTGACAACTCAGCTGCTAATACTTGAGAGTACTCTTTGGCTACCCTTGTGTCGAATCAATAAATTTGGGTTGAATACTTCACCCTCGAAAACTGCTGCGATCCCCTATACTTGTGGGTTATCAAACTCCCGAATACCGAAGGAATACTTTGTGTGCTACCAAATGTCACAACGTAACTGGGTGATTATAAAGGTGCTCTACAGGTGTCTCCGATGGTGTTTGTTGAGTTGGCATAGATCGAGATTAGGATTTGTCACTCCGATTGTCGGAGAGGTATCTCCGGGCCCTCTCGGTAATGCACATCAATATAAGCCTTGCAAGCAATGTGACTAATGAGTTAGTTGCGGGATGATGCATTACGGAACAAGTAAAGAGACTACCGGTCTACCCACATATCAAATTATCAAAGTAACGAACGCGAATCATATGAGCATTGTGAAAACTAGCATGACAACAATTCCCATTTTTCCTCGGGAGTGCTTTGCTTTATAAAAGAGTTTGTCCAGGCTTGTCCTTTGCTACAAAAATGATTGAGCCACCTTGCTGCACCTTTTTTACTATACTAGGAAATATGACCGTGCATTGCAACGGGAGAAAAAGTCACAGGCTCGTATGGCATTAGGCATGCAGCAAGCCCTCTCCCCACCCCCTAGCAGGTCCATGCCGTCTATTTCAACACGAAGCTCTCAAGGGACTGGGCTTGAATCTTCTCTACTTTGCTTGGATTCTCCTTAGTTTCACCTCCCCTCGACGCAAATAAAACCAAACCCCAAATCAATCTTCCATCTTAATTGAGCCTCTCAAGGCATCAACCCACTGACACCGTAGGTCAATAGCTCATAATTTTACAATCCAAGAAAAGACTACAATGTGCGTTTGCAGTTCCCTACAGATCAAACATCATTTACCATGAAAAACAATTGGTCGGGCAATAAATAGGGTCATAATTTCTATTTGACGAGATCAAGGCCACTTGGTTAGAACTTCCAACAAAGAGTTTTTCGATCCGATCCGCCATCTTCGCTCAATTTTATTCTGATTCCGACTCACCATGGAAAGGATGCACATCCACCATGGCCACATCCATGCAGCACCTGGAAGACTTTGGTTGGCATAGATTATCACCTCACCAAACCTGACCAAAATTGCATGAGAGAAAAAAAGTACAGCAGACCAATTCAACAAAGGTTTTGATCTACGGTTGATGTTAGCCAACGATATGAACCCATGTGCTTTCAGTTGTTAACGAGAAAAAGGTGTCGTAGCTCCCAAGTATTCCTACACCCCCATGAAGAGTAATAAAATATAGAAAACAAAATAATAAAACTGAAATTTTGTGACATCAAATATGCTCAAACGTTTTTGGTGCTTGCAAATTTTTGTCGTATCATCTGAGGAGCTCTATACATGACAAATAAAACTAGTGCTTCAAACTTTGGGCATATTTCATGTCATGAATTCCTTTTTTTAAATTTGTTTCCTATTCTTTTATAAGTTATTATGATTCATAAGGTTGTAGGGACACCCAAAGATTTAAAATCAATCTCTTTCTAGTCGTATGCAGTTGTAGACAAAAATCATTATAACTTCTTTTTAAAAAGAAGATATAAAGCATACTCAAAGTGATAATTGAACATTGATTTTTTAGGATCGGTGTAGATCAAACCTGTATGATTCACGCCATTGCATGCACCAGGAGATACGTCCAGCCCTACCAACATACTTTCCTTTTGTCCCTTATTATCCATTTCCTTATTTCTAGCCCTACCAGCATAGGATGCGATGAATCCACAAAGCGCTCCTTTCCTTTGTTATTCCTTTCCTTATTTCTTTATCTCAATCCTTTCCTTCCTTCCTTTGCTTATTAATTCCTATGATGACTCCTTGATACCAGGGAACTTTAAAACATATATAAATTGGAAGAATTCTATTTAAGGATGCGAGGTGGGATTTTGTATAATGTCGGAGCCGTGCAATGCTGATGGGCCGGCCCATAGTCTCCATCCATCCAGTATGTACACATAGAGTTTATCTCTATGGAAGAATAACAGTGCTATCTGGTTGGATGGTTATTGTATGAGTTATCAACAGGGTGGTCCTAAGTTCAAATCACAGCCATGCTAGTTAAAAAAATTGTACGTAAACAGATGTAAAGTTTGTACATAGCCCTGCTAGTTAATTTTTTGTATGGAAATAGATGTAAAGTTTGTCTCTTAAGGGGTGATGGAAGGAGAAAAAAAACTTACATCCTTTTAAATCTCAGCCGTCAATCCTTGTGGTTAATACAAAATCAACGAATATAAAAGGATGACTTATGGAGAAATATGAAAGTTTCCATACTTTATTATAAGGTATAGATTTACTTGTTACTTGTTACCTGTTACGATTTACCTTATCATAAAATTATCTGTCACCGATAATTTCAGTGCTTGCAGAGAATACCTTGCTGAAAAACCGCTTGTCATTTCCTTCTGCTCCTCGTTGGGTTCGACACTCTTACTTATCGAAAGGACTATGATAGATCCCCTATACTTGTGGGTCATCAAGACTCTTTTCTGGCGCCATTTCCGGGGAGTGAGGAGCCTTTGGTAATTGGAATTTGGTAAGGAAAGATTTATATAGTGTGCTGAAATTTACTGTCACTTATTACTACGGAAAATAATCCTTTGAGGCGTTTGTTCGGGGTATCTTCACCTCTACCGGAACCACAATTAGTTGCTCCTTAACCTACATCACCTACTGAAAATATTTATTATGAAATTCCTTCAGGCATGACAGAGAAACTGCTAGCTAATCCCTATGCAAGAGATGGAACATTACATCCCGATATGCACCTAATCTATGTGGATGAAGTTTGTGGATTTTTTAAGCTTGCAAGTATTCCCGAGGATGTTGTCAAGAAGAAGGTCTTCCCTTTATCTTTGAAGGGAAAGGCATTGATATGGTATAGGCTATTGGATGATATTGGATCATGGAACTACAACCGATTGAAATTGGAATTTCATCAGAAGTTTTATCCTATGCATCTGGTTCATCATGATCAGAATTATATATATATATATATATATATATATACATATACATATATATAATTTTTGGCCTCGTGAAGGAGAAAGTATCGCTCAAGCTTGGGGGAGGCTTAAGTCAATGTTATATTCATGCTCCAATCATGAGCTCTCAAGAGAAATTATTATCCAAAAATTTTATGCTCGGCTTTCTCATAATGATCGATCCATGCTTGATACTTGTTGTCCTGGTTCCTATATGAAGAAGTATATTGAATTCAAATTGGATTTATTGGAAAGAATTAAACGCAACTCTGAAGATTGGGATCTCAACGAAGGTAAGGAGTCAGGTATAAACCTTAAGTTTGATTGTGTTAAATCCTTTATGGATACCGATGCTTTTCGGAATTTTAGCACTAAATATGGACTTGACTCTGAGATAGTAGCTTCTTTTTGTGAATATTTTGCTACTCATGTTGATCTCCCTAAGGAGAAGTGGTTTAAATATCATCATGCCATTGAAGTGAAAGTAGTTGAACCAATTAAAGTTGAAGAAGAAACTATTATTTATAATGTTCGTCCTATTGTTCCTACTACTTATATTCAGAAACCACCTTTTCCTGTTAGAATAAAGGATCATGCTAAAGCTTCAAATGTGGTCAACAAAAGTAATATTAGACCACTCGAACCCTCTGAACAAATTAAAGGCGAACCTAGTATTGCTATGGTTAAATATCTCTTGGTCGATAATATTGATGGGCATGTTATTTATTTCTGTGATGAAGCTGCTAGAATTGCCAAACCCGATATGAAAGATAAACATAGACCTGTTGTTGGCATGCCTGTTATTTGTGTTAAAATGGAAGATCATTGTTATCATGGCTTATGTGATGTGGGTGCTAGTGTGAGTGCAATTCCTTATACCTTATATAAAGAAATTATGAATGACATTGCACCTGCTAAGATATAAGATATTGATGTTACTATTAAGCTTGCTAATAGAGATACTATACCACCAATTGGGATTGTTAGAGATGTTGAAGTCTTGTGTGGGAAAATTAAATATCCTACTGATTTCCTTGTTCTTGGTTCCTCACAAGATAATTTTTGTCCCATTATATTTGGTAGACCCTTCTTGAATACCGTTAATGCTAAGATAGACTGCGAGAAAGATATTGTTACTGTTGGATTGGGAGATATGTCTCATGATTTTAATTTCTCTAAATTTCATAGACAACCCCATGATAAAGAATTGCCTAGTAAAGATGAAATTATTGGTGTTGCTTCTATTGTTGTGCCTCCTGCTGATCCTTTAGAACAATATTTGCTAGACCATGAAAATGATATGTTTACGAATGAATGAAGGGAAATAGATGAAGTATTCTTTAATCAGGGACCTATTTTAAAACACAATTTGCTTGTTGAAATACTTGGAGATCCTCCTCCACCTAAGGGTGATCCCGCGTTTGAGCTTAAACAATTACCCGATGCTCTGAAATATGCTTATCTTGATGAAAAGAATATATATCCTGTTATTATTAGTGCTAACCTTTCAGAGCATGAAGAAAAGAAATTATTGAAAACTCTGAAGAAGCACCGTGCTGCTATTGGATATACTCTTGATGATCTTAAGGGCATTAGTCCCACTCTATGCCAGCACAAAATTAAATTGGAGAAAGATGCTAAACTGGTTGTTGATCATCAACGACGGTTAAATGCTAAGATGAAAGAAGTGGTAAGAAATAAAATACTAAAGCTTTTGGAGGCAGGTATAATTTATCCTATTGCTGATAGTCAATGGGTAAGTCCTGTTCATTGTGTCCCTAAGAAGGAAGGTATTACTGTTGTTACTAAGGATAAGAATGAATTGATTCCTCAAAGAATTGTTACAGGTTATAGAATGGTAATTGATTTCCGCAAATTAAATAAAGCTACTAGAAAAGATCATTACCCTCTACCTTTTATTGATCAAATTCTAGAAAGATTATCCAAACATACTCATTTTTGCTTTATAGATGGTTATTCTGGTTTCTCTCAAATACCTGTGTCAAAAGAAGATCAAGAGAAAACCACTTTTACTTGCCCTTTCGGTACCTTTGCTTATAGACGTATGCCTTTTGGTTTATGTAATGCACCTGCTACCTTTCAAAGATGTATGACTACTATATTCTCTGACTTTTGTGAAAAGATTGTTGAGGTTTACATGGATGATATCTCTGTTTACGGGACTTCTTTTGATGATTTCTTAAGCAATCTTGATCGAGTTTTGCAGAGATGTGAAGAAACTAATCTTGTCTTGAATTGGGAGAAGTGCCACTTTATGGTTAATGAAGGTATTGTCTTGGGGCATAAAATTTCTGAAAGAGGTATTGAAGTTGATAAAGCTAAAGTAGATGATATTGAAAAGATGTCGTGTCCTAAGGATATCAAAGGTCTAAGAAGTTTCCTTGGCCATGCTGGTTTCTATAGGAGGTTTATTAAAAATTTCTCTAAAATTTCTAGGCCTCTCACTAATCTCTTACGAAAGGATGTTTCGTATGTTTTTGATGATGATTGTGTAGAAGCATTTGAAATACTTAAGAAAGCCCTGATTAGTGCACCTATTGTTCAGCCACCTGACTGGAATTTACCCTTTGAAATTATGTGTGATGCTAGTGATTATGCTGTTGGTGTTGTTCTAGGACAAAGATTTGATAAGAAATTAAATGTTATTCAGTATGCTAGTAAAATTCTAGAGAGTGCCCAGAGAATTATGCTACCACCAAAAAAGAATTTTTAGCAGTTGTATTTGCATGTGATAAGTTTAGACCTTATGTTGTTGATTCCAAAGTAACTGTTCACACTGATCATGCTGCTATTAAATATCTTATGCAAAAGAAATATGCTAAACCTAGACTTATTAGATGGGTTCTCTTGCTACAAGAATTTGTTTTGCATATTGTTGATAGAAAGGGAGCTGAGAACCCCTTTCTATCAACAATATTGTTGCTAAATTTATACCACCTAGTTTCACATAACAGCAAAAGAAAAAGTTTTTCTATGATTTAAGACATTACTTTTGGGATGACCCACACCTTTGTAACAAAGGAGTAGATGGTGCTATTAGACGTTGTGTACCTGAGCATGAACAGGAACAGATCCTACGCAAGTGCCACTCCGAGTATTATGGAGGACACCACGCTGGAGATAGAACTGCACATAAGGTATTGCAATCCAGTTTCTATTAGATCACTCTCTTTATAGATGCCCGTAAGTTTGTCTTGTCTTGTGATCAGTGTCAAATAATTGGTAATATTAGTAGACGTCAGGAAATGCCTATGAATTATTCACTTGTTATTGAACCATCTGATGTTTGGGGCTTTGATTATATGGGACCTTTTGTAACATCCCAAAATTCTAAATTTTGGAATGTTATATTAAATAGATAGATTTTATTGCTTGTTTGATTGTTGTGTGATTGATTGACTGAAATTGAGTGAATTCAAAATTTTTGAAAGTTAAATGAGAGGGAATAAAAGGACTTTCCCAAACTTTCATATTTGCTTTCTGATCTCCATGAATTCAAATTCTTTTCAAATACAAAACCCTTGAGCGAAGATGATATGACTTCTTCCATTTAAATTAAATGAAAGGGTATTTGAAAATAATTGAATTTCATTTGGAAATATTTCAATTCATAAACTTCATGCGGCTCAATGATTATCATGAGAGAAGATAAAATGACTTCTTCAAATTATATGAAATATGAGTTGGGAGTTTCAAAGAATTAAATTCAAAGTTCTTTTGAATTTATTTTCAAGTTAGAGTTATTTGAGTTTTATTCAAATTATTTTTCTCCAAAAACAAAATACATGGAAAATAGGGTAACATGATTCCCTACAATAGAAAATTGGAGAAAAATTAATTTGAAATCATTTTGGTATTTTTAAAATGATTTTTATTGGATTTTATTAGAGCAGGAGCACTCTTTGAATTATTAGAACTTATGTGTATTTTATTTAATGCTAGAAAAATGTCCATGTTGTTGGAAATCTTTTTCTGAAAATTTTGATATATTATATGCCTATATAATATTTTTATTTCTATTTGTTTTTATTTGTTTTGTTTGTGTGGAAAAAAGAAAATCTTTATTTAAAAAAAACATGCCGACCGACCTGGGTCGCGCCCAGCCCAACCGGCCCAGGTCGCCGCCGGCTACCTCCTCCCGTGCGCGACCGGGACTCCTCCCGGAGTCCGGCGCCGCCACGCCGTCGCTGCCCCTCGCCCACGGCAGGCCTCGCCTCCCGCGCCTATAGATAGCGCCGCCCGGAGCCCCGCGCCACCCCCTCTCTCTCCTCCTCGCCGCTCGCGCCGCCCTCGAGGATCCAGCACCGCCGCCGCCGCACTTCACCTGCATCGCCGCCGCCTGCTGCGTCGCTCCGCCGTCGCCGCACCGCGCCAGCGCCCCCGCCTCGCGCATCCGCCGCTCCTCCTCCTGAGCCGCGCCACCGCTCGCCTTGCCCGTGCGCCGCCGTCGCTGATGCCCGCCGCCGCGGGAAACCGCCAGAGTTGACCGGTCCGCTGCCGCCGGATCCGATCTGCCCCGAACCAGTATAAACCGCCCCCGGTCCAGTTTATTTTATATTCCTATAGGTTTTCTCTGGTTTTCTTTTAAAGCCGGTTTTTGTTTAGGTTTATTTATTTAGAGAACGTTCTCTGGTTAGGTTTATACAACGAACGTTCGTTATTTAGTCTTTTTCTTTTTCTGTTAGTTTTAGACAGGGACTTCTTTGTGATGATTTTCTTTACAGTTTAGTCCCTGAACTTCAAATGATCATTACTTTTTGCTCGTTAGTCGGAATTAGACGAAACCAACACACACATCTTCGTTATGGTCCCCTCTATCCAGTAATACAACTCAAACATGTTTTTGAAAAGTATAAAAATTGAATTAGATCAGATTTGAATTCAAAATTCGTTTGATCATAACTTGAGTTTCGTAGCTCCGTTTGAGTTGATTCTTTTTGCAAATCGAAGCTCTTGACCTAAACTTTCTGATAAGGCCAAATTCATATAATTTTGGTACTGTTAGAAATTGTTTGGTTTTGAATTTTTCCAAATCGTCTTCTTCGATCCTTCTGATCTTTGAGTGATTGCTTATGTGTGGTTACTATTGCTTGCTTACGATAGATTGACTGGAGTGTGACGAGTAGAACTATCAAGAGTTTTGAGTGTGAATCATCTTCATCAACATTGCAGCAAGTTCACACTTTGACCATATTCCCTTTCATACCCAGTTTTTATGCATTAGTTTCACTCTCAAACATTGCATGAGTAGGATTGATAACATATGGGTATTGGGAAGTAGTTGGTGACGTAGGAACCTATTGCCCTGCATTCAAACCTTGGGAGTTACTATTACGTTATGCTTATAGTGCCATGCTATGCTCGTAGACGTGGATTGGTTTTTGAGAGTATTCATGACAGATGTGAGATTGTTAATTATTGGTTTACTTAAGGTGGCAACTTAAACACACATCTGGGTGGATTGAGGTACCTGGTTATTCCAGGATTGCCTGTCTAGGCACCTGGGTAGACCAGGATTGCCTGTTTTCTTTTGGACCGCCACCCAGGCTCAAAGGGATCATGAGATTATTCATGCTAGAAACTTCCGTGTGCAGCCACAAGCTATTATGGGCGCTAGCATAGTTGACTAAGTCGTGCGAACTCTTACAGTGGTAGACTAGCAGATGTAGGGGATGTAGGTGGTACGGTCTACCCGATCGTAAGGTGCTAGCACTTCTGAAAGACTATGTCTCGGTCATCCGTTTCTCAAACACCATGCAGTGCGAGATATCCAACGGAGGAGATCAAGTCTTGTGGGGAAAAGTGCGCAAACCTCTGCAGAGTGTATAAAATAATCATGATTAGCCGTGTCCCCGGTTATGGACATCTTGAGTATCTAGTACCTGGATTATCATGTGAATCTCATCATGTTACTTTAAATTAAGTTTGTTGGGTTTAATGATGTTACTTAATTGGGATTGAGAATGCTCTCAACCATTCTCAATGTTCAACAACCACCACGATAGTTAAATAAAATTTATTCCTTTGCAGTAGGGAAAAATTGGCTTTTCGCAAAAACCTTATAACCATAGAGCTTTTCCACCAGCCATATATGCCTGTAGTAATAGCCATTTGTTCATCATTTCACTCTATGGTGTGAATTTGCCAGTACATTCAATGTATTGACCCTTTGTGGCTGCAACATCTCATGTTGCAGGTTTATCTTACGACGAGTAATTGATACGTTAGGGTTACGACTTCTACACTCAACTTTGTCATTGGTGTTGATGGGAATCCACAACCTTGTTATTTCCGCTATTTTGGATTGAGGTAATAGTATTTACGTTACTTTTACATGTGATTTACCTCTGTTATAAATCCTCGAGTACTGTGTGTGTCAGCATACCGATCCAGGGATGACACTTAAGCACAGAGACTTGATCCATTCGGGTCGGGTCGCTGCACCTTTTCCTTCCTCTAATGGGTATACACATATTTTAGTTGCTATTGATTATGTCACTAAGTGGGTAGAAGCCCTTAAAAGTAGTAGTGCTGATCATAACACTTCTATTAAGATTCTTAAAGAAGTTATTTTTCCAAGGTTTGGAGTCCCTAGATATTTAACGAGTGATGGTGGTTCACATTTTATTAATGGTGCTTTTCGCAAAATGCTTGCTAAGTATGATGTTAATCATAGAATTGCATCTCCATATCATCCTCTGTCTAGTGGTCAAGTAGGATTGAGCAATAGAGAGATTAAATTAATTTTGCAAAAGACTGTTAATAGATCTAGAAAGAATTGGTCTAAGAAACTTGATGATGCTTTGTGGGCTTATAGAACTGCTTATAAGAATCCTATGGGTATGTCTCCATATATAATGGTTTATGGAAAAGCATGTCACTTACCTCTTGAACTAGAACATAAGGCATATTGGGCTATTAAAGAGCTCAGTTATGATTTCAAACCTGCCGGTGAGAAGAGGTTATTGGACATTAGCTCGCTTGATCAATGGAGAACCCAAGCCTATGAGAATGCCAAGTTGTTTAAAGAAAAAGTTAAAAGATGGCATGATAAAATGATACAAAAGTATGAGTTTAATGTAGGTGATCATGTTTTGCTATACAACTCTCGTTTAAGATTTTTTTGCAGGAAAGCTTCTCTCTAAATGGGAAGGTCCATACATCATCGAGGAGGTCTATCGTTCCGGTGCCATAAAAATCAACAACGCCGAAGGCACAAATCCAAAGGTGGTAAACGGTCAAAGACTCAAACATTATATCTCAGGTACTCCCTTAAATGTTGAGATCAATATAATTGATATCGTACCCCGGAGGAGTACATAAGGGACACTTTCCAGAATGTTTTAGACTCCGAAAAGGAATAGGTATGTGGTACGGTAAGTAAACCAACTCCAAAACTATTCCAATGATAATTTTTCTCCGTTTTGGAATATTTAAAAAATTAGGAAAATTAAAAGTAGTCCGAAAGAGACACGTGTCCAACACAAGGGTGGGGGATGCGCCCTACCCCCCTGGGCGCCCCGTCCTTGTGGCCACCTCGTGTGTCCTCCGGACTCCGTTTTCTTGCACAATACTTCTTATGGTTGCTAAAAATTCATTATATAATATGCCGAAGCTTTTGACCATCGTACCATGACAATATCTCCTGTTTTTGTTTGGAGCTGTTTTCTGCCAGATTTTTCAAGGCCAGGCATCATGTCGCCCCCCTCCTCCAACAACGATGAAGGCGATGCTTGGTTGATTAGATGGAATTCATAAGGGAGGATGCCGAGGGAGCCATGATGGGGGAGGATGAAGGGGATTCGCTTGAGGAACAACCTCCGGCGTCAGAGAGAGGTACTCTAGCGGGCATCTCCGCTATTCCAAGTCCCCATCAAGCAATAGGAACCTCAAACAACCATGAAGACCAAGAGGTTCGAGAAGGGATTCCCCCTAGGAGGCCCTTGCACAGGTTACATCAGAACAACTTTCATAATTTGGTTCATAATTACGGAGTGGAGAACACCCCTCGTACACATATACCCTCCAATTGGGACATATCCCGTCCAAGTGAAAGCAATGCTGGGAAGAGCTCTTGGGGGCCTGAAAATAAGCATCTTGTGGAGGAAATTCAGAAGAATGCAAATGTGCTCCAACGTGTGCTCCAAGAACTGCAAGTTCTGAAGGGTGCATTATTGAAGATGACTACTTCATCAACAACTCCATCATCACTTTCGGTGTCAAAATCGGTGGATCTCGGGTAGGGGGTCCCGAACTGTGCGTCTAGGATCGATGGTAACAGGAGACGGGGGACACGATGTTTACCCAGGTTCGGGCCCTCTCTATGGAGGTAATACCCTACTTCCTGCTTGATTGATCTTGATGAATTTGAGTATTACAAGAGTTGATCTACCACGAGATCGTAATGGCTAAACCCTAGAAGTCTAGCCTATATGGGTAGGGTAATGAGTATATGTGGTGTCCTTTCTGGACTACCCCTTCGGTTTATATAGACACCAAGAGGATCTAGGGTTTACATGGAGTCGGTTACATAAGAGGGAATCTTTGGTCGCCAAGCTTGCCTTCCATGCCAAGTAGAGTCCAATCCAAACAAGGTGCAGTCTTCGGCCTTCATGTCTTCACAGCCCATCAGTCCGGCCCATGGATAACAGGCCGGACGCCCGAGGACCCCTTAGTCCAGGACACCCTCAGTAGCCCCCGAACCAGTCTTCAATAGCGAGGTGCTCAGCACACATATTGTCTTCGGCATTGCAAGGCGGGTTCTTCCTTCGATTATCTCCAAGTAATGTATTCGACCATTCATCCAATGTCGCCTCCTTGGCTTCTGCGCGTTGAATAATCTTTGTCCTCCACGTGTCGAGTGAATGTGGAAAGTCAGGGTATTTTTGCGAATAACACCCCATCCATGCGAGGAAGAGCGCCTATTTAAAGAGATTGGATCCCAGATCCATTCAGCGCTACGTAGAAGAAATCCCCAGAGACTGCTCAGGAGAAACTATTCCAGCATGGCTAGTGTCCCCAGCTCCTCCGCTCGTCCCGGCCCAGAGAAAGGCCAGTGGGAGAGGTGTTTCGTGTCTCATAGCCGATTGACGAAGTTGCAAACGCAGGTATTCCTTCCCCATGCGGATCTAGTCCCTGTTTGAACGGGGCTAGCTTCCTTCAATGAGGGGACTCAGGCAGAGGACTTCCCCAATCAGTCTGGGGGAAGCGAGTGTGTTTTGTCCCCTACCTGCTAAGAGGCGTTGGATTTCCAATCCATCCGTTCCTCCGTGGGCTTTTGGAATATTACGGCCTCCAGCTGAATAACTTCAATCCGGCCTCTATTATGCACATTGCGGGTTACATCGCTTTATGCGAACTTTTCCTGGGCGTCGAGGCTCACTTCGAGTTGTTGGAGGAAGCTATTTTGTCTCATCCCGCGCAATCACGAAGGGTCAATATTTGAAGTGGGCGGAGCCAAAGTATGGCGATTCGCCGATACCGGATATCCATCCGGCACACCAAGGAAGGCACCTGATGAATGGCCTTCCGAATGGTTTTATATAGAGGACGTTGCGCTTCCTGACCCGATTCGAAAGGGTCTTCCTGAATTTGCTCGCGTCCCGCTGAAGAAACGCCATAGTTGGCGTCCCTGGAGTCTTGAAGAGGAAGACGGCGCGGAGGTTCATCAGCTGATGAGCAGGATAAGAGAGCTCACTCAGTCCGGACTCACAATAATCGAGGTTATGGCAATTTACATAGCGCGAGGGGTTCAGCTACTCCAATACAAAGGGCTTCCCATGTGGCACTACAATGGTGAGGACAACGCCTCTCGTTGCAGCCGGAAAGGTCCGGATACCCCTGCCATTTTGGCTAAGATATTAGCCGAACTGTTCAAAGGGGAGGAAAAGGAATTTCTCCGGATCAAATTTAGAGACGGGTACTCTATGTATAACCCTCCCAGCTGGGTAAGGCCCGACCCCTCCGTTTTTACTTCTTCCATCTCTGAATTGCCTTTGATAAACTTCTAGCTTGTTTGCTTATGACAGCACTGGCGATAGGTCACCGAGGGATTTTATAGTCCCGCCCCATAGCCGGAGGACCACAACCGGGAGCTAGATCCCTGGTTCGAAGAGGATCCTGATATATTTGTGGTGCTTGCGAAGGGGGTGTTTTACCAGGCGAGCTACGATGGCACAGAAGTGGCCATCATCGCTGACTACCCCGGTCTTCTTCCAGCTTCATACGTAAGTGATCCAAACACACCTTATTCTAAAGATATCACTCCTTCCTTCTTACCCACCGCACTGTCTTGTGCTCAAAAGGGGAAGGGTTCGGCGCGCCGTACTACTCCAAGGGTACCTCCGAAGACAGCGTCCCCCACTCCGAGCGAGCCTTCCAAGAGGAAAGCAAACGAAGATACGGCCATGCCCTCATCGAAGAGGTATGAATTCGCCAACCTGCGCCTGAGCGGTCACGTCCAACCGTGACCTTCCCGTTATCCATGTGTCAAGAGAAAGATGCTCCAGACCGTATCCGGTGGTTTGGGCGGCCGTACTTCCCGTATCCAGGATTCAGATCCTGCCATGAAGACGGAGGCTGATGCGGAGGCGGAGCCGGACTGTCCTCCGGCCGAGGACTCGGATGATGTATCCGTCACCAACTCGCAAGTGGAGAGTGCGATGAATCATCGGCGCCGCCGGGCTATTTTACATGACCCTGGCTTTTCAGAAGAGTCATTTAACGCCTTCAACTCGGACGATGCGTACATCCGAGCTGCTCGAGATGGGATTAACAGGGCCACAAAGCAACATTTGAAAGATGTGCAGGTAAATTTATTTTGTCTGACTATGATAACCATATGCCAGTAGCCCCCGAGACTTAAAGGAGTTGAAACAACTGATTTAAGGATCAATGTATGACCAGGTGCTTACGGAGAAGAACACCCAGCTAGCTCAGGAGCTGGAAAAGTGTCAGCGCCGGCTGCTTGCTGCCAATGCCGAACTGGAGAAATACAAGGCATCCCCTGGTAATGTTTCCTTCTATCAAAAATTCATAATGATACACCGATAGTGCGAATCTGGGTGCTAATCTTTGTGCTCGGCCATTAGACCAAGTACAAGAGCAGCTGGACGCCGCTCGAAGCAAAGAACGCGGAGCCAAAAAGCTACTAGCAGCAGGCGAGCATGTAGTGACAAAAGTCGTTCAGGAGAAAAAGTAACTCTAGGACTCGAACTTCAAACTGGGCGAAGAACTGAAAGATGTGCGAGCTCAGCTAGTTGACTCTGTGAAGGAGAAGAAGAAGATGTGAGGCGGCATATTCAGTATGTGGCCACTTTTTATTTTATAACAGTGTTGGAGGTAACGCTAGCTGATATAGCTGAAATTTCAGGTGTTTTGACGAACGGCACCAAAGAGGAGGTGTCCGGATCATCGAGTGATCTTCTGCAAGGGTTGTCGCAGTTGCACGAGCTAGCTCGGCAGGCGATGCGGAGTGTAGCCAAGGCTTTATGGCCATCCGACCCCCCTCCAGGAAGCATGGAGAAGCTGGTAGAGCTGTTCAAGGGAGCGCGGCGGCGTTTCCGGCTGTGGAAGATATCGACACGTCGAGAGGATGCACGAGAGGCCTCAGCCATGGTGAAGATGTGGTATACCAAGCTGGATCCTAATCACATGGCTCGTGTCGGACCGCTAGGGTCGGATGGAGAAGAAATTCCCATTAGTTTAGTATATGACCAAGCAGAGGTGGCAGCCAAATATTCCCAACAGGATTGTAAGTTAGACTGCCTATTGCAAGGTGTAGAGGAGGAGGTTTTCGAGTCCAAGTGACTGTATACTTTCCTCATCTAGCCGAATTGTATATCATTTGTCATGGCAGACCTTTTCGCCTCAACCTCCGGTCCTGAAGGTGCGGAGTGTTTCCGAATACCGTGGCAACCTAATAGGCTGGGGTATGCCTGGAAAACTAGGCGTAGGGGTCATATTTGCTTGAACAGACAAGTTGTATCCGGCTAGCTATGTTATATTACATTGATATCGTAAGAAACATCTTCCAGAGAGAATAATTCCGTTAAGGGTTCCTTTCCCTGGGTGTGCATGCATTTAATGCGCACGTCCGAATTGTGATGTGAGCACCACGGTTTGAATAACTTCTGGGGGTGCACAATGGAGTGAGTTTGAATAACATCTTTAATTCACCGACCGAATATTCCCTTAAGAACGCTAGCTTTCGGCTTCACCCAGTCTGAGGTACACATCCGGATGACCCGGCGGTAACAATCGCAGAGGTGCTCCCTTTATGCCCTAGCCAAACTAACGGGAACGTAGGGCATAAGCACAGGAGCCAGGCAAGCCAGCTGGGCCAAAACTTAAGTCATATCGATGCATATAATGGCAAAGAAAAGGTACATATGGAAAAACTCATATGTGAGGAGCTTGATGCTCAAGGAATGACAAGAACTTCTGTCCGAGAAGCCCCTAGGTACAAGTTGCGTACATGTTTAAAGATGTATGTGCCAATGGGGTGCGGTCTAGCCGCACTTAAAGCTTTAAAGCAAGAAAAAAGAAAGTAATCGAAAAAGAGAGAAAAAATAATGCAAACTACAGGGGAGGAGGAGGCGAACAATGGGTTTAGCGCTAGGCGTAGAATCTCCGGAGTCGGGCCGCGTTCCAGGGGTTCGGCTCGAGGAGATTGTTTGATGCATCGTGAAGAGGGTATGCTCCTCCAGTGAGAACTTCGTCAATTATGAAGGGACCCTCCCATTTGGGCTTGAGTTTGTCCTTTTTCTTCTCCGGGAGGCGTAGAACGAGTTTGCCGACGTTGTATGTCTTGGCCCGTACTTCTCTACTTTGATATTTTCGAGCCTATTGTTGGTAAACTGCTGAACGGGCTTTTGCGACATCGTGTTCCTCCTCCAGGGCATCTAGGCTGTCCTGCTGATCGAGCTCGGCTTCTCTCTCTTCGTACATACGCACTCTAGGTGAGTCGTGAATAATATCGCAGGGCAATACGACCTCTGCACCATACACCATGAAGAAAGGTGTGTACCCGGTAGTACGGTTGGGCGTGGTCCACAGCCCCCAGAGTACGGAGTCGAGCTCCTCAACCCAGTGCTTGTCTGATTCTTTCAAAGACCGCACTAGTCTGGGCTTGATGCCGCTCATAATAAGACCGTTGGAGCTTTCGACTTGACCGTTGGTTTGTGGGTGGTAGACGGAGGCGTAATCTAGTTTAAGACCCAGATTAGTACACCAGGTTTTTACCTCGTCGGCTGTGAAATTGGACCTGTTGTCCGTGATGATGCTGTGTGGGACACCATAACGGTGTACAACATCGGATATGAAGTTTATCACTGGGCCGGACTCAGCCGTTTTGACCGGTTTAGCCTCTATCCACTTAGTGAATTTGTCCACCATAACCAGTAGATATTTTTTCTTATGGCTTCCCCCTTTAAGGGGTCCAACCATGTTGAGTCCCCAGACCGTGAAAGGCCAAGTGATGGGGATTGTTCGTAGGGCAGTGGGGGTATATGGCTTTGATTGGCAAAGAGCTGGCATTCGACGCAACGTTGGACAAGGTCCTGTGCATCCGCTCGGGTCGTCGGCCAATAAAACCATGTACGGAAGGCCTTACTAACAAGGGCCCGAGCTGCGGCGTGGTGACTGTCCAGTCCGGCATAAATTTCAGCCAAGAGCTGTCGCCCCTCTTCCTCGGATATACATCGTTGAAGGACTCCGGTGGCGCTTTTCTTGTAGAGCTCTCCATCATGAACCTTGTGGGTCTTCGAGCGCCGGACAATGTAGCGGGCCTCATTCTGGTCCTTAGGAAGCTCCTTCCTATTAAGGTAGGCCAGGAAGGGTTTGGTCCATGGGGCAATGACTGCCATGATGAGATGCGCCGACGGTGTTATGCCGATGTTTCCGGGATCTGGGGTTATGTTTGGGTCCGGACTAGTTTTGCCGTTTTCCCCCTGCCACACCACGGATGGCTTAAAGATCCTTTCCAAGAAGATATTAGGTGGGACGGGGTCGCGCTTAGCGCCAATACGAGCAAGAACATCCGCCGCTTGATTTCTTTCTCGAGCCACATGATGGAACTCGAGCCCCTCGAACCGGGCCGACATTTTTATGACTGCGTTACGATACGCTGCCATCTTCGGATCTTTAGCGTCGAAATCTCCATTTATTTGAGATATTGCAAGGTTTGAGTCCCCGCGCACTTCTAGGCGTTGTATGCCCATGGAAACAGCCATCCGGAGACCATGCAATAAGGCCCCGTATTCGGCTGCGTTATTTGGAGTCTGTGTATAGTATTTGGAGAACATACTGGATCACGTCTCCAGCAGGGGACGTTAAAACGACACTCGCTCCTAACCCTGCCAGCATTTTGGAGCCGTCAAAGTACATGACCCAATTGGAGTATGTGTCGTACTCTTTAGGGAGTTCGTCCTCTGTCCATTCGGTGATGAAGTCGGCCAGTACTTGGGATTTGATAGCTCGACGTGGTTTATATGTAATGTCAAATGGCAGGAGCTCGATGGCCCATTTGGAAATTCAGCCCATAGCATCGCAGTTGTTTATAATGTCATTGAGTGGTACTTCGGAGTCCATCGTGATCGAACACTCCTGGAAGTAGTGACGGAGCTTCAGATGCCATGAAGACTGCGTATGCTATTTTTTGATAATGAGGGTACCGGGATTTGCATGGTGTAAGGATAGTAGATACGTAATATACTGGCTTTTGAAGCCGGAATTTATGTCCGTCCTATTCTCGTTCGACAACGAGTACGGCGCTCACCACCTGATGTGTTGCCAATATGTATAATAACATCGGTTCGCCGGAGTTTGGTGCGGCCAGGATTGGATTGCTTGCGAGAAGGGTTTTTATTTCTTCCAGTCCGGCTGTTGTCGGGTCCGTCCACTCGAAGTGGTCGGTTCACCGTAGAAGGCGATAGAGAGGCAGTGCCTTTTCTCCTAATCTGGAGATAAAGTGGCTTAGAGCTGCCACGCAACCTGCCAGTTTTTGAACTTGCTTAAGGTCTGTTGGCTTAGCCAATTGTGACAAAGCTCGGATTTTGGCTGGGTTTGCTTCAATTCCTCTATTGGAAACAACAAAGCCCAGCAGTTTTTCAGCTGGGACACCAAAGACACACTTTTCCGGCTTGAGCTTAATGTCATACGCCCTGAGGTTGTCCAATGTAAGACGTAAATCGTCTATTAGTGTTTCCACATGCCTGGTTTTGATGACAATGTCATCAACGTAAGCTTCTACTGTTTTGCCGATCTGTTTCTCCAGCCATGTTTGAATCATGTGTTGATATGTGGCGCCGACGTTCTTGAGCCCAAATGGCATGGTATTGAAGCAGAATGGCCCGTATGGGGTAATAAATGCTATTGCAGCTTGATCGGATTCCTTCATTTTGATTTGATGGTATCCGGAGTATGCATCGAGGAAACACAGTAAGTCGTGTCCTGCGGTGGTGTCAATGATTTGATCAATGCGGGGGAGGGGGATGGGATCCTTAGGGCAGGCTTTGTTGAGGTCTTTGAAATCGACGCACATGCGCCAGGATTGTCCTTCTTTGGTACCATCACCAGGTTTGCCAGCCAGTCCAGATGTTTGATTTCTCTAATGAATCCGGCCTCGATGAGTTTGGCCAGCTCCTCCCCCATGGCTTGTCGCTTGGGTTCGGAAAAGCGCCGCAGTGTTTGTTTAACCGGTTTAAACCCCTTTAATATATTGAGGCTATGTTCGGCCAGCTTGCGTGGGATCCCTGGCATGTCCGAAGGGTGCCAGGAAAATATGTCCCAGTTTTCACGCAGGAATTCTCATAGTGCGGCGTGAACTGTTGGGTTCAGTTGAGCTCTGATGGATGCTGTCTTCTTGGGGTCCATTGGGTGGACCTAGAATTTGACTATTTCTTCTACCGGTTTGAACGAGGTGGATTTGGGGCGTTTGTCGAGGATCACATTGTCCCTGTCCACTATGGAGCGTAGTGCGGTTAATTTTTCGGCCGCGAGGGCTTCGGATAGCGCCTCCAGGGCAGAGGATGCAGTTTTGTTTTCAGCGTGGAGTGCTATGTCCGAATCACTGACGAGAGTGATTATACCGTTTGGTCCGGGCAATTTGAGCTTCATATATCCGTAGTGAGGTATAGCTTGGAAGCGTGCAAAAGCATACCGCCCCAACAGGGCGTGATATCCGCTGCTGAAAGGGGCCACTTGGAAGGTTATTTCTTCGGAACGATAGTTCTCTGGCGATCCGAATACCACGTCAAGTGTGATTTTGCCCGTGTACCGCGCCTCCCGACTAGGAATAATTCCTCGAAAGATTGTGTTACTTTGTTTGATGCGGCTCATGTCTATTTCCATTTTATGGAGTGTGTCCTCATAAATGAGATTTAGTCCGCTGCCGCTGTCCATGAGGACCTTGGTGAGTCGAAACCCATCCACGATGGGGCTGAGGACTAACACGGCTGGTTCTCGTGTTGTTCTGTACTTTGGTTCGTCACCAGCGTTGAATGTTATAGCCATGTCGTTCCATGGGTTTATTACAGCGATTTGGCAGACTTCATTGAGCTCACGAAGTGCCCTTTTGCGCTTGTTACTTGAAGCGAATGTCTCGAAGACTGTCAATACTCTTGGGTCGTCATCTTCTGGGGTGTGTTGTTCTGGGCCTCCTTGATAAGGATGTCCGCGATCTGGTGGGTGACCGGTGGAGTTTCGGTTTCTCCCTGATCGGTTTTAGGCCTGACCTGATCATAATCTGTGACGATTCCCAAAGCGGCGATGTGATCTAGGAGATCGTTTAGGGACGAAAACTCAACCAGATCCATCTGCTTGGAGTGCTCGGAGTTGATGCGAAGGGGATTTTCGATGGCCCGAGAGGTCATCGTCGGCCGAACGGGCGATCATAGTAAAGTCGCCCAGCCGGAGGGTTTGGCCTGACGCCAAAACTACCCCTGCGGTAATATTGTCTTTAATGACAAGACGAGCCATCGAGCATTTCATCGACGGCACAGTGGAATTCTCAATGAAAGCACCAATGTCGGTGTCAAAACCGGCGGATCTCGGGTAGGGGTCCCGAACTGTGCGTCTAGGATTAATGGTAATAGGAGACAGGAGACACGATGTTTACCAGGTTCGGTCCCTACTTCCTGCTTGATTGATCTTGATGAATATGAGTATTACAAGAGTTGATCTACCACAAGATCGTAATGGCTAACCCCTAGAAGTCTAGCCTATATGCGTAGGGTAATGAGTATATGTGGTGTCCTTTCTGGTCTACCCCTTTGTTTATATAGACACCGAGAGGATCTAGGGTTTACATGAAGTCGGTTACATAAGAAGGAATATTTGGTCGCCAAGCTTGCATTCCACGCCAAGTAGAGTCCAATCCGGACACGGTGCAGTCTTCATCCTTCATGTCTTCACAGCCCATCAGTCCGGCCCATGGATAACAGGCCGGACGCCTGAGGACCCCTTAGTCCAGGACTCCCTCAATCACCACCCCAGAAGAAAGAGACATAAATACATGGGTATGGGCACTCCCCTTGGCAACTGCCAACCTTAGGGGAGTGCCCCGATATCGTATCACCATCACATCTTTATCTTTATTGCTTATATTAGTTCGATCCTTTTGGTTATATCTTGATCTAGTAGAATAAAGTTTTAGTATGATCTAGCTTTGAGTTTTTCTTTATGTTCCCTCGATGCAATCGAGTCCGTGAGATATATAATAAAGAGTAGTTTTGAGATAAGGGCTTTGCTTTCTTGCTATGATCGTGGGGGAATTAAATAAAAAAGGGAAATAAAAAAAATAAAAGGATCATATATTGATCTTATGGAGAGTAATGATTTCACATATAAAGAGTATGATGAATAAAAATTATTGAGAGTTGACAAACATAGTTTAGGTCACTGTTGCAATTAATAGGAAGTAATAAAGAAAGAGAGGCTTCACATATAAATATACTATCTTGGATATCTTTTGTAATTGTGAGCACTCATTAAAATATGACATGCTAAAAAGTTGATGTTGGACAAGGAAGACAACATAATGGGTTATATTTTCTTATATCTGAATAGAAGTTATATTGTCATGGATCATCCAACATGTTGAGTTTGCCTTTCCCTCTCATGCTAGCCAAATTCTTTGCACCAAGTAGAGATACTACTTGTGCTTCCAAACATCCCTAAACCTAGTTTTGCCATGAGAGTCCACCATACCTACCTATGGATTGAGTAAGATCCTTCAAGTAAGTTGTCATCGGTGCAAGCAATAAAAATTGCTCTCTGAATATGTATGATCTATTAGTGTGAAGAAAGTAAGCTTTATACGAGCTTGTGATATGGATTAAATAAAAGCGACAGACTGCATATTAAAGGTCCTTATCACAAGCGGCAATATAAAGTGACGTTCTATTGCACTAAGATTTTGTACATCCAACCATAAAAGCGCATGACAACCTCTGCTTCCCTCTGTGAAGGGCCTCGGATGTAGGTTTTCATAGAGTATTATTGTTGACATCACCCTTGAGGTAAAAGGTTGGGAGGCGAAACTATAAGCCCCTATCTTTCTCTATGTTCGGTTGAAACTTTGTACCGGAAAGTATCGCGTGAGTGTTAGCAATTGTGAAAGATTATATGATAGTTGATTATGTGGACTTGCTGAAAAGCTCTTATATTGACTCTTTCCGATGTTATGATAAATTGCAATTGCTCCAATGATTGAGATCATAGTTTGCTAGTTTTCAATGAAGTTTTTGATTCATACTTTACTTTGTGAACGAATTGTTACTTTGGCATAAGAAATTATATGGAATTATATGTTGTTTTTCTAAAGATAATCATGATGCCCTCATGTCTGTATTTTATTTTTATCAACACCTCTATCTCTAAACATGTGGACATATTTATCGATATCGACTTTCGCTTGAGGACAAGCGAGGTCTAAGCTTGGGGGAGTTGATACGTCCCTTTTGGATAATGCTTTTATATTGATATTTAATGTGTTATGAGCTGTTATTACACATTATATCACAATACTTATGCCTATTCTATCTTATTTTACAAGGTTTACATAAAGAGGGAGAAAGCCGACAGCTGTAATTCTGGGCTGGAAAAGGAGCAAATATTAGAGACCTATTCTACACAACTCCAAAAGTCCTTAAACTTCATGGAGCACGTTTTTGGAATAAATAAAAATATTGGGTAAAGAAAGTAGGTGCGCCCCGACCTTGTGGGCCCCCTTGCAGGCATCCGGTGCCCATCTTTGGCTATATGGTGTCTTTTACCCTGAAAAAATCAAGAAGAAGCTTTCGGGATGAAGCATCGCCGTCTCGAGGCGGAACCCGGGCATAACCAATCTAGGGCTCCGGCGGATCTGTTCTGCCGGGGAAACATCCCTCTAGGAGGGGGAAATCATCGCCATCGTCATCACCATCGGTCCTCTCATCAAGAGGGGGTAAATCTCCATCAACATCTTCACCAGCACCATCACCTCTCAAACCATAGTTCATCTCTTGTATTCGATCTTGGTCCCAAAACCTCAGATTGGTACATGTGGGTTGCTAGTAGTGTTGATTACTCCTTGTAGTTGATGCTAGTTGGTTTATCCGGTGGAAGATTATATTTTCAGATCCTTAATGATATTCAATACTCCTCTGATTTTATTATGAATATTCTTTGTGAGTAGTTACATTTGTTCCTGAGGACATGGGAGAAGTCTTGTTATAAGTAGTCATGTGTATTTGGTATTCGTTCGATATTTTGATGAGATGTATGTTATCTCTCCTCTAGTGGTGTTATGTGAACATTGACTACATGACACTTCACCAATATTTGGGCCTAGGGGAAGACATTGGGAAGTAATAAGTAGATGATGGGTTGCTAGAGTGACAGAAGCTTAAACCCTAGTTTATGCGTTGCTTCGTAAGGGGCTGATTTGGATCCATATGTTTCATGCTATGGTTAGGTTTACCTTAATTCTTCTTTCGTAGTTGCAGATGCTTGCGAGAGGGGTTAATCATAAGTGGGAGTCTTGTACAAGGAAGGGCATCACCCAAGCACCGGTCCACCCACATATCAAATTATCAAAGTAACGAACGTGAATCATATGAGCATGATGAAAACTAGCTTGATAACAATTCACATGTGTCCTCGGGAGGGCTTTGCTTTATATAGGAGTTTGTCTACGCTTGTCCTTTGCTACAAAAAGGATTGGGCCACCTTGATGCACCTTGTTTACTATATTTACTTGGTACCCTTTACGATTTACCTTATTAAAAAACTATCTATCACCGATAATTTCAGTGCTTGCAAAGAATACCTTGCTAAAAACCGCTTGGCATTTCCTTCTGGTCCTCATTGGGTTCGACACTCTTACTTATCGAAAGGACCGCGATAGATCCCCTATACTTGTGGGTCATCAATCACCTTTTCTTAAATAACCAGAGATCCTTCTATTGGGCTAAAATTTTAAGGGTACTCTAGATCTTCATATTTTCTTACTGCCAAAGAAGAGGCTCAATTGACTTAAGGAGCTACCGCGCAACCCCACCACATGCCTCCTGGCCGCATGAAGGGGATGCGTGGCCACCTGGTGAATCCCCTAGGGCTCATCTTCTAGTAGGTGGAGTCTTTTGGTGGAAAAGAATTTTCGTCAATTTTTCAGATTTTTCTGCCTCTGAATGATGTACAACTAAAAAACAAAAAAATCTAGAAAATAGAAACTAGCGTTTGTTATTGGATTAATATGTTAGTCCAAATAAAAATGATATAAATTGTACAAAAAGAATATATAAATGATGCAAATATAGCATTAATGTAACAAAAAGTATAGATATGTCGGAGACGTATCAGCCACCGCCAACCACATCCCACCCAATATCACTTCCCTTGCCACTGATAAAGGGTGCCGCTGGGTTCTCTTACCACAGCAAGGTTTGAGAGGCGCGGAGTGATATGTCTCCAACGTATCTATAAATTTTGATTGCTTCATGCTATTATATTTTCAATCTTGGATACTTTATATGCATTTTTATTCTATTTTATATCTTTTTTTGGAAGTAACTTATACATCTCCAACGTATCTATTTTTTATTGTTCCATGCTATTATAGTATAAATCTTGGGTGTTTTATATACACTTTCAAGCATTTATATTTTTTTTGGGACAACCTATTAACTTAGTGCCCAGTGCCATTTTCTGGTTTTTTGCATGTTTTTTGTTTTTCAGAATATCAGTACCAAAAATTTATGGTGTCACAGCAACTTCCAAATAAAAATGATGTAAATATGAATGAACGCAACAAAAAATTATAGATACGTCAGAGACGTATCAGCCACCACCAACCACCTCACACCCAATATCACTTCCCTCGCCGCTGTTGAAGGCTGCCACCGGGCAAAGCCCGCGTAATGTCAATGGTGGCGGGCTATTTCTTACTATAGCAAGGTCTGAGAGGTGTGGCGCGGCTCGGCTTCACAGAGGAATGGAGGTCGACATGGAGGATTGTGTAGGTGTCGGGTGACCCAGAGGGCAGAGGCACAATGGGCCGTCATGGATATGGCTTTCGGTCCTATGGGTGAAGATGGGGAGTGGGGCTCGACACATACATGGCCTCCTGGATGGAGCAACAACGTCAATGCCTGTGGACGCACAGATGCACAGTCGGCAAACATGGCTGATTCTGGCTGCCGCTTTACTGGTGTAGTTGGTCGGGGTGGTGGTGTGTGTGTGAGAGTGGTCTGGTCAAAAGTTGTCCATGGGAGTTGATGTTGGATCTGACGAGATGGTGGCCTACTGAGGAGAATTCATGGGGCCTTCTCGATGGTCTTCACTAGAGGGATTGGCAATAGCATCTTATGCTGTGTTGCTGTGTGGTGGAGGTTCTGCCAAACACATGGTGTCACGGAAGAATGGAAGCAACCGGATGGACACACCAGTGCCATGGATCTGGAGAGGCTTTGACGATTGTGCATGATAGTTCAGTGGTCCTTCCTATCCCGTGACACGGGAGAGCAGAGGGTGTGGCAACACCGGTTGAAAGCCCCACTTTGGGCCCCTTGCAAAGGCAGGCTACATCAATGCTCTTGGGTGTTGCTTTCTTCTTGCAAATGTCATCGATGCGTGATGCATTCTACCCGATCGCTCTTGAGGAAACCTCAAATGTCCTTCGGGATCAAATGATGGTAGCATTTCTACGTCATGCTCGTGATTGGGGCATCCTTCTTGGAGTGTCCACTAGCTGGAAGGGACCAGTGTGCATGTGGATGGCGGAAGGTAGCGAGCGTGGCATCAGGGCCTCTGTGGCAATCACGGTGGGGTGAGCGATGTTAGGGTTGCTACATGCTATCGGTAGTTGTCTCTTCTCCAACGTGTCTGTGGGTTCATCCTGGGTTGTTTGTGAAGTTGGAGATGTAGTGGCGGGCCTAGGTGAAAACGATGACGGGCCGCAGGTGGTATGTTCATGATCTTCGCGACGCGAACCTTGCATAGTTCTCCTCATAGCTCTTTGTCCGAATTAGAGGTGTTTTGTCCATGTCGCATGTGGCTGTGTGATTGGCATTTAGTGGTGGAGCCATGAATCTTGATGGATGCGGGATCAACATGTGAGGTAAAAGGTTGGAGGGGCCAAATATATAAATCTAAAGCATCCTAAGATAACAATATGTGAGTGTTTTTAAATACCAAGGGGAGCCATGGCCTTTGCTCGCCCACCCCTGGGTTCATCCCTACTGGCATGGATGTTCATGTGGCTTCCTACGGCTTCTTCGGAGTAAGCTGGCTCGGTGGTTATCTATGATGAAGTCGGAGCTACTTGCTCCTGGAGAAGGGATGCGATGATACTTGTTTGGGAGAAGTGTTGACCATTACGTCTCTTGTACTATGTCAACGAAGCTTTCTTAGTTATAGTGTGTGAAGTATCTTAATTGTACATGTCGCAAATTTTATTTGCTCTCCCGTTAACTAACCGAACGACTCACTTATTCTTAAAAAAATTGCGCCTTACCTTTAAGGGATAGCTGGGGGCGGGTAGTCAGAAATGGCACATATTCTGTGATTTCTAGCTTCTTCATTCGCTTAGGTGTATCATACACGTGCGTAGACCCAATCTTTCTATTGGTTTCTAGTTGCCAAATAGCAAGAGCTATCTCATTGGCCTCATAATTAATGATTGCCGAAGCTCTGAAGACAACTCTAGCCGAATCCTAAAAGGCTTAACTCCTCAAAAGATTCTTTAATAAGATTACCTTTTAATGAGTTAAGAAGCAACTAGCCGAACTCTAAAAATCTTTAACTCCTCAAATATTTGAGGAGAAGTGCTCCCTCTTAAATTTGAGCAGTCAAAACTATTTCTTAGCAAAAGGTTCCCACTCTCTTGTTTGTCCACTTCTCTCTATTTCTCGTCTTCCTCCACCCAGGTGTCGCCCACCGATGTGTTTCTTGCCTCCAGCAACCAACCTGCCCAGTGATAAGATCGACGAACTTTTTTTGTCTTTTCCATCATGTCTGGTCACGGAAACACTCCCCCTCATTGTCTCTAGCCCAGCAACGCTTCTCCAGTCATCCTCAACCATGAGCAAAGATATACAAGAAAAGTGGTCGCCGGCCACCATCACCTATTTCAATGATTCTTTGCGTATTGGACCATGCCATCTCACCACTATAAGAAGGATGAGGGGAAGAACCTATTCATCCGAAGAAGCGCCCAAGCCATGGTCTGTTGAGAACAAATTTCACCTACTTTCTCGACTACTTCGCCGCACGCTTACGTCATGCACGAAGAGGAATGAAGAAGTAAGAAGAAGAGGAAGAGAGACTTATGTGTGGGGTCTAGTTTGTATGAAGTGTTAAGATTGAGGGTTCGGTTAGATTCGTATCTTAATAACTCCTCAAAGTTAAGGAGTAAAGGTTTGAGGAGGGGTTTAAGAGGCTAAATTTTGGGAATTAGTCTAGAGTAGCCCTTATATCCATGACATATACTATCCTTGAAGTGGAAACTACCCCTCCTTCCCAACATATAAAGCATGGTTGACTTTTTATGGTCTTTAATGCATGACTTTGACCATTAAATAAGTTTTTGTGAATACATTAAATATTAATATATACCATAGTGCAATGATTGAACATGTATAAATGGTATCATCATATTTGTCTTGCAATATAATTTTAGTTCATATGTTTTATATTAATTTTATAGACATACAATAAGTAACATCATAGTTAACAACGAACCAGCCTGTGGTTAGATGGTTAGAAAGACAGTGGTATCCCTATCCCATCAAGGTTCAGGTTCAAGTGCTTGCATTCCTAGATTTATTTTGGGATTTTTTATGTGCGCATTCAGTGAGAGGAGACATTTCCGTCGACTACGACTATGATGACTTCGTAAAATATCATGCGCGTATATATGAGCACTATATACTGTGTTAAAAACGGAAATCCCTTTTGGAGCTCGGCCTCCAATGAGGCCTCCAAATTCAAATTCCAAATTTCATCAAAATTCATATTTTAACGTTTAAAAAATTCTGAAAAATACAGATATACATGAAGACATAACACATATGTGTGTAAATTTTCAGGACAAAATACGTTGAAATGAGGGTTGTGCGAAAAAAATCTGAGGTTGTTTAACACATGATACTATTCATCCTCTCAGGCCATGAATTTATCTTTTTTGTACAAGTCGCGACCCGAGATATTTCATCATGAATTTTTACACACATATGGGTTACATCCTTACATATACACATAATTTTTTTCAGAATTTTTTGAACTAAAAATAATGGCCCTCATGAAGCTCGGCCTCCAAAATGCCTCTCTCGTTAAAAAATCATAGTTAACTTCGTGTGATAAAGATAAAAAAATTGAACACGCCTTATGTTTTGGGAAAGAGAGCGTACTAAAATATTTATATTTTCCGAAGGAGGGAGTACTGGATGGATACTCCCTGTTGCCACAAAACGACACAGCTAGTTCACTCAGAAGAGCCAGTTGCAAAATCATCGAGCATAGATCTTTTTGTACTAGTTCTTGCCTTTTCCTTGCTTTCTTTCTTTATTGCATGTTTGGTGGGAATCGTTTGGTGGATGTCCTGACATTGCCAACTCTGTCCAGTTCTCATTGTGCTCATCTCATGGCGGTGCAATGGCCAAAGCTGCATGTACGTGTCGCGCGTGCAGTCCTTCAGTTGCTGGGCGAGCTTCGGCATGAAGCTGCCATCTATCAATCTCTCTGCTCTCTTGAAAAACACTTGAACGCCTGCGGACACCACACCACTGCCATCCCTCTCACGGGTAGAAAGAAAATGATTCCTGAACCATATCGCCGCGTGACTACAAGATATAGATACTAATTTGATCCCCCTAAACAACGGTTCTGGATAACATCAAAAGGAGATTAGCTTGACAGGCACATAAAGTATTATACTATAAACCCAATCGATTATCACCTTCAGGTTATAGTTACGTCGTTTTCTTCAGGATTTTAAAGGGTTTTCATCCCCCCTAGTACCAGCTAGCATAAAGTTCTCCAGGAAAATTTTACATGGCATGTGAACCGAGTAGCTAGTGGGAATATATGGACCACATGATCACAAAGGTGCACTTTCACTAGTAGCAGTTCTACCTCCATCACATCAATCAACTGTTAACACTTGTTCGATAAGCAAGGAGGCATTGTCTTGGCCCCTACAAGGACTAGTATCTCACCTTCAGAGCCCTGGGCTCAGTGACAGGGACAAAAGGGAGATCGATCATGACTTCCCTGCCCATTTTTATTCTGTTTTTCTCCTATAGTGTCACTCATAATTGGTGCACATGTTTTTTCCAACGCAAATAAAATTTAAAAGCACCTCAAGTGTCATTTCTTTGTAATATAAAGTATCACATCTTCTGGTGGAAATTTGTGGGCCTATTTGCCTCTACTTATCACCTAGCCACCTTTCTAGCAATGACAATGTAATCATGCAAGAATCATAAGTGCATATAGGCATAGTAGTATGGCACACACGCACAAGTTGACTTAGGACAAGACCACTAAAGCCATGCATAATTTGGCACCTATAGTCCTACGTGAAGGGGGCAGCTGGCCTCCTTTTATTGAGTTGACCACTGATCTAGTGCTCTTGGGCATTGCATAAAGAATAATTTAGGCAGGGGCAATACCCCGGAAATAGTCTCAGGATTTTTGCAAGAAACCTTTTTCATTTTTTTGAGAGGACATAAACTGTTATGAGAATATCAAAGCACCTTTGTCGTTTTGTCCATGGGCTAGCTTAGCTAGCTCATAAGTGGGACGTGGAAAGCCGATGCGCAACTCATCGTGGACAGTTGGATTAGACGTGTGGGTTCCAATTTGGTTCATGATTCACCACACTGAGGCTTCTCCGTGAAAGGTAGAGGAAGAGGTCCACCGTGAATCCTCAACTACGACGCTTGCTCCCACTAAACCGTCAAATGCAAAACCATGTAGTCTGATTCTAAACTTTGTTTGAATGTTTGTGCTAAACTTAAAACTGTGGGCTAGTGCACTTATGCATAAGTTGCTAGGTTTTGCTACACAAAACTTAAAGTGAACAGGAAGTTAGTGCGGAATGTGTGAAACCAAGTTTCCGAATCGTGGCACATATATGTGGCCCACTCTACCATTTTCTCTCCAAACCAGGAACAGGTCGATCATGAAACCTCAAATATGGTTCTGATCTTTGTTTGACCGTTTGTGTGGAACGCTAGTTCGGTTATGGGTGGTGGTTATTAGTTTTAGGTTTTTCAATAAAAATTAAAATAAGTTATGGGCCTAGTGAATGCTAAAAAATGAAAACGCAGACCAACTCATAAAACAAAAAATAAAATGCACTAAATAGTTAATGTACTTTTGTTCAGGGGGCGGCCCGTAGTAAGACAAGCTTGGATAAAAAAAATTGATGTGAACAGCAGGAGCTCTGCTTTTGCATAAAAACGGGAATAGATTCTTGCAAGTTTAACTTTTCACACCAATCTGCTAGTCCATGAATTGTTTCACATTTCCTCGACATTAAGCTAGCGGGAATATTTGGACCACATCAGGAAGGTACACTTTCACTAGAGCAGTTCTCTACCAAGCGTGGAGGCAGATTGTGATGCTGCGCATGCAAGCATAGGATGAAAAGGAAGTACAGTACTAGAACAAGTCCGAACAGAGGAGATCCTGTCCTTAAAATGAGGGGTGACCAGGCAGGATTGCTGCAAAAAGGAAACAAACCCCTGTGCATTTGGATTCTCATGGCCGCAAGTATACCTCATGGCTTCACTTCCCAACGACACGCTGCAATGCAACGGTATCCTCCAAGTGCTTAAAATGAGTAGTAGTACTGGTAATTCTTTTTCTTGTTTATCATGCCAACATGGGCTCGACCAACACTTGGCTTGGCTGCTCTTGCCACGAGGCGGATCTATCTCGGCTCCTGCATGCTCCGCCATGCTGAGGCCATATTGCCATGCACGCATGCAAGGTTCCCAAGGCTTAGGCCGCCCCTTTGCTTTCTGCAAGGTAACTTTGACAACGAAAAGAGACAAGTAGATAGATAGAGAGAGACGATGGCGCCATTGCTATTGGGCAATGGAGAATCACGCTGCTGCTAAGATAACTAGGGAAGAAATCTCAAAAGGTATTGGCATAGGCAGAATCACGCTCCTGGCTGCTAAGATAATAACTAGGGAAGTAAAGGTATTGGCTTAGGCATAATCTTGCAGAAAGCCAGCGCACAGTACGTCGGCTTTATGTGGAGCAAGCAGCGAGCGAGACCGTATCCTTGCTCCTGCGTGGATCGCACGAGGTTTTCATTAGTTAATTAGGTCCATTTGGTTGATTTTGTGCGAGCCCCTAGGTTGATTGGTTTGTTTAGGGGGTGGTAAATCGAGTGATCTTCTTTCCACGTCCAGCTTTGCATCTTCTCTATCCGAGCTTTCCACCGTATCTCTCTCACTCTCGCTCGCTCCCGTCCGGCCAGCCTTCCGACGAGATTCGCCATGCATGTCATGCAGAACTTTACTGCATGACATGCATGCAGCACCACGGAACGGATTGCTGTTAATTAAAGGAGCGCACTTTAAGACGAGTAGATTCTGCTGGGTGTCGCCATGCAGTGCAGATATGCGAGATCCAGGAGCTCCATGTCGGTCAGATTATTCAGTGGCGTACATATATATATTAATACGATCAACGGCCGCGGCACTGACTGAAGGACTGATCTCCGCGGCGAGTTCTGAGCAGCAGCAGATCCATGGCTTTAACTGCAGACACCCTGTGGTTGCCAGCTTCGGCAAGATCAGAGTACTGGCAGGGTACATGAAACGCAACCATGGCGGCAAAGGGCAAAAAAGTAAAGCGAGGCGCAAAACGAAAAAGGCCGGCCATGGGGGTTTCCCAGGTTATGCATTGCATGAAGCTTTGCTGGCTTCCCTTTTGAGTGCTGAAGCCACCGCTTTTGAGGGCGCAACGGAACGTCAACAAAGCAAAGATTCCCAGATGCTCTCACGATTCAAAGCTCAGAACTACAGTAGATCGAACTCGAAGGACTTGTCATGCATGCACAGCCACAGCGCAAAATGCACGAAATCTTGCTACTACGTAGTGGAGTGAGAATTTTCTTGCTAAGGAAAGGGAGAGTAGACTACTTCTTTTTGTCGCACCTGCACACTCAAGTGATGCAGTGAACTGCGAGTTCGGCCTATGGGTAGGCTGCTGGAGCCACACGTGGCCCTGCCCATTACAGTGGGTTATATGATGCCCGTACCGACTCCTAACTGGCCGGCTAGCCCATTAGTACGGTTTGCTCGCCGCGCTGTAGGTTTCCTTTGCTCGAAATCATTAATTGAGCGGTACTCATTGCAAAGACCCATTGCATGTGAGCCAGTTGTCACATTCTGGAAGCTTTTTTTCGTAGATCTGTTTATTCAAAACGTTTTATCTCTTAAACCGTGCGTTCAAATCATGAACCGTTTTCACCGTTGGATTCCTCGCGTCGAGATTTTCAAAACTAGATCCCAGGTTGAAGCAATACCGAGCCTCTCGCAAAGGAAAACAGAATAGAAAACATGTTTTTCCTTTTCTGAAGAGGCACAACCGTGCCTCTGGCGAAATTACAACCGTGCCTCTTGCGGAAGCAAAACCGTGCCTCTCGTGGAAGGAAAGAAAACAGAAAACGTGTTTTCTTTTTGTTTCTGAGAGGCACGGCCATGCCTCTCGCCGAAGAAAAAAATAGAAAACATTTTTTTTTCTTTTCCGAGAGGTACGGGGAAAAAGCCAGAAAACATTTTTTTTCAAGAGGCACGGTCGTGCCTCACGCGAAAGCAAAACCGTGCCTCTCATGGAAGCAAAACCGTGCCTCTTGAGGAAAGCAGAAAAAACACATTTTTTCATGCAATTTCGGGAAAAAAACCGGCCCAAAAGCTAAGGAAGACCGGGGGAAAACCAAAACACCGAAAAACCCAGAAAAAATCGTTTAAAAAGCCGAAAACGCGTGCGAAAAAATAGAAAAAATATGAAGGAGCGCCAAGCACGCGACACGTGGCGGGGTGGCTGGGAACGTGCCAAGTGGTGCTGATCAGTGCGAGGCTTTCGAAGGAGCACTCGTCAACTAGTTGCTCCCCCCTCAGCTCCCTTTTTCATTGGTTTTCTCGCTTTTCTTTCTTCCTTTTACATTTCTTGTTTTCTTTCTTTTTTTGTCTTTCGCGAGAGTCACGGGTGTGCTCTCCTCTTTTTTTTTTGTTTTTTGTTTTTTTCTTTCGCGGGAGTCACGGTTTTGCTTCCCGAGAGGCACGAGTGTGCTTTCACGAGAGTCACGGCCATGCCTCTCGGAAACAGAAAAAAACGCGTCTTCTATTTTTTTTCCTTTCATGAAAGTCATGGTTGTGCTTTAGCGAGAGTCACGGCCGTGCATCTCGGAAACAAAAAAAACACGTTTTCTGATTTCTTTTTCTTTAGCGAGAGTCATGATTTTGCTTCCGCGAGAGGCACAGGTGTGCTTTCACGAGAGGAACAACCATGCCTCTCGGAAACGAAAAAAATGCGTTTTCTGTTTTTTTTTCCTTCCGCGAGAGTCACGGTTTTGCTTCCGCGAGAGGCACGGGTGTGCTTTCGCGAGATTCACAACCGTGCCTCTCGGAAACGGAAAAAACGTGTTTTCTATTTTTTTTTCCTTTCGTGAGAGTCACGGTTTTGTTTCCGCGAGAGGCACGGTTGTGCTTTAGCGAGAGTCACGGAAGTGCATCTCGAAAACGAAAAAACGCGTTTTCTATTGATTTTTCTTTCGCGAGAGTCACGGTTTTGCTTCCGCGAGAGGCACGGTTGTGTTTTCGAGAGAGTCACGGCCATGCCTCTCGGAAACGGAAAAAAAACGTATTTCTTGTTTTTTTTCCTTTCGCGAGAGTCAAGGTTTTGCTTCCGCGAGAGGCACGGTTGTGCTTTTGCGAGAGTCACGGTCGTGCCTCCTCGGGAACGGAAAAAAACGCATTTTCTCTTCTTTTTTTTGTCCGGTTTTTCAGAGAAAAAAATCGTCAAAACCTATCAACATGGGATCTAGTTTTGAAGATCTCAACGCCAGAAATCCAACGGTGAAAGCGGTTCGAGATTTGGACGCACGGTGTCAGAGATAAAACGTTTTGAATAAACGGATCTACGAAAAAAGGGAAAACTCCCAGGTTGCGACAAGTGGCGCGCTGCATGTGTGCCACTTTTCGCAACCACGGGAGTTGAAGTGGGATTCAATATGAGGCGGCTGTACAGGGATTCGTATGGGTAGGCCGGGCCATGCACGAACTGCAATAAGGCCAGGGCGAGTGAGCACTGTAGCGATTGCTGCATTGTACCAAGGTGGTCTATTGTAGTAAACCGACACGGTCACAAAGCCCTCGCTAATGTAGCTGGACACTTTGCAGTTGTGGATGCAAGTGCATGATTGTAGGATCGAAAGTATGTCTAGAGGGGGGGGATTAGACTACTTGACCAAATAAAAACTTAACCTTTTCCCAATTTTAGTTCTTGGCAGATTTTAGCTATTGTAGAACTAGTCAAGCAATCATCACATAATTCAAGCAAGCATGCAAAGAGTATATTGGCAGCGGAAAGTAAAGCATGCAACTTGCAAGAATGTAAAGAGAAGGGTTTGGAGGATTCAAACGCAATTGAAGACACGGATGTTTTTCCCGTGGTTCGGATAGGTGCTGCTATCCTACATCCACGTTGATGGAGACTTCAACCCACAAAGGGTAACGGTTGCGAGAGTCCACGGAGGGCTCCACCCACAAAGGGTAACGGTTGCGCGAGTCCACAAAGGGCTCCACCCACAAAGGGTCCACGAAGAAGCAACCACCCATAAAGGGTCCACGAAGAAGCAACCTTGTCTATCCCACCATGGCCATCGCCCACACAGGACTTGCCTCACTAGCGGTAGATCTTCACGAAGTAGGCGATCTCCTTGCCCTTACAAACTCCTTGGTTCAACTCCACAATCTTGTCGGAGGCTCCCAAGTGACACCTAGCCAATCTAGGAGACACCACTCTCCAAGAAGTAACAAATGGTGTGTAGGTAATGAACTCCTTGCTCTTGTGCTTCAAATGATAGTCTCCCCAACACTCAACTCTCTATCATAGGATATGGATTTTGTGGAAAGAAGATTTGAGTGGAAAGCAACTTGGGAAGGCTAGAGATCAAGATTCATATGGTAGGAATGGAATATCTTGGTCTCAACACATGAGTGGGTGGTTCTCTCTCAGAACATATGAGTTGGAATGGTGTATGTGTTCTGATGGCTATCCCCACGAATGAAGAGGAGGTGGAGGGGTATATATAGCCTCCACACAAAATCCAACCGTTACACACAGTTTTCCAATCTCGGTGGGACCGAATCAACAAACTCGGTCGGACCGAAAAGGTAAACCTAGTGACCGTTAGAGATTTTCGGTGGGACTGACATGCAACTTGGTAGGACCGATATGGTTAGGGTTTGGGCATAACGTAATCTCGGTGAAACCGATTACACAAACTCGGTGAGACCGATTTTGGTAATTAGCTAACCAGAGAGTTGGTCAGGCAAACTCGGTGGGACCGATTTGCTCTTTCGGTGAGACCGAAAAGTTACAAAAAGGAAACACTGAATTTACATTGCAATCTCGATGGGACCGATTCGCTCTTTCGGTGAGACCCAAAAGTTACGAAAGGGAAACAGAGAGTTTGCAATCCCATCTCGGTGAGACCGAGATCCCTATCGGTAGAACCAAATTGCTAGGGTTTGGCAGTGGCTTATGACAAGTGAAACTCGGTGGCGCCGGATAGAAAGAATCGGTAGGACCGAGTTTGGCTTAGGGTTTAAGTCATATGTGGATATGGGAAAGTAGTTGAGGGTTTTGGAGCATATCATTAAGCACATGAAGCAAGAGGCTCATTAAGCAACACCTCATCCCTCCTTGATAGTATTGGCTTTTCCTAAAGACTCAATGTGATCTTGGATCACTAAAATATAAAATGAAGAGTCTTGAGCTTTTGAGCTTGAGCCAATCCTTTGTCCTTAGCATTTTGAGGGTTCCACTTTCACATCCATGCCATGCCAATCATTGAGCTTTCCTGAAATAATCATCTTGGAATAGCATTAGCTCAATGAGCTATATGTTTTTATGAATTACCAAAACCACCTAGGGATAGTTGCACTTTCAATCTCCCCCTTTTTGGTAATTGATGACAACATATAGATCAAAGCTTCGACAAATGATAATAAGCATGAAATATATCGTCGCTTTGAGAAGTATGTGATAAGTAAGAGCTCCCCCTAAATTTGTGCATATTTAAAATTTGCTTTGGACTGCAAATGCCAAAGAGTTAGAGTCATGGGTTACTCTTCCATGTCACATACATCTTGGTGGAGCGCTTAAAATGATAAGAATGAAATACATGCACTCATCACCAAAAATAGTGAATGATCACATAAGATAGATAAGATAATAGCATTAAGCAAACATTAAGTGTAGCTTATGATCAAACACATGATCATCAATGTCTCACAGATAATGACGTAGTATCTCAAGCACTCAAAAGCAAACAAAGTTTGAAAAACCACCAAATAAAGCAAGAGAGAAAAAAGCAACACTCTCTCTCTCGAAGCCTATGATCTATACATTTTTCTCCCCCTTTGGCAGCAAGTTACCAAAAAGTTCCTAGAAAATGCATAGTGGTAGATCGACGCTCAGGCTTGATCTTCAGGTGGTGGTGGAGTCCGGATCACTCCAAGGACGAAGGCTTCTGTAGACGCTGAAGTAGACGCTGGAGTTGGAGGTGAAGTAGATGCTGCGGCTGGTGGAACTGAGGCTGTAGCTGGTGCTGAAGTGGTGGCTCTGGTGTCAGCAACTGGCACTGCAGACGACCTCGGACCTCGTGGCACTCTGGCAAAGGCATCAGTTGTAGTCCTGCCTCTCCTCTCCTGCATGTCATCTTGGAGCTGCTCCAGTGCAGTCTGAATCTCTGTCACATTGACATCCAAGTCATAGAACTTTTGTTCCATGATTCTCTCTAGGCTTGCCTGGTTCTGAGTTAGGGTGGCTAGTCCTTTCTCAATCCGCAGGGTGGATGCAATCAGGTAACCAAGCTGCTCTTGTTTAGTTTTCAGGAAATACTCAGATGCCTCCTCTTGGGTTGGCATCTTGGCAGCTTTCTCCTTCCTTGCCTTCTCCTTCTTTGCTTGTGCTTGAACTGATGATGGCTCATTCTCAGTCATTACAACTTGATTGTCCTCAAAATCTGGATGGATGGGCAAGTGTTCCTTGTCCAACAAGTATATGCCCGTGCCCATCTTGGAGTTAATGAGCTCCTGAATTTGTGGGGCATATCCACAGCTCCTTTTCTGGTCTGCTGCTGTCCTCTTGATAGTCTCTACTATGAGGCTCATCACCTTGAACTTCTGTGGCACATCAAATACATGAAGCAAATTTATTGCATGGCCTCTGATCATCTTGTGATCTTCAGATTTGGGCAATAAGGTGTGCCTCAAGATCCAATTGATAGTTGGCAGCCCTGACAGAAGATAATGCACTGAGCCAAATTTGAAAGTTTCAAGAGCTTCATTTGGAATTTCTTTGTACATATTGAACATTGAGTTATGATCCATCTTCTTCTTGGCATAGATATCCAAGTCATCCTCATGCTCTTCAGGGGCATTGATGAGCTGTGCCCATTCAGCAACTGTAGATTGGTACCTCGTACCCTCAGACATCCAAGTTATCCTACCATCTGGATAAAAGTGTGTTGTGGAGTAGAATTGCATGATAAGCTCCTCATTCCACTTTATGAGCTTCTGCCCAACAAAGTCTGCAACTCCACAAGCACTAAAGTTGTCATACACTCCAGGGTAGTGTTCCTCATTTTCCTTCATGTAGGTCCAGTCGACCCATCTCATGTCACAAACAATGGGCTTCTTGTCAAGCAGTACTGTCTCATAGAAATCTTGTTGTTCCTTGGTGTGAAATCTGTAATCCACAGCAGTCCTTCTCCTTGAAGCATATGGATCTGCTTCTCTCCACTTCCTCAGCCCTAAGTCTCTCCTGAGCTTCATATCCTCAGCCACAGGATGAGCATCATTGTGGTCTGGGATCTTGGGCTTGAGTTTTCTAAGAACTTGCTCTTCATCCTCTTCTTCAGCAGCTTCAGGCTCTGGGGCCTTGTTCTTCTCAGCAGCAGGTATGCTCCTTGTATTTCTCTTTGGTGCTGTCTTGACCTTTGATGCAGCCTTGGGCTTAGATGCAGTAGCCCCTGATTTTATAGCATCACCCATTAGCTTGGGTGCCTTAGGTGCTGGTGCAGCAACCTCTTCTTCCTCTTCCTCTTCCATGATGGAAGCATTTCCAAGCACTCTGGCTACGGTCTTCTTGACCCTTTCCTTCCTCTTCTTGCCTTCAGCAGCAACTGGCTCTTTGGGTGCAGGCTTTTCAGTTGAAGCTCTAGGCTTTGACATAGGCTGCCTGCCTGCTGGCCTTTTGATCTTCAGTCCTGGCTTTGTGCCTTGAGGTGGATCAACTCTCTTTGATGTGGCCTCTTCCTCTGCCACATAATCTTCATCTTCAGAATCTGAAGTTCTTTTCTTCCTTTGTCTGGTGGCAGCTTTTGGTAAATTGCTTGGGGTACTTCTGCTACCATCATCTGAAGAGCTGGAGGGACTAGTGCGCTCACTCATGTGCACCTGCTGTTCTGACACATTCTGGATGTCACTCTGGTCTGACATGATGAACAAGCTGACTGCTGACCCTGTGAATAGTTTATAGATGAGGTAGAGTGGATAAGCATCACAAAATGCAGAGATTTTTGCAAAAGAATGATCCAAAAACTTAGTTTTAGTTTCCCACTGAAATCATCTCGGATCTACCGATTTTCAAACTCGGTGATACCGAAGCAGTTTTGAAACCTAAACTAGTGAACTCGGTTGGACCGAGTCACAGTTCGGTGGCACCGAGACTGCTAGGGTTTCACAGAGTTCCAAAATCAGTCACACCGATAAGTAATTCTCGGTCAAACCGAGTCTCACTTGTGCAATGGCATAAGCCAAATCGGTGGGACCGAGTTTTTCAACTCGGTGGGTCCGAGATGGTTTCGGCGGAAACCTAACCCTAAAATTTTCGAATCAAACCTAATCTACGAGCGCATTGACTGGATAGGAGTGTTTCAATCGTGGCAAGAATCATGATGATCACAATGTGCTAAGAATCGGATTGGAGAGTAGCATAAAGATTGAGTCCATACCCTAGTTCGGCGGAGACTCGCTACGGCGGCAACGGCGGGGTAGAATTCCCGTTGACGGCGACGGAGACCAGCGACTGGAGGCGGCTGGCGGCGAGGAGACGATCCGGAGACCACGTTGGAAGAGCAGGCTATCGCGCGGGCGAAGGGGTTCGGAGAAATTTCCAAATTTTTGCCCGTGACTATATATAGCCCGACCCTGTCGGTGTGACCGAGTGGAACGACTCGGTGTCACTGAGATGCAAAACTGTATACAGTTATTGCAACTCGGTGTGACCGAAAGGTTCAAATCGGTTGCACCGAGATCGAAAACCTAGATCAACTTAATGATCTCGGTAGGACCGAAAGTGGGGTATCGGTCAGACCGAGAATCATAAAGAGGTTTTGGAAGTTTAAGTCTATGACGAATCGGGGACTCCGAGCTCTCCTCACACAGAGTGGTTCAAATCTGACTTGATCAAATTTTGTGATGTAGCATGAATAGAGTTTGAGACGAGAAAAGCATAGATAGCTAGAGGAGGTTCTTATGCATTCTTGTCCATCCACTTGGCAAAAGGAAATAAAACCAAACAATCAAAACAACAAGTGGATGTCCTCGAATGAGTAAAATATGCAACCAGCATGCTCACACAATAAGATGGCAAATGAAATATGTGACAAGGCATGCACAACCAATTTTAGCATCTACCAAGCAATTTGCGATGACAAGGTCATCTATATATGAGTATATTGACTTAGAAGTCAAGTGAGAACACTTGATCATAGGTCATACTCATCGTTTAAGCTCAAGTGGGGTTACCACTTTTACATAAAGCATTGTTGTGTTCACATCTTTAGAGTTGCTTTAGCTCAAGTCTTAGAGTAAAGCTCCCCCTAGATGTGATATCCCCCCTTAGAGGGATGAACTAACCTCGGGTTTTGTCGATGATGACTTCATGTAGATGTTGAAGATGTGGATGCTCAATGTTGATGTAGATCACTTGGAGCTATCCATTTGAGTGAATTGCACTTTCAATACCTACATGGGTTAGTCCCACAAGGAACAAACAAGGATATCCATAGACATACAGTGATGCACACACACACAAGATGATGTCCATGAAAACTTTTAGGTTACCTTGTCCCTTGTCTTACCAACAAGAGGGTTTGTGACTCCTTGAACTAGTGCAAGATGTGGAAGTTGATTGCACTTGTTCTTGCCAAAATGATAAGAGTGAAGTATGTTGGCGGAGTCACCCTCAAGAACTCTCTAGTTCTTCTTCTTTTGGATCCACACCATCTTGATGGGAATCCTTGGAGTTGTAGTCGTACTTGATGAAGTGGAACTTGAAGTAGTCTTGGGAATCCACTTGACTAAGGTCTTAGGAGCTTCTTCAAATGCATCAATTTCCTCTTGAAGCTTGTCCTTGCCTTTTTTCTTGTAGTCTTGTGGTGGAAGATCATCTTGAGCTTGTGTCCCCTTGAAGGAAGTATCATACTTCTCTTGTTGAGGAACAAACTTTGTCTTGAGGTATTGATCTTCTTCCCACTCAACTCCATTGGCATTGAACTTTCATTCAAAACCAACACCTTGATTCTTCCGGTGCATTCCTTGCTTGCGCACAATTTCCTCGAATTGCTTACTCCCGGCAAGGCTTTTGTACACTCCTTTCTCTATAATTCCCTTCAATAAGCTATTTTCTTCCTCAAGTGTAACTTGGCTAAGAGAATCATTAGTGGAATCAATAGAACTACTAGAAGCAACAATATTGGATTTAGCATGATCATTGTTACTGCTAGAGAAAGAATCTTTCTTGTTACTAGACTTGACTTGAGGCATGTAAGTGGATAAGTGTAAACGCTTGGCAATGTAAGAAGAACTTTTCTTGCGGAGATCATCATTGATTGCTTTTAAGAACTCATGCTATTTCTCAAGATTGAGTTTTTCAAAGCGTAATTTCTCATGAGCTCTTAAAAGTTCTCGATGATCTTCGAAGATAGTTTCATGAGCTAACTTAAGAGTGTTTAGTTCTTTAGTTAGAGACTCAATCTTCTCCTTATCATTGTCATTCGTTTTATCTTGATTAGCATGATTAATTGACGTTTCATCATAGTATTCATCACTAGAGTTGTCAACAAGCAAATCATCACCTAACAAGTCATCTTCATCACTATTGAAATCAACATACTCGGGGTGCGTTACCTTAGGACCTTTGGCCATGAAGCATCTTCCAATTCCTTCATTTGGTGAGTCAAATATGTCGTAGGAGTTGGTTGACACAAGTGCTAGACCGGCAACACCTTCATCTTGAGTATCTTCGGAGTCGGAGTGATAACTTCTCTCGGAGTGGCTGTCGGAGTCGGAGCCGGATACCCATTCACCAACATGAGCTTGATGTCTTCGTCTTGTGTAGCTCCTTGATGATTTTTCCTTCCTTTCCGAATCCTTGCTTCTCCGTGAGTATCTTTGTTCATCACGATCATCTCTACTCCTTCTCTCTCTTGGTGGTGATTCTTTGCTTCTTATTTTTGGAGAATCTTCTCTTCTCTTGTAGGGAGTCGTACACTCATTGGAATAGTGTCCGGGTCTTCCACAACTGTAGCAGTTTCGCTCTCGACTAGAAGATCTTTTGTCATTGTAGGACCTTGACTTGAAGCTTCTATCTTTGCTTCTACTCTTGTAGAACTTGTTGAAGTTCTTCACCATTAAGCTCAATTCTTCATTGAAGTCTTGTTTCTCACTTGATGATGTGGGGGCTTCACATGAGGCTTTATAGGCACCACTTGACTTGTTGTGAAGTTCCTCTTTATCCTTAAGTGACATCTCATGAGCAACAATTCTTCCAATCACCTCCGTTGGCTTGAGATCTTTGTAATTGGGCATCATTTGGATTAATATGCACACGGTATCATATTTTCCATCCAAGGCTCTTAGAATCTTCTTGATGATGAATCTATCGATCATCTCTTCACTTCCTAAGCCGGCAATCTCATTTGTGATGAGAGCAAGCCTAGAGTACATTTCAGCGACACCTTCACCATCCTTCATCTTGAACTTGTCAAGTTGACTTTGAAGCACATCCAACTTGGATTCCTTGACGGAATCGGTACCTTCGTGCATATCAATCAAAGTGTCCCAAATTTCCTTTGCATTCTCAAGATGGCTGATTTTGTGGAATTCTTCGGGGCATAATCCGTTGAAGAGAATATCACAAGCTTGATCATTGTATTGCAACATCTTCAACTCATCCGCGGTAGCTTCACGGTTTGGTTCTTTCCAATCAAAGAAGTCACCTTGCAAACCAACATACACAATAGCCCAAACGGCGGGGTTATGTCCAAGAATATGCATTTTCATTTTATGCTTCCAACTAGCAAAATTAGTACCATCAAAGTAAGGACCTCTACGATGATAATTTCCCTTGCTAGACGCCATACTCTCCTAGGTTGTGAAACCAAGGCTATGATCACCAAAAGCTATGGAGATCAAAGCAAATGGAGACCAAAGCTCTGATACCACTTGTAGGATCGAAAGTATGTCTAGAGGGGGGGATTAGACTACTTGACCAAATAAAAACTTAACCTTTTCCCAATTCTAGTTCTTGGCAGATTTTAGCTATTGTAGAACTAGTCAAGCAATCATCACACAATTCAAGCAAGCATGCAAAGAGTATATTGACAGCAGAAAGTAAAGCATGCAACTTGCAAGAATGTAAAGAGAAGGGTTTGGAGGATTCAAACGCAATTGGAGACACGATGTTTTTCCTGTGGTTCGGATAGGTGGTGCTATCCTACATCCACGTTGATGGAGACTTCAACCCACAAAGGGTAACGGTTGTGAGAGTCCACGGAGGGCTCCACCCACAAAGCGTAACGGTTGCGCGAGTCCACAAAGGGCTCCAACCACAAAGGGTCCACGAAGAAGCAACCACCCACAAAGGGTCCACGAAGAAGCAACCTTGTCTATCCCACCATGGCCATCGCCCACACAGGACTTGCCTCACTAGCGGTAGATCTTCATGAAGTAGGCGATCTCCTTGCCCTTACAAACTCCTTGGTTCAACTCCACAATCTTGTCGGAGGCTCTCAAGTGACACCTAGCCAATCTAGGAGACACCACTCTCCAAGAAGTAACAAATGGTGTGTAGGTAATGAACTCCTTGCTCTTGTGCTTCAAATGATAGTCTCCCCAACACTCAACTCTCTCTCATAGGATATGGATTTTGTGGAAAGAAGATTTGAGTGGAAAGCAACTTGGGAAGGCTAGAGATCAAGATTCATATGGTAGGAATGGAATATCTTGGTCTCAACACATGAGTGGGTGGTTCTCTCTCAGAACATATGAGTTTGAATGGTGTATGTGTTCTGATGGCTCTCTCCACGAATGAAGAGGAGGTGGAGGGGTATATATAGCCTCCACACAAAATCCAACCGTTACACATAGTTTTCCAATCTCGGTGGGACCGAATCAACAAACTCGTTCGGACCGAAAAGGTAAACCTAGTGACCGTTAGAGATTTTCTGTGGGACTGACATGCAACTCGGTAGGACCGATATGGTTAGGGTTTGGGCATAACTAATCTCGGTGAGACTTATTACACAAACTCGGTGAGACCGATTTTGGTAATTAGCTAACCAGAGAGTTGGTCAGGCAAACTCGGTGGGACCGATTTGCTCTTTCGGTGAGACCGAAAAATTACAAAAAGGAAACACTGAATTTACATTGCAATCTCGGTGGGACCGATTCGCTCTTTCGGTGAGACCGAAAAGTTACGAACGGGAAACAGAGAGTTTGCAATCCCATCTCGGTGAGACCGAGATCCCTATCGGTAGAACCGAATTGCTAGGGTTTGGCAGTGGCTTATGACAAGTGAAACTCGGTGGCGCCGGATAGAAAGAATCGGTAGGACCGAGTTTGGCTTAGGGTTTAGGTCATATGTGGATATGGGAAAGTAGTTGAGGGTTTTGGAGCATATCATTAAGCACATGAAGCAAGAGGCTCATTAAGCAACACCTCATCCCTCCTTGATAGTATTGGCTTTTCCTAAAGACTCAATGTGATCTTGGATCACTAAAATATAAAATGAAGAGTCTTGAGCTTTTGAGCTTGAGCCAATCCTTTGTCCTTAGCATTTTGAGGGTTCCACTTTCACATCCAGGCCATGCCAATCATTGAGCTTTCCTAAAATAATCATCTTGGAATAGCATTATCTCAATGAGCTATATGTTGTTATGAATTACCAAAACCACCTAGGGATAGTTGCACTTTCAATGATCTGCCTGATGGTTTCTACCTCCTCTTAATCTTAAAGGCCCTTGCGAGGAAGGTGGGAGAGGTTGTTTATGTCGAGCCAAAGTCTCAGGATTTCTAGGGGAACTTCTACAGGGTGAGGATCAAGATCAATGTGTTCAAACAACTCAAAAACGCGATCAGCCTGGTTCACAATGATGAGAGGCGGATTTTCAACGTCAAGTACGAAAGGCTCCCGGAATCGTGCGCCGTTTGTGGCCACCTAGGGCATCAGTTTAAGGAGCACGGCAGCGGCATACACCCAAAGTCAGCGCTGGTGTTTAATGAGCTGCGCGCAGAGTGGTTCAGAGGGGCTGGTTCGGGGCCTGGCCAAAATCATTTTGCTGGACGTGGCGGCCGTGGTGGCCGCAGCAGAGGCACGGGGCGCGCAGGCCAATCAGGCGGGTGAAGAGCGGCACCGGATGACTATTCAGAAGAGGGTATGACACATGATACCACAATGACGGAGGTTGACAAGAGCCGTAAGCGCACCAAGAGTGACGATGTTGGAAAGAACCAAACCTCAAACCCTCTGGCACAGGTGGCGCCTGCAGGACCAAGTACGACGGTGGGAGCGTCTACTCTTCTGCTCCTAGCTCCACCTTTGGCGGTCAGCCCGAACTCCAAACAGGAACCCAAGAGGGCCAAGATTGTCGCAAGTGCAGAGACTGCTCCAAAGGTCTCGTTGGTGTCCAAGTTTCAAGAGAATTCATCGGCGTCCTCCAACTTGGAGGGTCGCCTGGAGCAATGAATACCCTATGCTGGAATTGTTGTGCTGTGGGCAATGTCACGACAGTTAACGAGCTTTGCGAGCTAGCGAAGAAGTTTGCCCCCCCCCCCTATTCTCTGTATTGTAGAAACTCAGATTGAGAGAGGTAGGGTAGAATCACTTGCTGGAACGTTGGGTTATGATAATAGTTTTGCTATAGATAGTCAAGGAAGGAGTGGTGGCATTGGAATTTTTTGGAACAATCCAATAAAAGTTGAGATTTTGGGTTATTCTATTTACCATGTTGATTGTTCAATTCTTGACCCCGGCAAAGATCCATGGCGTTTGACATGTGTGTATGGGGAAGCGCAAACCCATCTGAGACACCAAACATGGACTGTGATAAAAAACATAAGCAGCACAAGCACGCCGTCGTGGCTGTGCATAGGCGACTTTAATGAAGTTCTGCGTCCGGACGAGCACGAAGGTGCGGGGCAGCGCAACAATGCCCAGATCCAGGGTTTTTGAGATACTATCGATGTGTGCATGTTGATGGACTTGGGGTATAGAGGCCGCTTTTGGACCTTTGAGAAGAAGGTGGCTGGTGGCACTTTCACCCGAGTCAGACTAGACAGGGCTCCTGAATCGGCGGAATGGAGTGCTCAGTTCCCTCTAGCAAGTTACTCTCACCTGAAAGCTGCTACGTCGGATCATTGTCCAATCTTGTTGGAAATAAATGAGCCCAATACCCCTTTGGGCCGCAAAGATTTCAAGTATGAAACTATGTGGGAAACGCATGACCATTGGAAGGATACAATCCTCGAAAAATGGAACTCCAAACATCCCAGACAAACAGTAGAGGAAATCCGGCAAAAGCTTATGGAGCTAGCAACTGACCTGTCAAGGTGGAACAAGGACACTTTCGGCAGTGTATGCAAAGAGATTCGAGCCCTAAAAACAGAGTTGGACTGTCTAAGGGGTGACCCCGGGAGGACTGGGCCTTCACACGTGGAGACAAAGATCAACGATAAACTCGTGGAGCTGTATCACCGAGAGGAGTTGATGTGGCGACAAAGATCGAGGATCGAGTGGCTCGTTGCAGGTGATAAGAATACCTGGTTTTTTCATCTCAGAGCGAGTATAAGGCGAAAGAAAAACATGGTGAAGGCCTTAGCAAGTTCGGTGGGAGTGCTCATCGAGGATCCAGGAGATCTCAAGGAGATGGTTAATGACTTTTACCAGACGCTATACACATCTGAAGGAATTACGGGGCTTGAAGAGGTGATGGCGCATGTCCTAGTTAAGGTGACAGCGGGCATGAATGACATTTTATGTGCTCCATACACGAATGAAGAGGTGAAGGTGGCCCTCTTCCAAATGTTCCCGACGAAGGCACCAGGACCAGATGGCTTCTCGGCTCACTTTTACCAAAGACACTAGTCGTTATGTGGAGATGAGATCACACGAGATGTCCTTAGAATTGTCAGAGGGGAAGAGAGTGCGGAGAGCATTGATGATACTGTTTTGGTGTTAATACCAAAGGTAATGAATCCAACTCTTCTTTCTCAATTCCGACCCATAAGCTTATGCAACGTCCTATACAAGATTGCTTCAAAGGTTGTGGCGAACAGGCTTAAGCAAATACTTCCTGACATTATCTCTGAGGAACAGTCAACTTTTGTCCCAGATAGGTTAATAACAGACAACATCATCTGTGCTTACGAGTGTTTGCATTTTATGAAGAGGTCCAGAGCAAAAACTAACATCACATGTGCCCTAAAGCTCGATATGATGAAAGCATATGATCGTCTGGAGTGGCCATATCTGAGGACTATAATGTCCAAGTTGGGATTTGCACAACCATGGGTTGAGACAGTGATGAACATGGTATCTTCAATGTCTTTCTCAGTTCTTTTCAATGGAGAGAAATTAGAGCAGTTCAAGCCTTCGAGAGGTATTCGACAGGGAGACCCTATTTCCCCTTACTTGTTTTTGATAAAATCCAGTTCTCAGTCATCGGTGCTAGAAGGAATCACGTTGGCGCCAACAGCCCCGGCTATAAACCACCTCTTGTTTGCAGATGATAGACTGTTGTTTTTCAAAGAAAGTGTTGAGGGGGCGAATGCGGTGTCAAACCTATTGGATGCTTATTGTGGTGCTTCTGGCCAAAGAGTTAACAATGACAAGTCCACTATTTTCTTCAGCAAAGGGTGCCCTCAGATCACCCGTGATACTGTGGAAGTCTTTGTTCAAGTCCATAGAGAATCATTAAGTGACAAATATCTGGGAATGCCTACAGATGTGGGTCACTCAAAAAACGACACATTCAAGTATCTTCGAGACCGGGTGTGGGAGAAGGTCAAGGGTTGGATGGAGAAGCTACTATCCTCGGCAGGAAAGGAGGTACTAATCAAATCAATTGCTCAGGCAATTCCGGATTACTCTATGGCTTGCTTTAGGCTGCCGAGAGGTTTGTGTGACAATATCACATCCATCATAAGACAGTTCTGGTGGGGCGGCAAGCACGGCAAACGGAAACCAGCGTGGGTATCATGGGAGATCATGACGAGGCCAAAATATATGGGAGGTTTGGGCTTCCACGATCTGGAGATTTTTAACCTCACGTTATTGGCCAAGCAAGCATGGAGAATGCTAGACAACCCAAACACTATGAGCGCATTAATCCTAAAAGTCGTATATTTCCCTGAGACAGGCCTGTTGGAGGCCGAGCTGGGAGCGCACCCTTCACAGATTTGGTGCGCTATCATTGATGGAAGGGATATAATGAAGCAATGAGTTATTTGAAGAATCGGGACAGGAGAGAACACGCTGATTTGGGAACACAACTGGATCCCGAGGCAAGATTTTCCAAGGACAATCACATATATGGTTCCCAACCCACCCTCCTGAGTGCATGAACTCATAGACTCGACAACGTCCACTTGGAAAGTGGAGTTCGTCCGCTCTGTATTCATCCCTATAGATGTCGAGGCCATATTAAAGATCCCTTTATGCACAAGGAGAGTGGAAGACTTCTGGGCTTGGAGCAGAGAAAATAGAGGTAACTTTACTATCAGATCAGCATATCGCATGATACAAAACACCAAGCTTAACCGTGAGAACTGGCTATATGGCACCGAGGGTCCCTCTTACACCGAGGAAGGCAGCAGTTGGTCGTCTCTCTGGCAGACACAAGTCCCGAACAAGATCCGTGTGTTTCTGTGGCGTCTGGCGAGGAGTCCATACCCACATATGATATCCTCCACCACCGCAACATGGCAACCTCGCCAGCATGCCAGATGTGCGGGGCGGCGGACTCCTGGAGGCACGCCTTGCTCGAATGTGCGATGTCGAGGAGCGTCTGGTCCTTGGCACCTGATCTCCTTGTCAAGCAGATGAGCACATGTGACAACGCAAGCGCAAAAGTATGGTTGTTTTCACTGAAAAACACATTATCACATGCGGACTTTACTAGACTTGGAGTCACGTTGTGGGCAATCTGGAGTTCTAGGAGGAAAATGATCCATGAAGGGGTACACCAAACGCCGTACGCAACGAATGCATTCGTTGCCGCTTACATTCGCGATCTTCAGGTTCTAGCGAAACCACAGGGTCAGCCCAGGGTGATTCGGCCTCGGCCAGACAGGTGGATGCCACCAAACGAAGGAACATGCAAGATTAACGTTGATGCAGCACTTATGAGGACCACGCCGGTTGGTGCGGTAGCAGCTGTGTGCAGGGACAGGCACGTGCTTTTCCTAGGTGCGTCCACGATCACGTTTGATGGCCTAGATGATCCTACAATGCTAGAGGCTTTGGCAATACGGGAATCACTAGCTTTGGCGGATGATCTTTACGAATGCAGGATTTTGGTGGCCTCAGACTGCAAAGTGGTTGTTGATGATATTGGGCAAAAGAGTGCATCGGCATAAGGAGCTATCATTAGGGAGATTGTAGATCGATCTAAGCATTTTGTTTCCTGTTTTTTAGCCATGAGTTAGGAGCTCGAATGTCGAGGCTCACAATTTAGCGAAGCATGCTCTCTCACTTGGTGTTGGTCGCCGTGTGTGGTTAAGCAATCCAGGTGAACTATACTTCGTCCCTGTAAACATTGTGACGAGTTAAATAAAAGCTTCGTAAGATTGTCTCAAAAAAAGTAAACCGACACTGTAGGGGAAGGGTTTTCTACAGTTTTTTATTTCAAATGTTTTGGGATAATATGAATAATTTTGAACATACCCAAATTTTTTTGGAAATGCAATTCTTTTTGAATATGTGCAAAAATTTCAAAACAGGAACATTATCTAAAAATCAAAACAAAATGTAAATCTAAACCTTTCTGAAATTTGGAATATTCAAAATTATAGAAAAACTTATCAAAACAGGAACATTTTTGCAAACGCTAACAATTTTCAAATTTGTGATTTAAAAAAACATGAACGTTTTTTAATATGTGAAGAAGTTTGGTTAAACATGAATGTTTCTTTTCCTAGGAATAAATGTCAGAAATTGTGACCATTTTCTAAAAACACGCACAATTTTGGTAGATTGAACATTTTTATAATATGTATATTAAAAAAATAAAGAGAATAAAATAAGGAAAAAATAGGGGAATAAAAAATGAAACAACATAATAAAAAAACAGATTCAGGAAAGGAACATTCTAAAGGTTCCAATAACATGTCAGGAACTTCTCAAAACCAAGATGGTCGCACGTAAAAAAATTTCAAGTGGGTCTGCCCACTTCGTCATGCCCTCGGTCGTCCCTATGTAATTCAACGACAATGTGCCACAATGAGGGACATATAGGACTCGCGGGCAATCTATTCCATGCATAGCGCAATAGCGGGGTGTTAAGAAATTGCATTGTTCACCCGGACCAACTCAAGGTTTGTAGAATAATTATTTTTCATTTTTTTTGTATCTTGTGCAGCTCTTTATTCATCTTCTTTTTACTTTTTGTTTTCTCCCCTTTTCGGGTTTTTCCAATTCAAGGAATCTATATTTTTTTAATATTTTTTGTGGTATACATTTATTTCTTCATACATTAAATTTCCCTAATTTCCCTTGTTCATTTGAAATAA